>NC_056730.1:793823093-794020593 GCF_019279795.1 Protopterus annectens
TAAAAATCACAGTTTTATTGGACTGCAATAATTTCCTATTTTGGGGGAGATTATCATAAGCAAGGCTAGATCCTGCAGAGTGACCTAAGCAGCTGCATATGACACATTGCTTGCTAGAGGTCCCAAAAAGCACTACAAAAATAAATAAATAAATAAATAAATGCACACATCACATATGCATACATATGTATAAACATACATATATGCATACATACATAAATAACTTAACTATTGCAAAAAACCTAATGAAATAAACAATAAAAAAAAAAACATATGAGAGACGTTTTTGTACTCAGCTTGACTAAAATAGACTTTTTGCACACCCAGTGAGAGCTTCCGTATAAATGATTTGTGTGTTTATAAAGTGTGTGATATGGATGAATGCCAGGATATGGAACTTCTATGGAAGGAACTTCACTTCTTGTTATGGATGAACATAAAAACCTTCATAAATTAGTTCTAGGCTAACTGCCCTTGTGAGCCATTTTAATTTTAAGCCTAGCCAATTATCCCTTGTGAGACTCAAACCCAGCACCTTGTATTTGTAAGGCTAACACCTTAACCATTGGGCCACCCATAAAACATAGTGTGTGTGTGTGTGTGTGTGTGTGTGTGTGTGTGTGTGTGTGTGTGTGTGTGTGTGTGTGTGTGTGTGTGTGTGTGTGTGTGTGTGTGTGTGTGTGTGTGTGTGTGTGTGTGTGTGTGTGTGTGTGTGTGTGTGTGTGTGTGTGTGTGTGTGTGTGTGTGTGTGTGTGTGTGTGTGTGTGTGTGTGTGTGTGTGTGTGTGTGTGTGTGTATATGTGTGTGTGTGTGTGTGTGTGTGTGTGTGTGTGTGTGTGTGTGTGTGTGTGTGTGTGTGTGTGTGTGTGTGTGTGTGTGTGTGCCAGCAATCTTGTGCACCATACCTCAGGAAAGAATGCTGCAGTCATGCACCTCACAAGGAATACTGCAAAGCTCACACCAGAAGTTCTGTGTACCTACTACATGCCTTGACAATGGGGCATGCTGCAAGTCTTGAACCTGAAGTCTTGTGCACCTACCATGTGCTCTGAAGATGCCCTTCTCCTTAAAACATCCTGGTAGGTAATCAAGGATTGCAGTCAGTCAGTAATTCATTAGAATTTCAGAAATTAGAAAGTTGTGCACCCTATCCAAGGACAGCCCAGGAGCACTGTCTGATTAAGTGGCTTGCTCATAATCACACAATATGCAAGCAGCAGTAAAAGGAGTCAAGTCCTTTATCCTTCACTATAGGAAGCAAGTCAAAAAAAGCTTGGAGTTTTAATACAATGTAACAAATACCAAATCTTCATTTCCTTTTTCATTCTCTGATAAATAACTGAGGATTAAATGTATTATTATTTATTTATTTATTGACATTTGTTAACTGGGTTGGTCCAGCTGGGCTTGTGTCCCATTTTCAGTGGAGACCCAAGGAGAAAAGCTCAAAAAAAACCCACAAACAGTTTACAGGGAATCAAACATTTGAGTCAAAAATATGGTCAAAATCAGTTATACAAGAATGTTAGAGGGACAAAGCTGAAATGCAAACACATGATATATACATATCAATATTTTTACAGACTAAAAATAT
Source organism: Protopterus annectens (assembly GCF_019279795.1). Lineage (NCBI taxonomy): Eukaryota > Metazoa > Chordata > Ceratodontiformes > Protopteridae > Protopterus > Protopterus annectens. The sequence continues at coordinate 793,824,688 of NC_056730.1, forward strand.
ATTTAAATATTTACAAAAAGAATTAAGTCCAACAATATTGATTGTAGAGTTTAATAAGTATCCACACTAGTGGAGAACTTAACTGTATGTGGAGGGACTGAAAAGGTATATAGTAGGGTGCTGGGGAGCTTAAGTAGGGGCTTGACAAGGACATATTTTGGAGTTGAGTAGATGAAGTTTGAGTTTTTCTTTAAAGTGGGATGGGTGAATGATGGAACAAATGTCTCTTGGGAGTTTGTTCTGGGCTTGAGTGATGGAGTGTTTATGTAAGAGTTTGCCAGCTATTTTTTGGGTTGGTAAATTTGTAGCAGTTGCTGATTAGAGGTACACAGTGTAGATAGAGAAGAAGAAAGAGAAAGCAGGACAGGATAAAGGTTTGTAAAGAATGAAGTGTAACATTTGAAGCTGTGACAGCAGTAGAAGATGGGGGAATTCTAAACAGTGGAGAGTAGTTAGGGCAAGGCAGTGATGTGTATTGTATGGAGAGTTTGTGATAAATCTAGCTGTCTTGTGGTACATTTGTTGGAGTTTGTTTAAAGTAGTAGTTTGGATGTTGGTGACTACTGGGGCAGCATATAGAAGGGAGGGGCGGAGAAGAGCTTGTGCAAGGGAGAGTCTGGCATTTGTAGCTAGACATTTTTTGTTGCAATACAGTAAACCAAGTTTCTGGTGAGTCTTTTTTATGCTTTGGAGGATGTGCAAGTTGAATTTGAGTTCATCATTTATGATGACCCCAAGGAGTTTAGTGTGAGCTTCAGGTTTTATAACAGTGTTATTAGAGGAAGTAATAGTAAAGGTGGATTTGAGGTGAGAGAGAGAGATTGGAGGAAAAATAATAAGAGTTTGGTCATTTTAGGGTTGAGAATGAGTAGATTCCTTGACAACCACTATTCACTGGATAGGAAGGCCTGTTGAATAAGAGTGTGGAGATTGGAGATATCGTCTGAGATGGAGATGAGAGATGAGTCGTCTACATATTGGATGAAGGAGGATTGTTTACAAGAAGTACAGAGATCATTGGTAAAGACATTAAATAGGGGGAACCCAGGATAGAACCTTCTGGTACCTGGTTGGGATAGGTATGAATGGAGAAGTGGAAGAGAGCCATTTAACAGATTGCTGCCTGCAGGATAAGTAACTGGAAAACCAGGCAAGGGAAGAAGAAGATAGATTGAGGTCTGCAAGTTTATATAGCAGTAGGGGATAGGAGAATGTATCAAAGGCTTTGGAAAGGTCAAGGAAGGGATATGATATGAGATTGTTATTGTCTAGGGCCTTGGCAATGGTATGTGTAAAGGATAAGAGGGCAGTAGTTGTGCTGGGGTTGGGCCGGAAACCATGCTGAGTGGGAGTAAGGAGGTTATGCTGGAGGAGGTGGTTGAGTAGTTGTGAGTGGATACATTTTTTGAGAATCTTAGTAAGGGGCGATAGAATAGCTATAGGTTGGTAGTTAGATGGGTCTGTAGGCTTTCCACCTTTATGCAGGGCAATAGTGAAAAAGGATTTCCATAGGGTAGGGATGGTGGATTCCTGAATAGATCTGTTGATTAGTATAGATACTGGATAGGCAATGGAGTGAGCAGCAAGATTGAGGAATGTAGGAGGTAGATTGTCAGTCGAGGGAGAGCAGAATTTGAGTTTGTGATGAAGAGATCTGATGTTGGAAGTAGGAACTGGATGTAAAGAGAATAGTTGTTTGTTAGAAGGATTGGGAGGGGTAGGCAGAGACATTGGGCCGGATTCACAAAACCTCCATGTAAGACTTAATATGTCTTACTCGGAGGCTGCAGTTGAACGGTATGATGTCAGCGTGTCATGAATATTCATGAGGGCATGCTGACTCATCCGTAACTCTTACACGGACTGAGTAGGCAAGCAGGGGGCATGTTCGACTGCCGAGCAGTCTAAAAGTCCACGTCCCTGCAAGGTTTTAAAAAGCATAATGTCAACAGACAAGAGCGAGTCCGCTCAAATGTACTTGCACCCAACACCACACTCCCTGACACTGTAAACCCCCATCAGAGTTATAAAACGGAAAAAAATATTTTTTTTAAATCCACGATATAGCTGCCTGTATTTGCGTGTGTTTGCGCGGGTGTGCCCATTGCTTAACCACAGTTAGCAATTGTGACATTGAAGAGCATATAAGAACTACTTATGCAAATTATTCCAAATAGCTGTAGCATAATGGTAGAGTGTATGCCCAAAGAGAAGGCATTCACGGTTCGAGTCCCACCACTCCCCTTCTTATTTATGTTTTAAATCAGTATTTGAAATAATACCAGACAGATATGATTAAAAGTTTATTAAAAGCAGTGACATGGCCAATGTATCAGTGAACAAAATATATATTTTGAAAAGACCCAGATATATAATAGCCTGCCATTAAGCAATGTTTTACACAGCTAAACACAGGTGCCCACAGTTTAATAGCGCTATACCCATCTAAACAGAAGTGCCCATAGTTTAATAGCGCTTTATCCAGCTAAACAGAGTTGCCCATAGTTTAATAGCGCTTCACCCAGCTAAACAGAGTTGCCCATAGTGTAATAGCGCTTTACCCAGCGCAATAGAGTTGCCCAACGTTTAAAAACGCTTTACCCAGCGCAATGTGTTTATGCAGATGTGCGCGTCGCACTAACCAGGGCACCGTAGGGCACAGGGGAGCAACATAGAGCTAAGTTGCTTAAATGCAGCCATATCCCCTAGCCTGTCTAGACGGTATTAAAATAAAAGAATGACAAGGTTTAAACCCAGGAACCTTTGCATCATAATCAAAGTACAGAACCACTAAGCCATGATAACATTGGGGAAATAGCCACTATTTACATACATAAACTTAGGAATGGTAGTTTAACCATTACTAAGCAGGTCTGCAGTCAGCCGAGAATTTTACAAAATGGCCAATCACAAAAAAGTGTGGGAAATGCAGCATATTTAAGCCCCACAGGCAGGAATACATGTCATAACTGATTGTAGCTCACATCTGCAGTCAGAATGCCTGGTGTTGGAGAGGGAGTGCGCTTCCGAGTGCAGAGATGGGGCACCGAGGAGTCCAAATACATGGTTTGGCTCCTAGTCCACCATCACGAGGCAAGACTCCTGCAGAGCCAGTTCCAAGGGACGGAGTACAAGGCAGAGGCTTGGAAGCGGTTAGCTCGTGACCTCACCAGTGCCACAGGCATTCCCCGGACTTGTGAGCAGGTCCGTCACCACCATGCGGACCTGAAGAGTCAAAAGGAGGACCGCCTGAACCAGTGGATACAGGAGGCCTGTGGGATGCGGGATGCCCCACAACTGAGTATGTAGCCATGGAATGCAGTATGTAAGGATTTAAAATGGAGTATGTATAACGGATAGGAATGTCTCAATATCCCTTCATTTACTTTACAGCTGCAGGTGACCGTGTTACAAATCAGCAAGCCTATGCTGATAGGCTGCTAAGGCTGCACCACCAGGCAGGTTAGTGATTATTCTGCATGTATTGTTATATAAAATATGGGAGAGAGCATGAAAGAAAGTGTTGTAGTCCAATAATACAGCCATAAAATGGACTGAATAAGTCCTCTGCATGTACTGTCAAATAAAAACGTTAGAGAGGCAGAAAAAGAGTGTAGTAACCCATTAAGAAAGGTAACAAATATCTGGAATAATATCTCTGCAGGCACTGTCATATAAAATAATATGTGAGTGAGCCTGAAAAAAGAGTGTGCTAACCTATTAATAAAGGTGTAATATGTTGTGAACATGTCTGCCATATATACCGTTAAAACAAATAAAGGAGTGAGCCTGTGGAAAAGTGTGTAATGTCATTAGTAAAGGTCTAAAATCCAGAGTGTGTCTGTTTCACTTAGTATGAAATGTTGTTGTACCCTTGCATTATACAAATAGTAATGTGTTAGAAAGTGCTGGCAACCCAGAGTTCTGCAGTCCCATCTAAAGTAGGTGATGGAAGTGCTAGTAGCTGTGAAGTAAATATACAGTCCTCAACAGTCAGTTACTGGCTGGCATGCATAAGTAAATCTGGCACATGAGTAGCATGCGAATATGTTCCCCAGAAATGTAAGTGTGCTTAAATAAATGCAGGGTTCTGTACAATTAGAAGTGAAAATGTCATGTGAAAACATCCAGATATGTAGATAAAGAAATATAAATGCAACCATAAAATATGTAGCAGTAACATCTGCATCCTGGTCAGTTAGTATGTGAGATATAGGTCAAGTATAGATTGAACTAGCCAAACCCACTACACAACCTAATGCATGGTGGCAAGTGTAATAATACATGTAGGGAATATATACCTGCAGTCACTAGGAATGTAATGTAGAGTAAAAGTGTTTATAAGATGTTAATGGAGGTTATTTCTACACCCTACTGTTTGTGCATAAACCATGCAATTCCGCACCTCAATGGGTATGTGTAATCTTAAATATTTGTCGGAATATATGTCATATTGTTCCATAAATATTTGCACTCATGTTGATGCATGTGCCCTGTTCAAACACCACGGTCATGGTGGCCAGTTGCTACCAATCATCCCTGCATGTGGTTGGAATAACCACTGTTGTTCAATATATGCATGTGATATGTTTGCTGTTCAACTCTTGGAACTGTGGTGTGTTGGGTTAATGGGAATATTACTGCATGCTGTTACAACTAATCTGGAATGCTGTTGTTTATGTTGTAATGAAACACACTGAATCACAGAACATATGGGAAGGCCAGTCCCAGCGGACCCACCTGTCCCTCCTCAGTTGGCGAGTGCACCTGGCACCAGTGGCTCTGGTGCCCAGCCCGGACTCCCCTCCTCCATTGGTCCTGTGCCACCATCGGGTGGACGCGCTGCAGGGGATGGGGCTCGTCCCCCCCATGCAAGCGTGGGCGGAGAAGGGCCACTCGTCACCCTTTGAAGGGTCCGGGCTGTGGTGCGTAGGGAGATCCAGCGTTGAGTCACTGATCCCCTATGCCAGCTTGAGGCGAGAGTGGCGCGTCTCACGGGTGAGCCTGCCCATCCTACTCAGGCCCCAGCACAGCCACCCCCGGGGCTGTGAAGGTGCAGTGGTGACTGCCCATGGGTGGGGATCTCAGTTCCACTGTTACCATCTGTGGGCTCATGGGCTTGCGATTTCCAAACAACATTCCCCGTCAATTGTGTTCACCCACCGCATGTGTCAAATTCTGCCACTGTATGTGTCTTGTTTGTCGTGTCTGTTTACCTCCCCAACCTACCTCCCCAAATATACCTATTTCCCCTACCTCACTTACCACTCTCACCTGAAAAAAAAAAAAAAAAAAAAAAAAAAAAAAAGGACAATCTGTACCCGAAAAAAAATTACGCCCCATACATAGCTTCCCATTTTGCACACATGTCCATAGGACATGTACACCGATAATTCTAATTGGCAGTGCAACAATCTATGTTGTCCTCACCCCTCTCTCAGGGGTGGAAGGTCTCAAAACTCACTCCAACTTTTCAACATATGCACAGCTGTTGCTGTTAAAGAAATGGGCAGCTATGGGCCTTCCCTACACCCTTCCTGCACATCCCGAGCTTATTTTCCTACTGTCTGTCCCTCTCTGTGCCCCCTTTTTCACCGCTTTCCTATCTTTCCATTTTCTTTTCTTTAAAAGAAATTAGTGTGGGGGTTAGCGGGAGTAAGCACTTTTAAGCAGTAGTTAGCGGGGGTGTGCGAGTGTGAGCTTGTGCGTGCTTAGCTAAGCATTACTAAGCATCACGCAAACCCGCGCCAACCCACTTACAACTGCTTAAAAGTGCCTTAATTACTCTGTATGACAAGACCCTTGTATTGCACAGCAGCAAAATAAAAATACCCTTATCAGTCTCGAACCCGGGACCTTGGACTCACCAGTCTGCATGAAGTACCACTAAACCACAGCCAATATACAATATCTTAGTGCGGAAAGCAATTTATCATGCATTACCATGAGTGAATGTAAAGGGAAAATAGGAATGGCATAACACAAATCTTGTTCTGTGGGCCTTAACCAGCAGGTGTTGTTGAATTGCATGACATGACTGTGAAAAGCGAATCAGCCATGCTAGTAGGGAATAAGGTTACAGTAGCAGCTTACAAACCCCACACAGGATCAGAGCAGGATACACACTGGCATATTAGCATAGGTCACAGGCCAGACCTTCCAACAGTGACTGCTCTACAGTGATGACCCTGATTTGTAAACAAATGTTAGCTGTGCCCCTCTGACTCCCTGTGAAATGTACTAACAGTAGGCAGAAAGGTGTTGAATCTCACTTAATAACAAATGTCAATAAGTGAGAGTAGACACCGCTAGCACGTCAGAAAAGGTGTAGTAATAGAAATGCTCTGAATCACCCAAAGTCTGGACTGCAAAATGTCTGAACTATATCACAGGTGTATCCCAGTTATATGTACCTTTCCCTGAGACTGTTCAAATATATACGTGAGAGTATCTGAGGCATGGAAGAGTCAGAAACACACAGGCATATCAGCTTGTCTGCTGTTACACACTCTGCAAATAGCTGTAGAATGAATCCCACAAGGATGCCCTTATGGAGAAGTACAACACAGAAATAGCAAAGGATGTAGCCATGTACTACTAGCAACCACCTGTGACAATGCCATTGTTCAGGTGCTGAAAAGACCGCTGTGGTGCACAGTCAAAGAATACTAGGCTGACCTCTGTCTGCCATCTGGATATGTCTACAGGTGGGAGCTACTGAGACAGACAACAAGCCTTCATAGACTTACAGGTACACAGCAACTCTGCATGTTCAGTAAGATAAACATCACACGATAATAAATAATTAACACTGCAGTTCTGCACCCCTACGCAAAGGTACTATATACCCATGTAGTCAGGCACAACCAAAGGTGTAGGTAGGCATACACAGTACAGAAATATGTCCAGTTGTCCTGAGCAGACTGTGCTAATGCCAACATAAACCACAAACTGTTCACATGTGAGTAACGTACTAATGACAGTATAGCAGTTCACAAACAGTGCATGTGCCTGATATTCATAATTGGTAGTACAACATACTTAGATGTCCTCACCACTCTCTCAGGGGTGGAAGGTATCAAATATCCCACCTAATGTATTGCATATGCACAACTGTTGCTGGTAAAGAAATGGGCAGCTCTGGACCTTCTCCACACCCATTGTGTACATCCCAAGCTAGTTTCCCTACTGTCTTCCCCTCTTTGAACACCCTTTATCACCACTTTCCTATCCCCCCATTTACTTTTCTGTCAAAGACATGAATGGGGGGGTTAGCGGGAGTGAGCACTTGTAAACAGTAGTAAGCGGGTTTGCACCAGTGTGTGCATGTGTGCGCCTAGCTTAGTATTGCTAAGATATGATAAGCTATGCTATGCTTAGCTTACTATTGCTAACATCAAATAAGCTAAGCTAAGCTTAGCTTAATATTGCTAAAATACAATAAGCTAAGCTAAGCATTGTGCAAACCCACGCCAACTCGCTTACAACTGCTTAAAAGTGCCTTTGTCAATCTGTATGACAAGGCCCTTGTATTGCTCAGCAGCTAAATAAAATACCCTTGTCAGTCTCAAATCCCACACCTTGGACTCACCAGTCTGCATGATGTACCACTAAGCCACAGCAGATATGCAATAACTTGGTGCTGAAAGAAATATAACATGCATTACAAGGAGTGCATGTAAAGGGAAAATAGGAAAGCCATAGGAATACATTGCAATAAAGACATATGACATGCATTACAAGGAGTGAATGTAAAGGGAAAATAGGAAAGCCATAGGAATACATTGCAATAACTACTGTTGTATGCCAGTTAATTCCCTAATTCCAAAAGAAAGTACATACTCCCATGTATCCAGTGCTAGCATTAGGAGGTGTGAGTAAACTTATACACTGAGAAGAGTGTACTTGAAGAAGCAACAGTCAGGTTTCAGTGCAACATGCATTTCACTGGCTACAACCCAGCTTCAGATATGAGACATATAAAAACCTTCTGACTGACACAACAGTGTCCACAGCAAACAAGCATGGTCCCCACCTTGCAAAACTGAAAGGCCTATGCCTACCTAACCTATCATTTTATAGCAGTGTCCTGAATTCACAGTGAGAACTGCAATTACCACACAGCAGGCTGCATGCAATCACTAAATGGTGGGCACCAATTGGTGCAGAGGCCATCACATGCACATGTGCAGATACCTACAAAAGCAGCCTGTACTTGCTGTCCACACATGCAATAATATCATTGCAGCAACTGGAGAGAGAGAGAGAGAGAGAGAGAGCAAGCGAGAGAGACATACAGACAGACAGACAGACAAACAAACAAACAAACAAACAAACAAACAGAGGCAGTTGGAGATCAACCCAATAAATAGCAACAAACAGAGGCAGTTGGACACACCAACCCAAAAAAAAAAAACAGAGGCGATTGGAGACACCAACCAAAACAAAAGAAAAACAACAAACAGAGGCAGTTGGAGACACCGACCAACCAAAACCAAAAAAAAAAAAAAAAAAAACACAGGCAGTGGAAGACACCAACCTAAACAAATAAAAAAAAAAACATCAACAGGTACAACAGACTGAGGTGAGAAATACAAAGGTAAGGTATGTAACACAAATGTATTTGCTGGCATCCGAATGATGTGCCTGAAGGGTACTCTACATTCTGTGAACACTCCTTATGTGGTAGCAGTCTGTATCTATATGTATATGCAGATGTGCATAGGGCAAGGGACATACTGCAACTGCTAGTGAAGGCTGGACATATATATGTATTTGAAGGTTGCTATGTGCACATATCTATGTAGGTTGTAGTGTGTGGCATTGAAAACAGCAAGCAGTGCAGGTATATGTCATGTGGTGGTTAAATGCTGTGGGACTGAGTTACAGCCAGTGAGATCTGCTACGGCTATATGGCCTGAGGACAGCGAAATGCATTCTGCACAACACTGTGCAATATTATTACATATTTGTATGTCTCACAACTGTTCCATAATTGATATTCCCACCATGAAAGGTGGGCACTATATATGCATATATGTGCATGTATATGTACAGCAGTGGCTGTTTACAAGTATGTGTATATATGTATATATATATATATATATATATATATATATATATATATATATATACACACACACACACACACACATATATATATATATATATATATATATATATATATATACATATATATATATAGATATATGTATATATATATATATATATATATATATATATATATATATATATATACATATATGTAGATATATACATATATACATATATAGATATATATAGATATATGCATATATAGATATATATAGAGATATATAGATATATACAGATATATATGGATATCTATGGATATATATAGATATGTATATATATATATATATATATATATATATATATATATATATATATATATATATACAGATATGTATATATAGAGTGATATATAAATATACATGTATATAAATATTCATATATATAGTGAGAGAGGGAGACACAGAGTCAGACGTATTGCAACAGGTGCCTGGTAACCAAGGCATGGACTGAACACCAGTGTTGATACTGCAGTGTCATACCCCATTCCAAAACACTTTACCCACTAACTACCAGATAGGTGGTTGCCTGAGTAACACTGAAGGTGTCAGAAGGGAACATGGGAAACAGGTGGACAGTAGCCTCCCCTTTGATATTCACAGTGCCACACTAGTCTTGTAATCTGTCTACGTGGTACGTGTCATCACAAACGATGTGTCATGTATGGAAATATAGGTCAGTGTTCCCCTGTACTCATCACAATGTCCCATGTGGTATGTACCTCACATGACAACTACAGCAAGTGGAAAGGCCACAGACATACCTCACAAAGGGTAATACTGCCCTGAACACATACCCTATGCTGACTGACTCACATAACCACAGCTACAGTGTATTGCATACTGTCCACCCAGAGATTACCTCTGCCGAACATACAGAGGTATGCCACACCCATAGCAGTCAGACAGCCACCATGTCAACACCTCACAATCCCACCGAGCTACACGGCCTAGGTCCCTAATCCCCGCAACTTCACTAAACAGCACATGCTGGAGGGATAGGCTCCTATTGGCAAATATGCCATACTCTGGTGTAAACCACCCAGCATGAACAAACAAGGATCCTCAGTAGCAGATGTCAGACATACCCCTGATGATTGTCTGGGGGATTGGTAACACGCCCTGGGAATCACCTCTGTGTATCCAGTTGACAGGAGGAAGTGAAATCTAATTACATGTGTGTCAAAGGCCAGGGTAGCATATGGCTAGGCTGCTGTAGGCCCCAGGGACAATAGCGTATTACCTACTTATGACACAATGCACACAGACATGTACACAGTGCAATACCTGCTATGTGAGGTGGAATGAGTGTAACAGTGAATGTGTGCAAGGTCTGTAACAGTGTGATAGCTAAGTGTGAGGTTGTTTCTGTCATAGTCGTTTGTGTCCTAAGTGTGAGTCCAGAGAAAGATGTGTCAGTTATTGGGATGCAGACATAGTAGGATGGTACATGTTGTGACGTAGTTCCTTGTGTACGACTGTGGTGTCCCATCATAGGCTGAAGCAATACATGTATGCTCAGTAAGTGGTACTGCTGGTGAATCCAGCCGACATTTGAACTGTTGTACCACTTGAAGCTGTAGGCCTAAACAGCACAGTATGGTGTATGTTCACATTCCCTGGTAACACTGCCTTGTGTGTTTCCTGTAGTCTGCACAGATTACATACCTCAGGCATAGGTATCTGTAAGTAGGGGCACACAGTACTGTAAGGTACACAGGAAATGCTCATCTGTGTCAGCATACATTTGTGTGTTGTATGAATGTCTGATGTGTGTGTAATGATGCCTGTACCATGTCCGCAATCACATGTGTGATGCAGGGTTTGCGTGTGTACCTAGCAACATGCATACCCTGTTACAGCAGTACACCAGCTATATTAACAACTGTGCACATATGTTAGGTAGGGGTATGCCATCAACGACTAGGGTGGGTTACTGGTTATACTTTAACTGTACTTCACATTCATTGCAATGGATGACATATTTCTGCATGCATTAGCTTGATATGTACCCCCCTGGCAAGGCTGTGCATTGGATCCGAAACAGTGAGCCGAGTACTGGTGTATACTGGTGTGTCATATGGAGTGTGGCAGGCACTGTCAGCCAGTTGTGGGCTGAGCACTGATATGTGGTATTGAATGTGTGTATCCTCTGACAGACAAACAGATGCTATATATGGCAGTTAACTGATATCTGTACTGTATAATGTTAAGTGTGCCACATGACTTGCTCACACATATCGTTTACTTGTCTTAAAGGCTTTATGGCTCATCACAGGAATCCCTGCTACACAGCTGCAGAGGAACAGGAAATCCACCACAGCCTGGTTCAGTACTATATCCTGCTGTTTTCCTGGGCCAACCAGCACCAGCAGGAGCGTAATGCACTGTGGCAAGCACTTGTTTGTCGGGTAAATGACATAGGCATGCATAACCAGACATATGAGCAGGTATGCCATCACTGCAGTGATTTAATTAGACATGTCCGGCGGCGTACGTCTGATTTCCACAGACAACAGCTTGCCACAGGTGGTGGGGTGGCCATACATCCCCCCCTCAGCAGAGTGAAGGAACTGCTACTAAGTGTGGTGGCTCATGGCCTACAGCAGCAACAACATCACACATGTGTCATCATGGAGGCCGGAACCACCCAGCATGGTGACATTGAGCGTGCGGGTAACATGCCCTAGCTGTAGACTACTGTTACCTGTATTGTTAGATTATGCATGAGTGAGATGTGTACTGTGTTTAGCAGTTGTACTGCCTATTGTGTGCAATACTGATCATTTGAATAGTATCTGTACACCTATGCCTGTTGTTCTACTGTAGTTTAGCACACTCACAGTAGCAATGCCACAGTTGTGGCCACTGACAAACTGTGTCATATTCTTGCAGGTCCCTCTGGTGTGACAGCAGGGCAGACATTACATGCTGGTGAGTGTGTTAACACTTTAAACTTGGTATTGAACTGTGCATGTCATAGGTGAGGTATAGGCCATGTACACATAACACACCTACACATAATGCATGCTGTGCATGTTTGCTGTGAGACGTGAAACATCTCAGTAATGTCAGTAGCTGCCTCAATCACATGCAATGCACAGAGCATCAGGCACAAATGTGGCAACACTGTACTGCACATTGGATAGGCATAGTTGACACACATGTACACAACATAACATGTTTGTCATACGCAATACACCTCAACATGCTACACATAGTGTAACCGGACACCTGCTGCCAGGTCACACTTCAGTATCCCACATGTCATCCACACATCACACATAATATACTTGAGGGGTAAGGACCTAGCATGGGCTGTGCAACACTCCTCAACACATAACACAGTCATGTTAGGCAATGCTCCCTATTGGGCACCTCACACACCCTTGTGCAACATGGCTGTGTAATTGTGAACTTAGCCATGGCACTGTGGTTCAGGTACAGCATGCTAGGCAGTGGTCTAGCACACTTTAGTGGCCTTGAGTGACCACATGATGCATGATGTTGATGGCTAATGGTACTACACCCCATACTGTTACAATGGCCATGTCCAGGATTGGTATCCCATCACGTATACATGCACCACTCATCCCGTGTGTGTACATAGCATGCATATGCTACACCTGTGTCCACAATTATCTGTTACAGACACAGACACTGCAATCAGACATGGAAATCCATTTGACACACAGATAACACATGCAGCCATGGTATGTATACTTGTGTGTGATGGTGCACAAGACATTGCAGAGCTTATAATACTTACACAGAAATGTCGTGTCCTTGTACACATTGTGTTCCAGGGTGTAGGCAATCACTGAACATGTACACACATGCACCACAGCCATGTACACTGTCATTAACTATGGCTGTCTACACTCACACTGCATGGACTTGATCTACATTTATTCTGCATGCTGATACATGTGATGTGACTGTTTGCCTTGTGATACTGTCACCCACCTTCAACCAGTATTGAGTATGATTTGGATTTCTGTTGTGTGTGTGTATCTGCTGTAGTGAGGAGTGTGACTGTGTTCCTGTGTGCATGTGTTCCTGTGTTCCTGTGTGTATGTGTACATGTGTGCATGTGTGCATGCGTGCATGTGTGCATGTGTTCATGTGTGCATGTGTGCATGTTCAGACCATAACGTGTGTTTCTGGTCTTCCTCTCACAGGTGCTGAGGTAGGGGTTGGTGAAAGCAGCAGGTGAACTGAAGCCACTGCCACGGACAGTGGTGATGATGATACATGTATTTTGGTACAGGGAGATTTGACAGGGTCTCTCGCTGTTCCGCCAATCGACAGTACACAGCGTTCAACTCCATCTATGCGCACACTCATACTGCCATTACATCCCTCACCACCAATGGCCATAGGGGAGGGACATCATACAGTTGGCATTAACCAGGAGAGTGTGGTACCCATGGCTCTTGCATCTTCTCACAGCAGCCATAGCCATAGACCCAGAACGGTACCACATAGGCGGAGGTCCAGGGGTTCTCGGGGGAGCATCACTGGATGTATTGCCCCTGGAAGGCGTGCCACCACAGGTCTTATGATGACCACTATGTTCTGGGCTATAATGCAGGCTCAGGCATGTATGGAACGGTACACCAGGCAGGGACTTAGGGTGCAGAGGGCACATTACACCGCTATCAATGACAGCATCCGTGACCTTGCCGGTGCCATCCGGACGTACACCGAGGTCACTGATAGATGTTGGGGGGAGACAATAGATGCCCTCCACAACATGTCTTCCTCGAGCCAGGACCATGCGGGACAGTTGCGACGTCGACGCAGATGCATGCCAGCAACAGCAATAGCTGGCAGTGGTCGCGGACGTCCCACAGTTCACAGCCGCTCCCATAGTGGCTGGCCTGTCCATTGTCCATCCCAGTAGACCACGTGCACGTGGCTCTGGCCAGTCCCAGCAGGGACATGGGTCCAGTCGTCATACCTCTGCCTTTGATGACAGTACCCAGTCAGGGTTGGTACCCGATACTGTCCGTAGCACCCCTGCCAGGCACAGGTACTGTGTCCGTGGCCAGAGACAGTGATATGTACAGCCAAGCAGGTACAGTCTGTGGCTGTCCCACAAACCACCGTATATGGCAGCCACATGGTGGAGCTGTGTGCATGCAAACACACACACATTAACCAAACAACTAGGGCTCACACATACACACACATTACATCAACATTGGCCCATGCTGTACTGTTGTCCCGCACACACACACACACACACACACACACACACACACACACACACACACACACACACACGCACACACACAGACATGTCGATTGGATGGGTCAATGTCAGGCTCTGGCAAACAACAAAACACCCTGTGCATATGATGATACCTGTGCCACCTCCTGTCATCTGCATTATCGATGGAGAGACAGGCTAACATGGTGCTGATGCACAGGATGACACTATAGCAGTGTAGCAATAATAGCAAGTTGTCAACAAGGAAGTGTAACTACGTCCTTGTAGGTATATCTGAGCAGACATTATGCATCAAAGCTCTGTTTGTCAATGTAGCATTGTTTACACCACTGATAGGTCTGAGTATGTATTATACACCCATGTGCCACTTGGCTGATGTGTGATGTGTTGCCAGCATGTGTTAGTGAGTGGACAGTACATGTGTGATGTGTGCAGTACAGATTAGCAAGTGTACATCTGTGAACATGGTGGGTGCGCACTGTCTGGATGTATGTGCATAGTGGACACATGGGACGTGTGGCATACCTTGTCATACACATTGTTAACATCTCATTGCATCTTTCAATGGCCAGTATGCATTCTACTACACTTATGTAATAACATGGGTAGACGTGTGTATGACATGGGTTGACACTATGCTGCGGGTGATACCGTTAATATCAGTCAATGATTTGCAGTCTGGCAGTATACACAACCTCAACAGCATGACTATAAGCAATCATTGGATGATGTCTTGACAAATGACACACAGTAGTAGGGAACCCAGTATCAATTGGATCCTTCTGGTGCTACACTATAACACTAACCAGTGGTGATGACTGCCACCCATTACTGTGACCACACCTGTGTGTCATATAACCCCCTTAGGCACATGCAGACACACTAGGGATGTGTCCATCCAAATCTGAGAATGCATGGATTGGCCTAAAATGCATTCCCTGGATGGGACGCATATCCTACACAAGGGTATCATATAGACAGATACGTGTTGTGTGATACATGCTGTATAGCAGTATGCCGACTATGGCATAGTCATCCTCATATACTAAACACACTATCCCATCAGTACCACACAGGTGGTAGCCCTCAACATGTATGTCGGGTACCATTGTGTACATACAGACCGATGTTATGTCATGTGTCCCTTGATATCCACATATCCATAGGTATTGTGGAGTCCCAAGGTGTATCACATAAGACATTAGAGGCCTGAATGCATATCCACAAGGCAGTCATACACCTATGTAGACTGTCCATTCTTGGCAGACTTTGTTGTGTATGACCATGTCTGACATATACCCCAGGCATATACCCTCACTCACACTACTCTTAAGTAACTGTCATGGGTGTGTGTGCCACAGATGACCTTGGCCACAGAACACGACAGTGGACGGCCGTGTCTCATACATACATATGTGACCTATGATCTGAGAAGCAGCGGCACAACCTGTCAATGGAAATAAATGTATTCCTGTAGTATGCAGGCTTCACACCTATGTACTGATTGAGGGGACATGTACACATATATATTTGCCATGCAAATACCTGATGTCTGCAATGCACTTACTGTTGTCATCATACTATGTCATACCATAGTAAAAGCAAAACTCACACTGCATTGACCAACCGTGACACACACACAGTAAGCATTTGCAGGATTCAAACCCCTACCTAACTATATTATGATACTAGAGAGAAACACATTAACACGGTGTGCTATTTGCTTTATTGGCTGGTTTCTCTTCTTCTGCAGTATTTGTAGGATGGTGACATCATCAGACTTTCCAAAGAGGAATGTACCTCCTTTACTGTGTTTTCCCAGTCTCCAAAAAGGGAACACCTCTCAAAGGAAACTGCACACATACATACACACACAGTTTGCAGGATTCAGACCTCTACCTAACTATGTTATGATACTGGAAAGAGACGCATTAACAAGGCACGCTATTTGCTTTACTGGCTGGTTTCCCTTCTCCTGCTGCATTTGTAGGATGGTGACATCATCAGACTTTCCAAAGAGGAATGTACCTCTTTCAGTGTGTTTTCACAGTCTTCAAAAAGGGCACTTCTTTCTAAGACAATTGCACCCATACACACAACCCCCCCATACACACTCACTGTTTGCAGGATTCAAACCCCTACCTGGGTATGTTATGATACTACAGAGTGACGCATTAACACGGCGCGTTATTTGCTTTATTGGCTGGTTACCCTTCTCCTGCTGTATTTGTAGGATGGTGACATCATCAGACTTTCCAAAGAGGAATGTACCTCTTTCAGTGTGTTTTCACAGTCTCCAAAAAGGGCACTCCTTTCAAAGACGATTGCACACATACACACGCTCACAGTTTGCAGAATTCAAACCCCTACCTAACTATGTTATGATATTAGAGAGAGAGACGCACTAACATGGTGTGCTATTTGTTTTACTGGCTGCTTTCCCTGCTCCTGCTGTATTTGTAGGATGGTGACATCATCAGACTTTCCAAAGAGGAATGCACCTCCTTTACTGAGTTTTCCCAGTCTCCAAAAAAGGAACACCTCTCAAAGGAAACTGCACACATAGCCCCCCCCCCCACACACACACACACAGTTTGCAGAATTCAAACCCCTACCTAACTATGTTATGATATGGGAAAGAGATGCATTAACACGGCACGCTATTTGCTTTACTGGCTGGTTTCCCTTCTCCTGCTGTATTTATAGGATGGTGACATCATCAGACTGGACATGGTGATGTGTGTACACTTTGTTTTATGCCATTCCAGGAATGGTCTGTGTGGGTCAGCAGGTGTCAACAGCTTGAACATGACCTCAGTATCCTTACCTTGTGTGATCTATATGTGGACACATTGACATTCCATCATATGTCAACACATATTTATGCACAGCTTCTTGGTTTTGTGGATACTACATGTGTCCGGGATGTTGATAAAGGGCTATTCAAAGTCTATGTGACACATGTGTAGATGTGTTCATTGATGTATGTCCTGGGTGGCTGCCTTGCAAACAGTCTAGCATGTTTGGGAACCATGATCTGCACATAAACATACCACAGTCGGTAGGGTTGTGTGTGTGTCAGCTTCCAATAGCTCTGTTTATGACTGCAACCATGATGGACTCCATGACCTTGCAGATCAGACCTCATAGGCATACTGGACTTGACTTCCCATGGTGTGTTGTGCACCAACACTTGTGGGGAGTGCCATATGTAGCTGTGACACATTCAATGGTTCCACATCCTGTGTAGGTGGTGCAGCTCAGCTGACTGTTCAGGTGAATGATCTGTTTGTTCTGTAGTTTGTGCATGACGCATATTGGGAATCAATGTATTCCACCTGCTGCCATGCTTTTGGCAGTGGGGGTAGCTGCTCATCCATTCTACATGTGATATCTCCTGGTATGATGATGTGGACTATTGTCAGTGGGGGGTTGGGTATGTACATATGGGCCTGTCTGTCATGATGTCGGCATTGACACTCAGGTACAGTTGGCCCTGACTCAGTACATATATGGGTGTACATTGATATTTATGACATAGCTGAAGGAGGTGTCATGATTCAGTCTGGACTCCTTCTCAGCTCCTCTTTACAAAGCACTAATGAACATGAGCACTAATCCCTGTTATACTCTTTTACATGCTTAACACCCTACTGATCCTTTGTGATTAGGCTACAGAGTATGTCATGATAATATCCTGGCATGTTTAGGGGTCGGTTTTGTGTGTACTCTTCAGTCCAGCTGGTGGATATTGTGATATTGACACAATGTCACATCTGCCTCAAGTACACAGACAACCCTCTCCTCCTCCCGACAAACTCAGATATATGTGTGAGATGCACCTATATAGACATACAGGGAGCTGAACTCTCGACCCATGACTGGCACAGTCTATCAGGTGGTGAAGGTAACCACACACACCACATATCAGTCTCACATATCTTCTAGCAACAGCACTCAAACCACATTAGCACACATTGACATACTCAGATGCTGTAAATGTACTCTACCTAAGCAGCAGAGACCTCCAAAGCAGACATACACACACTTGCTACCCCACTACAATACCCACATATCACAAAGTTCACAATGTCAGTGTGACACACAGTCACTGCCCTTCAGGCTAAACAACACACCTAATACACTTGTAATAGGTGACACTTATGTTCAGACACACTGACGTACCACTCACCAGCCCTGACAAGGGAATAGTCACTTTGGGCTGTCTGTTGGGTGCCAGGATCTGCCGCATAACACAGGCAGTCAGGTCACTCCAAAGCAAGTACAAGACTGGCACCATCATTGTCCATGCTGGTGTGTGTAACCTCAGACGTTACTCCCTGGACCACATGACATGATACATGGAGGTACACTCTGATCATGTAGCCCAGGCCAGTATGACCCTGACCTTGTCTAACATCTTACACCCACCAATTATGATGTCACAGTATACGGACACACATATCACATTTAACAGTTGGCTAACAAATTTGTTTCATTCATAGGGGATACAGTGTCTGTCAGTGTATGGTGACATGCTCAACATGCCACGTAGCTTCACTATGGACTGCTTGCACCTGTCACCTTTGACTTTGGTATGCTGGCTAAGGCTCTTGCTACCACCAGAATGCCTTTTTTAAGCAGGGCTCAGAAGACAGACCCACCTCCATAGACATTACAGGTTATATGAAACTAAGGGTAATGCTGCTCAACAAAAGTTGTGTTAACCTCATATTGTGGCCACTCAGGACTCTCCTCAGTATGGAGGAGAGCAATATCTGTGCAATAACAGACACCTGGTTCAGGCTTGCTTATGCACACCAGCACTACCAGGTTATGTTTCATACCATGCTGTCTGACAACAAGACTTGGAACACACAACACAACTAGGGGGAGTATCCATGTACATCACAGATACACACACCTCCAGGTTAGTAGCACTGCACAAAGCATCACATACCATACATATGCAACTACCATTGTGCAATACTGCCTTTCAGTTTGTTGCTTGCTACAGAACACACTCCCAAACTCAGGAACCACACTCGGCTTTTGTGGGAACTATGGAGAATATGAAGGTCTCCACAGACACCATTATATTGTGTGACTTCATATACACACATATTGACTGGGGATACTACTCAAGCCCCGACAACCTCACCCAACAGTCACTACAATTTGTGGACTCATATGCTTTGGCACAACCAGTCAGCACAGCCACAAGGGGAATACATATTGGACCTGCTCATCACCAACATGGGGACTCTATGTTCCACACCAGCGATATACCCCTCATTGGTAAGGTCAGAACATACATGTATCTCACAGGACATACATATACCCTCCACACACCCATCCTGGGTAATCTTGGTGAACTTCTCATGAGCCAACATCTCACTTCACCAAAGCAAGGTGGTATCCTTCAGAGATCCTGAGACAGTGGCATATACGGCTCACACTGCTGCATCCTTTACATACACATTCTATGGACACCTAGTGGACTGCATGGATTGTGCTATCCCAAATAACAACAAAACTCACGACTACAATGGCAGGGGACCTGTCTGGTAGACCCCAGCCAATAATAAGCTGTACAATGTCAGGAGGACGCTACTACATGATAGAGTGCAATCCCAGACTCGGAAGGCATCTGTGATCTGTACTAGCAGACAGCTACAATCACTCATGGACTTTTCTAAGGGCCACTTCTACCAGACAATTGCACCTGACACATAGGACTATCACATGGCCTTCTTCACTTATGTCAGGAACCTGGGTGGACACTCACTGATATGCTGTGAGTTACTGCATACTGACTAAACCTACCCTGAACCCACTGGCATTGCCTACATCCCGGCAAACAGGTTCAGTGCAGATGTCTCGCACCCATCCCCCCTAAGGAGCAACTATCCATCCCAACAGAGTCTAACTTCCTTGACATCACACAGTAACAGGTGAGTGCTGCCCTCCCCACAGCGTACATCACAGTATCAATGTGACCAGATGGTGTCCCAGCCTGCATCATACACGAGCATCATGACAAACGCAACCCTCACATTACATCACTGTTCAATATCAGACTTACCACAGGATATGTACCCAAGGAATGGCATACTGTGACAGTGGTCCTGCTCCACAGAGTTGGTGCCACAATGGACCACAGACAATATTGCCCTATAAGCCTATGTAGCCTGTTCTGCAAAGCTATGGAGCATATTGACATAGGACTCCTACACATAGACATCGGGAACCTATAGACACTGTGTCCTACTCATTTCAGCATTGTTTGTGGGTAGATCTTGCCTCTTGAACCTGTAGGTATTCTTTAAATGGCTAACAGGTCCATCGACATAGGGACGGCTGTCTACACAGCCTACCTGAACCTTGCAAAACCATTCAACACAATAACCCACTGGGCCATTATGCATAGGCTCACCAGCGTCAATGTGGACACATATCTCACACAATGGATTGATACCTAGATCAGGGATAGCACCCACATGGTCAGAATTGCAGGTGCCATGTCTGACTATACACCAGTTACACATGGCATCCCACACAGCTTGGTCCTGGGATCCCTCTTGTTCAGTATATATTTGTCTTACGTACAGGCTATCACAGGGGGAATATGGCTGAACATGTTTGCACTTGACTGCAAACTGGGTGCCATGATCAACTCTCCAGCTGCCACATGCATATCCAATCAGGGTCTCACAGAGATGGATGACTGGTGCCTGAGCCATGGCCTACAGCTAAATGCCATTAGTTGCATAGTCATCCCCTTTGGGAGTAACAACATGCCCACACATTACCACATAGGTAGTAATCCATTACATACGGTAGGAGTTGTTAGGGGTTTGGGGACATCACTTGTTCGTACTGTCACCTTTAACATTCACGTTGCCAAAGTGGTTGGACACACCTTCTATGTGTGCCACCTTATCCCATATGGTTTCACATCTAGATCGAGTGAGGTCATTGTGCCCCTATACTCATCACATCCATGCTTGGTTACAATGCAACATTTGGGGTGTACCTTACCTGACACCTGCAGCACCTGTACTGGCCACAGACGGTCCTCACCAAGCAGATCTAGGGAATCTAGGGAATCACACAGATGCCCTGCATAGTTCAGATGCAGTAACTCCAGCTCTACTCAGTCTCTTACCACCTACTCAGATATGATGTGTGCCTGTTGTTTACAGCTATACCCAAACCAGAATTGCTGGACATGCTCCACCTCAGGATATCCAACTCCCTTGGAGCTACACACTGCAGGGACGTATACCTCAGCCTACCATACCTAATAGGACATTGTGGAGGGACAGATCCTTATCCCAGAGGCTCCACTCACTTCAGAATGTAATCCCAGTTTCACATAGACAGAGCCACCCACTGACCACCTACTGGAGACATCTTGACAACTGTATGGGTGATTGTATATTTACCCCTGAGATATCTTCTGTGTCCCTGCTAGACAGAGGCACACTAGCATAAACGTACATGGGCTATCTTGTGTGACCTACTATTCACACACACAGTGTAGTAATTTGAAAGGGTTGCAAATGCCAAACACACGCTCTGGCTAGGCTTGTACATGCCCTAGGGCAGATAGCCTAGTATCGACCTTTGAACCTATGCTAATGTTCAAGATGCACAATATTTGTTGCTGATACTGTTTGCAGGTCTTTATTATCTTTGCTTTACCAGTTTCCATGAAGAACTTCAGTATCTGCATAACATATTTGATTATGACAGGGTTCCACTATATTATAGATGTGTCTGTTGTCATATAACTGTGTGCACAGGGCAGATTGCTGTATAGTGACAGGTTCCTGGGTTAACACATGCAACTGCCAGATATGCGTGGCCCACTGCTGTACTCAGACATGGCCAAGTGTGTGAGCATGCCCAGTTCTGATATTCCATGTTTTGTTGCCTGACATTTGTCTCATTTATTCAAGTGTGTGAGCATGCCCAGTGTGACCCTTCAGTATGTTGCTATCTGAGGTCCACTACATTTGCTGATGTGTGTGAACATGACCAGTATTAACATTTATACTGTGTGTGTTGGAAGTCAGGTTCTGTTCTCACTGCAGGACTCACCTTTGTGTCATAACTCAACAAGGATTATGCTGTGCCTGCAGGGTTTCCATGGAATACTTTGCATAGACTTATCAACATTCCATCATACAGGTGGACCACTGCAATACTGCCATGGTTTAGTGGTTCAGTACTTTGGCTATAGTGCACGGTATCCTGGATTCGAGGCCCATCACTGCTTTATATTTTCATACTGAGCAGACCAGACTGCTTAAGGGCCTGTTAAGCAAATATGAGCATGTTGGCTTTTGTTCAGCTATGCCCTACTCGGACCAGGCTTGTCCGACATTGCTCAATATTCACCAACATTGCTGGACGTTGCCCAATATTACTGAACATTGACGACAGTTGTGCTAGTTGGTGTGTGTGATTTTGTTTGCATATACTACATGGTGGTAATTGCTGTTTAGCACTGCTTTATATTGCTTAACACATGGCATTCATGCCTTAGGGGGTGCTGCAGGGCTGCCTATGTCGGATGCACATACTACACTCCCTGCACATGTTTGGAAGCAGGTAGTGTCAACTTAGGCATCCCTTTTACTTTATGTGTGAGTCGGAGAGGGGTATCATTTCCAGAGTTCCTACTGAGCCAGTGTATGTGCTATGCGTTGCCTATTTGCCAAGGCCAAAGCATACTGAGCATGCCTCCTTCTGCCTACTGGGGCAGGCTCAGGTTGTTCCTCCTCCGAGTCACGCTCTGCCTGTGATGGCCTTGGCAATGGTGGGGGGACTCTTTGTTCCAGGCCTATGCTGGTCCTGCTGCAGCTGTTTTTGCAGGATCATATTATGTAGCATAGCACATACCATGACAATTTGGGTACATGTAGTTGGTGAGTACTGCAAGGCTCCACCAGATGTGTCCAGGCACCAGAACCATGACTTGAGCAGCCCAAACACATGCTCTATTACATTACATGTTTGTGCGTGTGCCTCATTATGACGTTCCTGTTCAGGTGTGTGTGCATTTCTGATGGGTGTCATCAGCCACGGCTCCAGTGCATAGCCAGCATCCCCCACTAGGTGACCATGTGGGATGTCCCCATTAGCAAATGTCTGGTACAGCTGCGTCAGATGCCAGATATGGGAATTATGGTAGCTTCCAGGGCAGCCTGCACACACATTCAGTATTATGCCCTGGGCATCACACAAGACCTGGCAGTTGATGGAGGAGAAGCCCTTGAGGTTGAAGTAGACCCTACCCTGCTCACCGGCTGGTGCTTTGATGCGTATGTGCGTGCAGTCAATTGCACCCACTACCTCAGGGTATTCTGCTATTTGCTGGAAGAGATGCATATTGCTGGCCAATACCTCACGGAAATTGGGGAAATATACATGATCACCGACATGTTCTGACATGGCATCCAGGAACTGGTGCAGTACCATGGATGCTGATGCCTGTGATATCCCCATCATATCACCAGTTGGTCTCTGGAAGGTACCTGTTGTTAATATTCTTAGGCCAACACATACCTTGGTTTCCACTGGGATGGGTTCCGCTCTGCTGGTTCTGTGTGTGAGGCATGGCCTGCACAGCTCAACAATTTGCTGCAGGAGGTCTCTGTCCACTCTATAGCGCTCCACTATCTCCAGCTCATGTAGCCCATGGTAGGTTACCTTGGGCTTGTACACTCTTCTCCGTCTCCTCACTGTGGGTTGTCCAGCAGCATTTCCATTGTCACCACCCTCAGCATGTTGCAGATGTCGCCTTATAACAGCAATGGCAGGCCCTAACATTTCTTTGTCTCAGTAAAGCTGTTTCAGTTTACACTTCTATTAGCTTACTGCAGTGTTGCAGTGTCTCTGAGAAAAACATAGTGGAAAGTTGTTTGCTGAGTTTTAAGTGCTGGGCTGGGCTAGTGTACTGTCTGTGTAATTGCCTGATTCTGATTGTTTTCACCTGCTAGCTCTGCTAGTACTCCCTGGTAGCTTCCTACTATTTGTTGTGCTTCCTTTTTCCTTTCTGTTTCCTCAGGGGGGAGCGCCGCACACACAAGTACAAACACGCGCATAGCAGCTCACATGCATGCACACATGATTACACGGACTAAAACTTGCTTATTCGGGTTAAAACGCATGCACATCAGTGCAAACGCGCTTACAACTCTTTAAACAGCCTTATACATGCTTACTCCGGCTTAAACACGCGCACTCACGCATACACTTGCGCACACTTTCTTACTCGGATTTACATGCGCGCGCACGCGTGCGTACCTGCTCAACAAGAAACTTTGGTGTTATCCACGGCATACATCTTCCATTTCTTGGCTTTCCCTAGCCTACCTGTTGACACACCTCTTTCCATGATGTCTAAATGACAGCAGACACATGCCACTCTGCTCCAATGAGCTTTACTTCTTTCATACATACCCCCCTCGTGATGTCACCTATCTTCTACTCTGTTACTCCCCATATCCTACTCCTACACTCCACTGACTGTGCTCATTTGCTATGTAAACTAGTGATTCACTATCCTAACACTCATTTACATAGGATTGCCTTCTAATGCTTGGTTACATGTCTTAGACTGAGCTTCCCCCCTTAGCAACCTCTACTCGGTGGCCATCTTGTCTTCAGCCTGCCATTCCCTTGCATTGTACATTATCACTTTCAATAAAATCCACATTTGTGGGTTTTAATTTGCAGTATTCTGTGTTTTAGAGCGCAGCCCATTTGCGTGGTGCTGCACTACGCTTAAACATCGGAAATCGGCGAAAAAAAATTATTTTTATTTTAATTTTGCATCAGGGAACATTTCCAATGTTCGTATATTTGGCCACTGGCATGCTTCCTGCACTGGATGCAACCTTTATTTGGAGCTGTCACAGCTCCGTTTTGCTATTTGCAGAACGGTACTCATTTGTCAACTGAGTACATTTCTGCAAAGAACACTGCTCTTACTCGGACAGGTTCGGGTTTCCTGAATCGCAAATCTACCTCATTTGCATGCCTTTCACCTGCAATTGAGGTGATTTGCATGTCCCAGCCCTGTCCATGTAAGAGCCATTTTAGGAGCTCTCTTACACGCCCCTGCAGGCTGTTCCTGGATCGCTCGTCGGACATGATGGCTGCATGGAGTCTTACTCTACTCTTAGACTCCGTGCAAGCCATCGTGAATCCGGCCCACTGTGTTACATTTGGACGGTATGAGCATTTGAATGATTTCAGTAAAGTGTTTATTGAAAAGAATAGCAGTTTCCAGAGGAGATAAAGTTAGTAAATAATGTCAATGCCAATTATAAGAGTTTCATATCAGAAAATACATTTCCATGCAACACCCACTGTTCTGTTAACTTTTTAAGTGAATTAGACTTGTCTGGCACTTATGGCTCCGAGATGTTAATGAACTGCTTCTTGTAATGAAAAATACAGACTTTGAGTCTAAACAGATAGAGGAATTTCCCTTATTGGGCCTTTCTTCCCCCATTTACATTATTTTCAGTTTGTCAAGAGTTCATAAGCAAAGAAGTTCAGAAGTATTTTTGGTCTGTTTCTTATAATACATGTGTATTCCTGGCAAATTGTGTGTTGCAGTCAGATAATAATAGGCATGCACACAGAAACGCATGCATACACACACCCACACACACACACACACACACACACACACACACACACACACACACACACACACACACACACACACACACACACAAGTCCTCTGTTCAGGCATTGCTAGAATGACAGAAGTGAAAGGAAAATATTAGCTCTCAGCTGGAACTTGCATACAAAGTCTCCTGACATTCTGGAGGGTTTCCCATCTACAAGGAAAAGGCTATTAAGGAAAAATTGAATACCCTCTGACAAGGCACTCTTGCTGGTCCAAAAGTAATGATAACAGCAAAGTATGCTGGTAGTCTTCAGTTTGATTCTCAAGGAAAACCTAGGATTTGCTTTTCACTTTTGCAGTTCTACTAATGCCTGTATATATGCTTGTAACGTGAATGAAATCACAACGCTAAAGAACTCTTCGCTGAAATGAGAAAACTCTTAAGAGAAACCCAGTACCATCTGTCCTGTACTCTTTGGGTCCAGCATATTTGTCATCTATTCCTCAAAAAATTTGTGACTTTTTGGTAAAGTGCTGTGGACTGAAGTCATTAAATAATCACAGACAGACTTTGTATACTTCAGAAATATGTTTACTAATGCAAAACCTGCAAAACTCACAGCTTTCTATGTATGTAAGTAACACTAATAATTTTTAAACAAGAAACATATTTATCAAATTATCACTTACTTCATAGTCAATCATACATAAATAAAAACAACCATATTGAAATATTACATCACATATAATATTTTACACAGTCATTGTCTGTTGAAAGTTACATAGCTCATTCAATTCCTGCCTTCCCTTTAACATCATTCTTTCCGAAAAACAGAATTCTGCACGTACTATTCCCATAATTCCCATTTCTTCTATGTAATTTGCTCCTACCCTTTTCAAAAGATCCCACTTCTAGTTCTATTATCTCTGTTACTATATCCACTGCTTCTCATATGGTTGATTTATACTTTGATTTTCATTTTCTAGCAATTGCTTTTTTGGCAGCCACCAGAATTAAACTCATTAAGGCCTTAATATATCTAGTCAATTCTAATTATATACCTCAGCTCAAAAAAAAAAAATCCTTAGTTACACCAGTTTGTTCACCCAGTATCCCTTACAGAGAAGTTTGCATGTTATTTTTTTAAAGTCTAACAACTCATTACACTCTCAAAAAAGATGTTCCCAATTACCTCTTTCTTCCCCATCAAATATCAAATATTTGCAATTTACTTGAAGAAAAGATCTATGGAGTCTGCTTGGGTTATAAAAATATCTATGCAGACATTTCCAAGCAAAAATCCCAAATTTTCTAGACATTTTTGCATATTTTGGAAACATACATATATCCTTCCATAGTTTCTGCGTGTATTGCTTCTCCAGTCTCTCTTGCCAATCCTTTCTAATCTCCTCTGATTGATTCCTATACTTATACAATATTTTATCTGTACTACTAATTATCATTGTTTTAACAGAAGCTTCTGTACTAAATTCTATCATAAACTCTACCAGTGCTGGTCTTTCACTTATGTAAGACTAATATGTTTATGAATATAGGTAATTGTCTCTGATTCTTAGGGGGGCATGAGGGTACAGTACAATGAGCTGCACTGTGTGGTTCTCACAGCAGTGAGCTGAAATACACTTCCGCATGATTGTTAATGTATTTGTTATTCATCTGATTGCAAGCAGACATCTAATGCTTATGCAGTTATACAAGGGGCTGCAACTGATGGTCCCAACTGTGAGTTTGTTTATGTGTGGGCATGCCCACGTGTGTGTGTGTGTGTGTGTGTGTGTGTGTGTGTGTGTGTGTGTGTGTGTGTGTGTGTGTGTGTGTGTGTGTGTGTGTGTGTGTGTGTGTGTGTGTGTGTGTGTGTGCATCTATTAATACTTCCTGCATTACAGAATAGTTATGGTGTAAAGGAAAGAATCAATTGTAGCAAAGAGGACCATCATCATGTAAGACTTGTTCTTTGGGGTATGATCTGTGCACCTACTACCTAACTGGATAAGGCATGCTGTAAGACTCAGACATGAAATACCATGCACATAGTATGTGCTCTGCATTACACATATGTCTTTTGAATTCCTACACCTTTTCATATAGCAGCTAATTAATGCTTTACTGTATGCTCTTTAACTATGAGTCCCAGCATGTCTCTTGTACTTTAATGAATTGTAATAAACATTTTCCATACATGTGAGTGCCAAGGGAAGAGAAGTTTACTGTTGCCAATGTTGTCTGTTTTCAGTATGAGGGGGGCTTTGTTTTGTTTATCAAATGGCTGTCAGTGTTTTTGCTATAAATTTTGAAATAATCCTTTTAAACTATCATCCATATTTCTGTGATTATTGCAAAAGTAAAGAAGAGAATAATATGTACACTGACTGATTCAAGTGGTATTTTATGCTAAATGGGGAGACACGGTCAAGTAGTAGAATACTGGTATGGCTGGGGGGACACCTTGCCTTGCCTTGCCTAGGGTCCCATTTGGCTATGAAACAGCTCCGGTGAAAAGTAGCAGATAAAGATAGTCATGACAACAAAATATCTTGAGTTATGTCTGTAGAACTCAGAAATTCCACTTATTATTTTCTATTAGTATATGCTCAGCACACAAATAACTAGATGAACAAGAAGCCATAGGACATGTAATCACACCAATAGATGCACCTAGCTACAAGCTTTCCTTCAACTATACTGAATTCTTAAACCCTCACTTACATCTACTCTAATCATTTTACCACATGGAATATTTTTTTCTAGGTTCTCCTGTACTCCCTGTTCCTGTCAAGCATTACCTTATGGTGAGAAGTCCCCATCTGATAGGACAAGAACCATCCAGAGGGGCCATAATTCATTAATCTCCATGAATACAAGAATAGATAGTAAAAGACTTGCCCTCTTCCCTTCCTTGGGCTCCTAGGTCAGATAGGTTCAAATTTAGGTAAACCAGTTCTGTGTGTTTCTAAATTGCTGTTGTTGTGTAATGTTTCTTGGTACTTGTATTTTAATAAGCAAAAGTAAAATTACAATCTCTTCCAATTATTAGCTGACCTTAGTATGTGCTGCTTATTTTATTCTCTTATCGTGTTACTTAATAAAAATACATTGAATGAAAGGTAAAATGTTGTCACAGATTTTCCCTATTAGTCCTGTTGGATTTCCTTCCTGATAAGTAATACAGTCCAAAACATTTAGATTAGAACAACCATTATGAGTGACAAGAGTTACCCATCTCTTATTCTCATCTGAGTATGCAAAAGGTACTACAGAACTGCATATGATCCTGGAAAATCTAGTTAATAAGTGCCTTTCTTACCATAAGTATACAGCTTTTTTATCTAGCTCTGCTAAGACATAAGGATAAAGCCCTGACTGCGGCCATGGTGACCCTGCCTGGATTATTGGCTTGTGCTTCTATTGGAGATAACAGAGAAGAAAATGTATACCAATACAATTCCAACCTACTCACCTTTACCCAGGGAAAGGAACTGGCATGATGATTTGGTGGGAGCAGACCATCTCAGCCATGTGGGTAAATGGTTAGCGTGGCAGACTCGAATGAGTGAGTGAAAAGGTCTGGGAATATGTTGGCATTGTGCATAGGGTAGCAAATATAGGGGGATTTATTACTCCCAACCCCCTTTTTCTTGATTTCTTTGCTTTGATGGGCCACTGCATAATATTAAGAAAAATTTAAATACCAAAACACACTATGCTCAATAGGAAATGCTTACTTGTTAAATGGTGTATATTAAAACAATAAAATATGGATATGACCCACTTTCCATTGAATACTCTTGTCAGTTTCTGATATCTAGAATCCTTCCTATGGCAGATTTAGAAATCTGCTTGGCCTTTCTGCCACACATCTCTTATTTATTCAACCACATTTGATCAAGAAATGAAATAATGGCATGTCCAGAAACTGTTTGGGTCCTAGTTTAACAATGAATGCTATACTCATAAAATCATTCATAAATAATCTTGTTACATTCACTCCTAACTGCGGTGGTGGTGCTGTGGTAGCATTGTCGCATCACAGTAAGACGTTGTCCTGTTCGATTCTCAGCTACAGCGTCTTCTGTGTGGAGACATGCGTGGATGGGCATACCTTCATTGAAGGTTTTGCATCAGGGCCGGCAATTCAGCACGTAAAAATCTACTGCCAATCATTAGCAGACCAGAGTTCCGCGGTGGCGACCCCTAACCGGGAAAAGCCGAAAGACACAACAACATTCACTCCTACCAATGCTGACACTGATAATATATCACTACCTAGTAATTCCTAGTGTTACAATGGGTGGAGAGAAAATGGGTGAGGCATACTTGCACACAGTAGTTGGGAAGACATCCCTAAGAATTCTACTTGCATTTGCTTAACAAAGTTACCAAGATTGCTACCTAATCTCCATGAAGTCTCAATACTTTCTATTAATATTGATGAAAGACTTTATGAAAAGATTCTTAAAATTGAAGTCCCCTTTATCAGTAAATTATTCAGACTTTCATGACAAGCTGTATTTTTTGTTTACTACAAGCAATTCATTTTCAAGCCTACAAAGAATAAACTATATTCTTTATTTCAAAGTTTACCACATTATTAATTAGTCAAACTGTCACACCTACCATCTTACACTTCCCAACAATATTTTCCCCATAGAATAAAATGGCCATGCTGTTCATACTCTGTAGGTCATCCACTTCTCTGATTCCTAATCCCACATTCTGTGACCCCTGCCAGCCCATCAAGTGTGTGTGTGTGTGTGTGTGTGTGTGTGTGTGTGTGTGTGTGTGTGTGTGTGTAAAATTTCACATGAGAAAAACCCAAATATTTTTGTGATGTCATGTGAGACAATGATGGCTCTATGAGAAATAACTAGGCACACTTCAGACTTCACAGTGCAGTATGACAATAGGAATGGCAGTTACCAAGCCATTTTTAATACATGTGGGTCTGCAGCTTGTTGTTAGCTGCAGATCTGTATCACAATTAAGACAGCAACATACTTCCTCTTTCCATAAATAACTATTGGTTGCAAGTGGAAAGCATGTATACATGATCAATATGTTGTTTCCATATAGCACTATACATTCAAATCACTCTAACAAAGGGCAGACTGTCACAATTGATCTTTCAATGAGTATCTGAGCATATTGATGGCTCTCTAAAAGGAATATAATGTTAACTATTTCTGCTTACACTGTAGCCATTTCAAGACCCAACAAGCACAATAATTATTTCATTGGATAACATTACCAGGCAAATGCTAATAGTTTTTGTGACATGATATTGACACTAAGTTTTTTTGCATTACTAGGAGTAGCTAACCCTCCAAATATGGCACTATATATATATATATATATATATATATATATATATATATATATATATATATATATATATTTACTATCATTTCAAAAGCCAAAACATTTGCTGTTCAGAATAATGAAAAGTTAAACCGAAACCAAACTTTTTGAATGTACACAATGTCGTCCCAAATCATCGACACATTTGAGTTGACATTGTCATCAAAAATGTCACGTGATAGTCATATAGGAGCTGAAGTAAATCAAACTCCTATACAACATATCATGTTTTTGGAGGGGGGCAAGCACCCCTGCACTATCCTGTGGGGGGCTGTGCCCCCCACACCCCCTGCTACTAATATATTCCAACTCCAAGATAGCACTACAGTACAGATATGGATGAATTTCCAATCCCCACTGTACCATTATCTCCATATATATAGTTAAACACATTTACGTGAATGCACTACTGCATTTGGATAAGTGTGTTTGACTATCCAATACACTTTTCATTTTGTGCACAACATTCTGATTTTCGGCAGCATAACTGCCAACAGAATGTCGTTCGCACAAATTATAGTAAACCATATATATATATATATATATATATATATATATATATATATATATATATATATATATATATATATATATATATATATATATATATATATATAATATACATACAGTAGTTTAACAGCTAGCAATAAAAATACCATGTAGAATAAGGTGTTCAACTAACGGCAGACTAACCACATTGCCTGACAGTGAAAATCCACATTGGTCATTCACACAGAAAATTCTACAAGACTTACTAATCTTTCAAACAAGATATGCCTCACACAAGGTCTTGAGCAATTCCAGCCCAAATTGTAGCATGATTTCTTTTTTGTCTAGAATGAATTATGTCAGCTGGTCTAAACCAGCTTATTGACTCACTCACTGGACATCTTGTGAGAAACTTGTTGACCCCTTCTCCTCAGAAATTCATGTGGCACTTCAGACTGCTCAAAGATGTTGGCACCAATCTGCAGAGTGATAGCCAAATGAATGAGAAACAATGCGCAATTCTGGATTCTTAGCAAGGAGATTAACAGCTTCCATTATTTTGCTTCTCTATTATCATTTTAGAGAATTTCTTCTCAAATTTGTCCATGAATTCCTGCCCATACTTCCATTACTAGCATTTATTTCTTAGAAAACAAGAGGAACCGGTTATTGATCTATGTTTTATCTACATGGACAGCTTTTGGACAAGAAACTGCAGCACTTTTTCACTATAAAGTGTTTTGCCCTGGTCCATATTCAGAAACATGTTTATCCATCACTTGAAGAACAACACCATATTCTGCTTTCACTACCTTCTTGATTATCTAATTCTTGTTTCATGTGTTGCATATATTCTAACAGAAAAAAAAATCTTCAGTGGGATTCCTGACATCTTCAGACATAAATCAAGATAATTTACTGTAATGTTTAGTTTCAGATTGCCCTTAATATCAGCTTAAGTGAATAAGTTAAGAGTGAACTGATTGTGGAAAAGTTAGTCTTCATGAGGGCTACAGCATACATGCCATGCACAGCTACTGAAAGATCAGTTGGCTGTTTTTGTGCCTAATCTTTGTGGAGCAGATAGCTACAGAAATTCTGTCGGGGCAGCCATTTACTCAGCAGAATCCTGCAGAGGTTTTGTCCAATGCTGCTTGCAGCTAGCATTTACCTTCCTCCCAGTCTTTCTTCAGGCATCAGATACTTGGCAGAGAACAAATGTTGAAAAAATAAATAAACATATCTGTATTTGGTTACTTTGATGGTAACTAAACAATGAACACTAGATATGCCTTCCCATTGCTCATACAGGATCTGGAAACTGACACAGACATACATTTCAGGAAATGCCAAACATCTTTTAGGTAAGAAAACTTAGTTGAAATCTCCTCTGGCAAGGCTACGTTTTTAGAGAAAAGTAAAATTATATAGCACTTTTTGGTATCATTCAAACATTCAGTGGGGGTAAAATGCAGCTGTATTAATTAATTAACTAATTCTTAGCAAAAGCCTATGTTCATTTTTAGTACAACAATGACAGGAAAGGAATAACGCAGAGTAGAGGGGCAGATGTGTGAAGCTGCATTCTCAGGTTTAGGCCAATTGATATGATGTATTAACTGACAAATTCTAACTTAAACCTGTGCACCATACTGACTGACTCAGAAAGAAAATTACCTGCAACCCTACTACTGCCTATTTACTCTCCATTATCCATACTATGTGAATAAGACTTACAAAATGGCCTAACATGAAGTTATAGATATATGGTTAGTATTTCCTTAAATCGTGCCATGCTATTCACTGTCTACCTACATCACAGTGTTATAAGGGCAAGCTTTATTCTGTTATGTTGTCAGGGAAATTATTGATTTTTGCTGACAAGTATGTCATATATTATGGGTTTTGATATCTTCACTGTGAAATTAGATGACTATTCAGTGCTGGACTGAATGAACCATTATTGTGCATTGCTTGCACGTTTGTATAAAAATGCATAATATGAAATGTATGCTGTTTAATAGTTTGCAAGGTTTGCCACACAACAAAAGAAGATAAGGCAGCATTTCTACCACTTTTAGCCACTCAAATAGCAATACTCAACACATGCGACAATAAACAAACAGCTGATATGCTGATAGTCCCTAAAATGGTCACTATCTTGCTGTATATGTTTGATATATTTGGCTATGCCTTAATTCTTATTGCTCTCAAAGATATGCATTCACCATCCCTGACAAGCCATACTGACATTCTTTTAACAGTGATTAAGAAAAATATAATGCCCCTTACTTTCCAACATAGCCTGATTCCCCAAAAGACAGCCATTTTCTTACTGAGTACTTCATTGTAAGCAAAGTGAAAGAAATAATAGCTATGGTAATGAAGTTCAAGTTGATGTGACAAGATACACGTGCTACATCTCCCTGACAAGTCAAAATGATAATGATTTAATACTGGAAAGACAAAAAGGGGGCACCAATCTACCTGATAATTTAATACTCCTCATGTAAATTTCCTTTGCCTTCAAACATAGTTTGCCACCCGGCTTTATGTTCTAGAATTAATCATGTTTTGATGTTTTACATCCTGGATTTTTAACTGCAAAGTGAAATATATAATAGTTGTAGTAATGTATCACAACTTGTTTTAATAGAAACATACACTATCCCATCCTGACAAGTAGCACGTATGATAGTTTGACAGTAACTAAATAATTGCTCTATGCTTTGATGCACAGTCTGGCACTCCAACTGTTTCCTAGAGGTTTGATTGCAAATAATGCCCAGACTGAAATACTTATTTTTTTACTTACAGACACATAGACTATGCCTCTCTGGAAAGCAATACTGATAATCATTTGGCAGTAACAGGTGATGTTTTTATTAATATAACTTCTGCCACTCCAGGGCAAGATAATCACACTCAGTGAGTTTAGTCTTTGTTTTAGGACTCAATGAAAAGAAAATGCAGGATACCTGCATGGATAATTTGGTTTGTTAAGGAGAAGTTTTACAAGTAAGTAGACAAAGAATTAATTGCAAGGGGCTATTGCCACTGGTATGTTATGTACAAGCAACAAGGATGGTTAGCAGAAGTAGGCAGTCAAGTAGGTAGACCCTGAGTTGGACAGCAGGAGCTACCTCTAACTGCATGTATGACCCTGAGACATGTCACCTGCTGCTGACACATGGGTTGCCAAATAAGTATGTTCTGTGTGGGGACAGAAGGGGTTATGTCTATTGGTATTTAGCATGCATACAGTCTACATCTACTACTGGCATGCAGTAAAGTAAGGAACAGAGAGAGAAATAAACAGCTGATGACTGAAAGGGACTAAGGTATTTAGAGGGCTAGGAATTATGTAAATCATAGTTACAGTATGATGATACATTCAGGAACTGAGAGAGTGAGAGAAATTTAAAATATTGCATAATTACTGAAAAATGTAAAAATAAACAGTGCTTGTCTCAAGACATAGGATTTAGAGTTACAGTTAGGATCAGGCAATATATAGAAGGCCGATGTGACAGAGAAAAGTGAAAACAGAAATTATTTGCAGTAGCAATGGCTTCTTAACATACTACAGGTTAGCAATTAATTAGCTGAGACCTAGTAAAGTAGGAAACAAAACAATTGTGCGAAAGCAAAAGGAGCAGCTAAGCAAGCTCATCATCATGCACTCCACAGGAAGTGGATTAAAAATAACGACGGAATCTCAGTCAAATCACGAGACCAGCAAAGGGTAAACAAGCTCATCATCGTGCACTCCACAGGAAGTGGATTAAAAATAACGACGGAATCTCAGTCAAATCACGAGACCAGCAAAAGGTAAAGTAATTTATAGATCAGAGTATCTTTGGCTATTCATATAATGAACAGAGAAAAAAATAAAAATAGGCAATTACAGTAATGATTTCAAAATCAGAAATAGCCCATGCATTCTCTTGATTCTTCAACAGGAAAGCACAAGCAAGTAACGTATAACATATGAATTTTATTTTGGGAAGGAAGCATGCTTATGCAGTCATTACTGAATAATAAAATGTACATGGAGACAGAAATGTAGTAACAATAGTTGGCTGCAGGTGCTTGTACTGAATTGATACAAAAAATGTGCATAAAATTCTAGGATGATCACATTCAAAATATAAACACATTTTAACCAGGAGTAAAGACCATACTTGTACAGAAATAAAATAAAATCAAATTTCCTCTTTTCAGCTCCACTTAGATTTTTAAAGAAGAGCAATTCACCTTGTTGATACAAAAAATGCAAAGTGGTACTGCTATACTGAACTGAATCTCACCATCAACACAGCCATTATAAAGTGAAATTGTTAATTAATTCAGCTTCAGTCTGCTAATAATATTCTATACATCATTGATGCTATAAACTGCTCATGAAACAGAAAGGTAAATGATTTTTAAATAGAATAGAAGATAAACAGTGGTAAATATTACAGCTTAAAAAAACTATACATTAACTCTTCCAAGTACATGGATATTGCAGCAGTGAAAAGTAATAGTGCAGAAATCCCTATCTACACCACATATGCAGAGCTGCAGTTGGATTGCTTGTCCCCGGCCAGCTTCTATAGTAAAGTGATCAATATAAATATTAGTTTCCACAAATACATATTCTTAAATAATTGCAGAAAATGGAATTTTTTACATCACAGCATTAATTGTTACAGCAAGGAAGATAGTCCCTGATGCATGCAACCTATAATTAACACTGTGGGTTTTAATTAAGTTAAGATCATAGTGCCAAAACAGTAGCTTTCTGAGGTGTGTAGTCTTAATTTGAAATAATGATTTTCTGTTCCATTATTTTTATATATTTTTTTTGATTTTGTAAAGTGCATATGTCAGCTGGAAGAACAATGTTTTAGTTATATTTATGCAAATGATGATGATATAAACAATGGCATGAAGACTGTAACAAAACAAGGCAATCTGCTAAGACAATTTGTCTTGACATTGCTTAACTTAAAATAGTGAATGTCTGTGTGCCATTGTGGCCAAAGTCATGGCTGAAAAGTACAGTCAGATCACAATGCACAGAGCAGAACACACATCTATTTAACAAATTAATCATTCAGTCAGGCAAGCAATAAATATAACATAACCTTGCAAAGTCTGGTGTAAATGGCTGGATGTTTCAACATAATTATAAGGTTACTCAGTAGAGCTGACTACACTAAAATCACAGACTGCATCATCTTGAGTCATAATTGAATTTAGTGTCAAAGAATGTGACTTACAATGGAAGAGTTACTTATCTCAGAGAGTTAAGTGGGCAAAACTAGTAAAAATGTGTTTTCTTTTGTACAGTATGACGCTGTAGAATATTATAGTGAAAGGTGCAACTTACATTCTATGTGGAAGTTAATTATGTAAACCAGATCTAATAAAATAATAGAAGACACATTTTTAGTGTCAAATTCAAAGGTCAAGGAGGGAAATGAATGGTTGAACTAGTTATGAGGGAGATGAAACATCTGGTTTCACTGTGCATTTTTTTTTCAGGAATAGTCTGTGATGATAGCCGTCTTATCACTAACACCCTGGTGGACAGGTGATCTGTAACACAAGAACTTGTGTCTGGACAAGTTTCAGGTCATGCAGGAACAATAGGTAAGAGTAGAAAGGTGACAGGCACACTCTACTTTGGCTCTGTTGGATATAGTCTAAGAGGTGGGACCACACCTCTCAACTGTACTGAATTGCTTGTTTTTATCATTTTTGAGTGCAAAATAATGGGGTGGCATGAATTCCCAAGTGGCCCCTTTAATAACCAATTTATTTTTATTTATTTATTTTTCTTTATTTTTATTGGCAAGTTTAACTTTAAAGTATGCTTAAAGTTATGACTGATGACACCATGCTTCACTAACGTATCCTGGAATGTCATCAACGAGCATGGGTGTGCATGATGACATCAGCTTCATTTCAGAGTTCTGCTGTCTTGTAGCATGCATGAATGTGAGATTCTTGCTATAAGGCTTTGAGAAGCAGAATAGTCTGTGATGCAGTTGAAGAGTTGAAGTGTCAAGGATATTTTATTTTACCATCCCAATAATTTGTTTCCTGCTGTACTGAAGCGAGAAGAGAAGAGAAGAGAAGAGAAGAGAAGAGAAGAGAAGAGAAGAGAAGAGAGAGACTGCCACATTCCTAATCCAAGCCTAATGATTTAAGGCAGACAGAATGGTGAAAGTTTGTCTGAAACATTGGGCATGAATACTTGCAAGCAATGTGGTATGTATGTATGTATGATGTAGGTAAAATGGCAGATAAAGTAAGTAATACAAGTTGTGACACTGCCAGCCCAGCTATCTGGAATTTTGTAAATAACTATATGTCATTTGTGAATATTAATATGATTCATATACTTGTCTTACAAATGTAAGATAACTGATGTGTATATTAAACTACTGGTGCAGAAGTATGTGTTGAACAGGGTTTGTACAGTACTGAGCTTCAAGGATGTGTCCACAGTGTACCCTACTGGAAAAGAACAGAACTGTATATAAACTATTTACCTGTGCAAATGTATGTTTGAATAGTAGATGCTGGAACGTACAGAGTTAGCATGCAAAACTTCAAGTAAATAAGTTAAAATTGTTTTATGATTGTGTTATCTCTCAGTTTCAGTGAAACAGACACAATGTCTAGAGCTAGAGGTTTTTCTATTGTATTGAAACAGAAATAATTACTAGGTTTCAAATGTAAAAACGTTTTATTGTTTTACGACTTCTAAGTTCTGCAAACATCTGAGAGATATGTATTTTTAACATAGAGATGTTAGTTTCTGTTAGCCTGGGAAGTGAAGGCAGGTGACAAAGAGTGATGTCATCCAAGCTGACTCAGCAGTGCTGAAGGGACAGGTTCATAACCCAGAGTCTGCCCATGCTCTGGAATAGACTTCCCATACATGTCAAGCAGAGCACCTCACTGGCGCTCTTAAAGAGAAATCTTGATGAGTGGATGGGAAATAGAAAGTTCACACTGGGGATCACTGCAGTGGCTCTACTTGATAGAGGCACTGGGAACTAACATTGGGTGGCACGATGCCAAGGCACTTCTATGGGCTACACTTGTAAAGGCTCCAGGGCCATTAGCCCAGTACACATCTATGAACCTATGAACCGATGATAATAATTTAAGAACTCTCTCAGAGGAAGACTGTATGCATTTTGTATCTTATCTTGGACCTAGAAACATCCATTCAGCAATTGTTATTTACAGCATAGTATCTTTTAGAGATAGATAGGAATATAGTAAATATTAGTTTAGACATTTTCTCTATTTATTTGAGACTGTCCTGCAATGTTATTTCAAAATATTTGCGATTCTGAACTTTGAAGTAACTGTGTTGATTGAGTATTGTCTTGTTTTTTTATTATTTATTATTAAATATATTTAAACCTATTTTTGTGGCCAGTATTTGTGAGACATATTTAAGCTCTTAAAGTACTTGCATATGTATTTGGTGACACTATACAGGCCACTCCTAAATAGCCTTGGTCTTATTCAGACTACCATTTGGATTATTAGTAACATTACACAGTAAGTTTGGACACCCTTTGTTAAGGGTCTTAGAGTAGCTGATAAAGAGTTGGTTGGTGGCAGGGATAACTACTTTATAGTATGGTCAAAAGGGGGCATAGTTAGTAAATCTGTGCCAGCCTTTCCCAGGTGTGTGTGTGTGTGTGTGTGTGTGTGTGTGTGTGTGTGTGTGTGTGTGTGTATGTGTGTGTGTGTAAATCAAATCCCAAAGTTTGTGCATCAGCTACTTGGGCAGGGACATGAAGCACTGGTTGGACAGAGAGGGTACTGGAAGTTTTAGTTTGGCTACTTGGCTGAGATCTCAACCCTATAGCTGTACCAGTGGAGAGTCTTACTGGGATCT
Organism: Protopterus annectens; assembly: GCF_019279795.1. Lineage (NCBI taxonomy): Eukaryota > Metazoa > Chordata > Ceratodontiformes > Protopteridae > Protopterus > Protopterus annectens. The sequence continues at coordinate 793,864,468 of NC_056730.1, forward strand.
GGAGAAAGAGGGAGAAACCAGCCCCAGACTGACTGTGATCTCTGTGTGATCTTAAGGAAAATTGTACTTTACTGTGTGTATACTTGTCATCCTCCATTTGTGTATGTCCCTCACTGTTGCCAGTGGTGAAGATTGAGGCTCCTTGATTACTGGGCCAGTGCAGGGGTGTCACACCAATAAAATAATTTATTATTAATTATTGCTCCCACACCCACATGAATTGGTGGATAACCAGTCTAACAAGTGGGCAACATTGAACAAAACATATTTAGTTTTGAGACAAATAACTGCTGCAGAGTTTGGCATTTGTGTCTGTGGAGTGTGGCTATATATTAACGTTATGAACAAAGTTAGACCATTGCATGCACTTCTGTCATTCTTTTCATTTCCTTGCCATAGGAATTTGTAATATAGAAAAGGCCTGGAATGAAGGTTTTTATTTTTAATGATGTAGCCTCTGATTGCCTGATTTCATCTCTGTAATTTGACTGGACAATGGGCACCTAGTTCTCTTACCCGCCCCTGATTTGTCTCAGAATTTTACTGTGTGGTGTTTTTAGATAGAACTCAGAGTATTACAAAGTATTACAAAGTGTAAATAATCATTACACTTACAGTGTTACTACACCTGTAATACCTGTATATTATCAGTCTAATAACTTTGTATTGACTAAATATCAATTTTAAATTCGGTCCCTGAATTTGGGTATTTGTCCATGGTATGCTTTTACTTTCTCCTGATTGTTTGAAAATGTTAAAGCTATGCTTATGTCAGAGAACAGAACCAGATGTGTTGCATCTTTCTGAGAAATACAAGTGTCCTCTGGGCCAGCGGTCCCCAACTACCGGGCCAGTAGGCATGGAGTAAAATGAAAAAGTGAATGTGTGCATGCATGTGTATGAGTGTGTTTATGTGTCTGTCTGTGTGTGTAAGTGAATGTGTGCATGAAAGCAGAATGTATGCATGTGTGAAAGAAGGAGAAACTGTGTGTGTATGAGGTGGAGTGAGCAGTGAGATGGATCAAGCTGGCATTTTACACTCACTAAGCAGCACTTTTGTTGTTTAACAAGTGTAAAATAAAAATCAAGGAAACCGAAAAAAGTGTGTGTGTGTGTGTGTGTGTGTGTGTGTGTGTGTGTGTGTGTGTGTGTGTGTGTGTGTGTGTGTGTGTGTCTGTGTGTACACATGTGCGTGCATGTGTGTGTGTGAATGCATGTGTGAAAGCAAAAGAGACTGTGTGTGACAGATTGAGAGTGAAAGAGTGAGAGTGATCTTGAGTGAGTGAATGCTTGTATGAAAGCAAAAGAACTCTGTGTATATGTGTGTGTGTGTGTGTGTGTGTGTGTGTGTGTGTGTGTGTGTGTGTGTGTGTGTGTGTGTGTGTGTAGTTGACAGCTGTTTAGTCAACTGTATACGATCGAATTAATAGCTGATTGGTTCATGTATGAGATCAAACCATTCCTGAGGTTTGGGGAATATGCCTTTACCCCGTGTTAGTAAAATCTCACAGTTAGTATATGTGTGGGGGTGCAGGGGGCTTTCTCCCCTGCAGAAAACTGTATATTTTTTCTAAGTTGTAAACTTTACATGCACCAAGGCTATTTTCTGATGCATGCATATTAGCATGTCTACATCGGCATTTCCGACTTGTTGATGTTTTGCCAGTAGTATACCCATACACATATCTGGGCTATTTTCACTTTGTTATGCAAACTGCTTTCATGGGTCTGATTTCTCAAGATCTTTAGTAATCAGGGATATGCAGTGGTAAAATAGTAAGAACTCCATGGACACATTTAAAATATGGTGTACTAAAACATGATCATATGTTCAGATTTACAATACAAGCACACATGCAGTCTTCTGCTGAAGCATTGTTGTTATCACCCAGAGATGCTTTTAGTGTATCACAGCAAATACAGAGTAACCCAGAAATAAACCAGCTTATAATTGCCCATAAAGTTCTCAACCACCCTGATAATATAATATGCCTGCACTTAAAAATATCATCAACCCTTATAGCAACCAGAGGTCGCTTTGCTCTTCTAATAAACTACTGGTCCAAACATCCAAAATCAACAACTCTGCTGGGGACTCTCTGTTTGCTAACTCTGTTGGCAAAACTTGGAACTCTCTTCCTGCTGATCTTACTCTTGTACCCTCTCTTACTCTGTTCAAAAAAAGCCTCAAGCTATACTTTAAAACTAACTGGTTATGTCCTTGTTCAAAACCCGACTAGATCCTCCTCTGTAGTCTGTAATCATGTTACATTGCCTAGTCAGTTTGCCAACACTGATTTAAGAATGTATGATTATATTACCTGCTTGCTCAACTGGAGCCTGTAAACTGTGTGTAACTTGTAATAATGTTGTGATTTTTACTGTATATTCTACCTTGGAGCTTTTCTCCCCGGGCCTCTGCTGAAAATGGACATGCATCCAGTCAGCTTATTCCAGTCAAGAAATGTAAAATAAAATAAATAAATAAATTGTTCCAGCAGACTGGCCTTTGAATAGATAGTGACTCATCATGGGTCTGGTGACAGAAATCAGGAGTGTATCCAGAAGTTTTCATTTTGTACTCACCCCAGGATTCATGAAGCTTGCGTCAGGTGCAGGCGTAGCATTGGCATTCCAACACCAAATATGGCCAGTGAGCGATCCAGGTACGAGCTGTTTCCACATGCACTACCTGCATATGCTACGCCCGCACAGCTCCCGGGCCCTGTATGCTAATTACCCTGGTTGCAGCAGTGTAGCATGCAAATTAAGGTATGTAGCAATCCAGGAAATGGTGCAGGCATAGTGTAAGCATGCAGAAATATAAACCGTAAAAAATGGTTTACATTTTTGCAAACATAAAATCGGAGCAATGACAGCCGACCAAACACATGTATTATATTGTTAATATATGCTAATGGCTAAATGTATAGCTATTGGCATTAAAAAATGTACAAAATATAAAATTAACATTTAATATTTATATTCGCACTATCGCGAAGTGAAGGTGCAGGGCAGCGGCGCGCAAATGGGATCACAAGGAAAATAGAAAAATATAGAGTAAAACTACAATGTAACACATATCATGATTTCCCCATAATAGTGAATGGCAGGCATGCTACATCACACCAATGTAACACATATCATGATTTCCCCATAATAGTGAATGGCAGGCATGCTACATCACACCATGGAGCAAGGGTTGCTAAGGGGCTGTGACAGTGTTATGCGTGGTAGCTAAGAATTAGTAGGCAACGCCATGCAAATGAGAGGAGTAATAGTGAATCACAGATTCCCCGCTGGTGTAAGGATGCACCTCACAGCGTAGCATTATAACACCGAGGTGTGCCCTTGAGATAAAGATGACATCAAGAGAGGGGTGTGTCACCTTTGCTGTAAGCACATTAGAGCATTGCTAATCCAGTTTGCCTGTCGCTAAGCAAAGCTGTAGGATAGGGGTGTGTCAAACTGGCTATAGCTTTGCTTAGCTGAGAGTACACAAGGTAACCGAGTATGCATGTGAACAGAGATGAAATTGCATGGCGTGCACTGGAGCTGAAACAGGAAGGATATAGGAAAGAAATAAGGAAATGCTGCAGCAGGGAAATTGGAGTACAAATGACTAATTAACACCTAGAAACCTATAGTGGGCCATTGACAACAGCTAACAAGGCTGCAAGCAGTTACCTGCAGAACAGGAAAGGGGAGGGGCTGTACTGCAAAGAAAACAGTAAAGTGTCACAGCAGAACAAAGCAGATTTGCAGTATATCAGCTAAAAGACACATTTTGCAACACATAACTGGGTAGGGAAAGTACAAAACAAGAAAGATGGCAGTTGGATGCATGACTGATAATGGGAGGGGATCCAGGTTTAAAAGTGAATTAAAGGGCAAAAGATTAATCGAGGCAGGCAAGCATAACTCCACACTAAAGGCCGCACACTTTCAGTACTCAGTGTAAAACCCATAATTAAGATACCCTGCAGCTGGAATTGCTCATACACACCCAATGACATCAGCAGCATACATAGCAAAATAGTATAAAGTGCTAAAGCACCTCACACACACTTGTGTATTCCCATTCACTCTGCACCATTAGTGTATACAGACAGGGAACTTTTAGTATGTACATGTTAGGGGCTGCCATGGCTTTGATCCACCAGCATGTGTTGGAGACTGAAGGCAGTGTGGAGGATGATGCACACAACCACCTCAGGCACCAGAGGAGGAGAAGAGTGTTCAGACCTAGGGTAACCTACCAGGGGATACATGATCTGGAGATAGTAGAGCATTACATGGTGGACAGGGACACCCTACAGCAACTTGTGGAGCTGTGCCGGCCACACCTCAGAGCCAGAACAAACAGAGGGTAACCCATCCCAGTGGATACTAAGGTATGTGTAAGCCTGAGAATACTAGCTACAGGTACCTTTCAAAGGCCAACTGGGGATATCATGGCGATGTCACAGGCATCATCATCCAGGGTGCTTCACCAGTTCCTGGATGCCATGTTACCACATGCCAATGAGCACATATACTTCCCCCAAACGCAGGAAGAGTTGGCCAGCAATATGCGTCTCTTCCACTGTGTGGCAGAATACCCAGAGGAACTGAGTGCAATAGACTGCACACACATACACATCAAGTCACCACCTGGTGAGCAGGGTAGGTGCTACATAAACCGCAAGGGATACCCCTCCATCAACTGCCAGGTTATGTGCAATGCCCAGGTCATTATCACAGATGTGTATGCTGGCAGCCCTGGAAGCTATCACGACTCCCACATCTGGCATGCCTCACAGCTGTATCAGGTATTTGCCAGGGGGGACATCCCATATGGCCACCTGGTGGGGGATGCTGGCTATGCACTGGAACCATGGATGATGACTCCCATCAGAAATGCACACACACCCATGCAGGAATGCCATAATGAGGCACATGTACAAACCAGAATCATCATAGAGCATGTGTTTGGGATGCTTAAATCACGGTTCCATTGCTTAAACATATCTGATGGAGCCTTGCAGTACTCTCCAGGCACATGTGCTTACATCTTCATAGTATGTGCCATGCCACACAATATGATCCTGAGGAAACAGCTGCAGCAGGGACAGAATGGTGAAGGCCCTCACAGCCCACCACCATTGCCAAGGGCCCCACAGGCACAGAGGTACTCAGCCCACGAACACCCAGAGCCAGCCCAAGTAGGCCGATGGAGGCGTACCCAGTATGCCCATGCCTTGGCAAGGAGGCAGCATATAGCACACACACTGACAGTGTAGGCACCTAGGGACTGACACCTTTCTCCACCTGCACACACAGTAAAAATGGATGGCACACACACAAGACTACCTATAAATTGTCATGTATAGGCAGTCTACTGTGTGCATCCAGCATAGGCAGCCCTCAACTATTGCACACACAACTGCTATTGGCACAAGGTAAGTCAACACCTGAACAGTAAATTAAGCTATCAGCATGTGCTGATACTGTATGTATAGGTTCATAGGTTCATAGGTAGGTACTTGGCTAACTGCCTGAGGGCATTCATAAGCCTAACCAAAATGTGTTAGCTTTTGCCACTCCATTGATTCATTAACTGTCCCTCTGTGGAGCAGAGCCAATGGTGGGATTCTTGGGGTGTATCTACTGTTCCCCATCCACTCTTCAAGGTTTCTCTTGAAGAGTGTTAGTGAGGGGCTCTGTATAATTTAATTAGGGATGTTGTTCCAAAGTATGGGAAGTGTCTGTGACAGGAATCCATCCCTCCAGCATCTTCCAGTTATTGCTGTGGCAAAGTTCAGCTCACTACAGCATGTGGCTCACTGTGACATTGATTCCCGTAGGTGGAGCATATTCATTAAGCCTAAGTTCGACATGGCTTTGTTGGCCAGCAGAGATCATCTCTGAATACATGAGCTGTGACTGAGTAAAGTAGTAGTTTATTCAGTCTGGCTGCATAAGACATATGTTTGAGGTCAGTAATCCTCTTGGCGAGGTACATTCATGGACCTTCCAGCTGTTGGATGTGTCTTCTGAGGTACATCCCAAATGGGTATTTATACTCTATGATGGGACTGATGAGTGATGAGTAAAGGGGCACTATAACCTCAGTATGTCTTGATGCAAACCCTTTAGTAATCAGATGGCCTACATAGAAGGCTTTCCTAACAACTTTGGAGATATGATTGTCAAAGGAGAGATCAATATCTACCTTAGTCCCCAGATACCCTATTACCTCATCTGTATTAAAGTGGCTGCCACTTATGTGTTAATATGTGGGTGCTTAATATTCCACAATGGAATAACCATGCAGTTTATGGCACTTAGCTGGAGGTCATGACTTTGACACCCTGTGTTGGTCTCTGTGAGGCCCCTTGAAGGATGTCTGTGTCTGTCTGTCCTAACAACTTTGGAGATATGATTGTCAAAGGAGAGATCAATATCTACCTTAGTCCCCAGATACCCTATTACCTCATCTGTATTAAAGTGGCTGCCACTTATGTGTTAATATGTGGGTGCTTAATATTCCACAATGGAATAACCATGCAGTTTATGGCACTTAGCTGGAGGTCATGACTTTGACACCCTGTGTTGGTCTCTGTGAGGCCCCTTGAAGGATGTCTGTGTCAGCTGGACTGTCACATATGGCTCCCAGTTTGCAGTCATTGCCAAACATGGTCTGCTGTAGTCCACCTGTGTTTGCCTGTACCCCTGAGAAGTATATGCCAAACAGTAGGGGTCCCAGGACTGAGTCCTGTGGGACACCAGTCGTGACTGGTTAAGAGTTGGACCTGAAGACCACTAGTCGTACAGTGTGGGTTCTGTGTGTAAGCCCGTTGGTAACCCATCCTGTGATGTATGGGTGTATGTACAGGCTGGTGAGTTTATCAATAATACCTGAGTGGGGAATGGTGTCAAAAGCCTTAGCAAGTTCCAGGTAGTATGTGTGAACCACCTCTCCCCTCATCTAACATCTTGGTGACCTTCTGTAAGACGTCAAACAGGTTCAGTAGGCATGAACTGCACTCATCCAAGTTGACCTGGGTTTGGTCAAGTGATTGGAGGTTACCAATGTCTTTGTTAATGAGTGCCATGAAGATGCACTCCATAGCTTTGCAGACCAGGCTAGTCAGGCTTATGGGGTGGTAATTACCATAGTCAGTTATGTTTCCACCTTGGTGGAGTGGAATATCCGTTGCCATTTGCCATTGTATGGGCATGTAGCCTGTGAAGAGGCTGAGGTTGAAAAGCTTAATTTGGTGGGGGGGGGGGGCAGTTTGTCTTGTAGTGTTTGCAAGATGCAGTCTGGGACACCATCTGCCTCTACTGATGCTGTGTATTGCTGTTAGAGAGGGCCATTTCCACATGTGTGTCTTTGATGTCTGGGATACTGTACTTTTCAGGCATTGTTGTGGGCTCTTTAGGGGGGTGAAGTTTGCACTGAATGTATCTGCAAGAATGTTGGTGATATCAGTTGGGTCAGTATATTTTGTGCTATATTGCAACGGCACAGTGCAAATCTGTGCGATACCACTTAGATCCTTGACATAGCCAAAGAAGCCTTTGTGGTTATCTTTCGAATCCTTGCCTATTTTCCTGCTGATGTTAGCCTTGGATGATTTCATGAGGGACCTACGTTTCTTACTAATACTGGTCACGGATGTCTGCCCTTCTTGGGATTTGCTGTTTTTCTGGACTACTGTCCTACTTCTGTTGTATAGCCTGTTTATTGCAGGGGTCCACCAGACTAGTGTCCTTCTCTAGGAGGAGTGAGTCTTGGTTTACCAGTGATGGCACAATCCATACATCCTTGTAGGTGCTTATAGAGTGCATTTGTAAATCTGTCTGTATCTTGAGCAGTATTTTCCCTTAGCATGGGGGCTGAAATCCCCCCACCCCCACCCCTGTCTCTAGTAGTGTGAATTTAGCTGTTGGAAAGGTATACACTGTGGTTTCTGTGGGTGGGGGAGATGGTTGGGCGTGTAAACAGTGAATAGTTCATGGACAGATCTAACTAGTGCCTAGTTTACCTCTGCTGTGGTGCATCTGTCACCCATGTTGGTGGTTACCACTCCTAGTATGTTTCCACACCTCATTGGGGAGTTTACTATCTGATACAGGGCATATGAGGTGATAAATTTCCTGGAACCGCTGGGCCTGGAAGTGAGTACTTGATTAAGTTTCCCAGTTAATGGTAGGATAGTTGACATCTACCAATACCAGGGTGTGCGGTAGGACTGTCATGTTTTCCACTGTCTCCAGGTAGGTGGAGTGGTGGTCCTGGGTCATGGTGGATAATCTGTAGCAGGCCACAGTTTGCATTGCAGTTATGGCTGATGTTATCTGCACATGGATGATCTAAGAGGTATCATGCTGCCCCACCAACCTGGAGATGTAGGTATCCCTCATGAATATGGATACACTCCCTCCATGTCTGTATCAGTACATGTTCTGTGTCCGAAATGTGTGGTATGGATTGTAGTCTGGTAGTGCTGATGTGCTCTTAGGAGCCCTAAAACACGTCTCAGTTACTGCACAGATGTTGACATCCATGCTGAGGAGTGCTGCAAGTGCATGCATGTTGTGATCACAACCCCTGGTGTTGAGTAGCATAACCCTCATTGATTCTGTTATTGTGCTGTTTACAGAGGTGGGATTCACCTTTGAGACTTCCCTAAAAAAGGCACCATGGGGACGCCAATAGCCTTGGCCCGTATTCCAAAGCCTAAGGCTGACACATAAGCCGGTATGGTAGTGTTGCATGCATGTTTCCCATCTGTGCTTGTTTCTCATCTTTCCTGTAGGTAACCTACTGGTAAGCAATAGAAAGCCTTAAAATTAGACAAATCTTCTAGCTTCCAAGATAGGCTTTTTGAATGATTAAGTATCAGTGTTCTGTATGTTCTTGCTGTACTTAACTGTTTTCTGACTACATGGTGATACTTCACTGTATATTGTGATCTGAAAGCTCTGTTTATTCACATATCATGGCTGTGATGGCCTGCACTTTAGCGGTTCACAGATAGGTAGTATGCCCAAGGGCAATTAGAGGCATAGCTACAGTGTGTTGGCTTTCTCTGCACCATTGATGTAGTAACTAAGCCTCTGTCAAGCATAGCCAATGAAGTGATTCCAGGCAGAGTTGCCGGAAGCTGTTGAAGACTGGGGAGGTGGAGGGTGGTAGGGGCACTTAATGATATAAAGAGGGCATGTAAAAATCAACATGATTCAATTTCCCCAACAGGTCTTGCAGCTATAAAACTGAAGGGCCTCCCCCACCATCTGGCTGTATGGTTCTGGTACACATGATCCCAGGGGTGTATATTCTCTTACCCATTCACACATCAAGGTTTCCCTTGAAGTGTGTCAGTGAGGGGCTATGCCTAATGTAGTTAGGAATGTAATTTATAGTCTCTAATTTCATTTGTTATATGTTTTTATTTCAAAAGTAAATGAAGCTCAATGGGTTTTGGTGCCTCCGCCCTTGCTTAGCCTGGCTTACACATAGAAATCATCTAAATAGGAACTAGGCGGAAGCAACATTAATGAGCAACGTTAATGTCAATAGTGTAATGGTTACAGCATTTGCATAGTATCTGTGTATTCGAGGTTCAAATCCCAATAAAGTCAGAGATGTTTATCATGTTAAAAAGTATACCTTAACCACAGCTTGCATATATAGGTAGTACTTGTCAGTATAATAAACATTTGAAACACCCATATAAACACATGTGCTGGAGAGTAAAGTCAACAAAGAATGTAATGTCATGTAAGCACATAGTGAGATGTTACTTCACTGAAATGTATATATCCTGAGTAGTTAGCAGATGTAGACGTGTTTGCATGCATAGGTTATACGTTTTGTTGTATGTATATATATATATATATATATATATATATATATATATATATATATATATATATATACATATAGAGAGAGCAAGAGATACATAGATACATGTTGATATATAGAAATATACATATATATGTAGATATATAGATAGGTTAAAAACATCTACACATCTATGGAGGTACAGATAAATGAATGCAATAATATATATTATATATCTATATACATATATATATATATATATATATATATATATATATATATATATATATATATACACACATACATACATGTGTGTATACAGCATCTGAAGTGTTCATATCTGAGTATAACATGGACCATAGCAATCATACATTCTGCCCGCCCTAATAATATGAACATAACATATGAAGAGTATATGGCAATACACTATTACAAATATGTTCTATGGACACAGTCACTAACACAACCGCAATGACTGCAAATATCCATGACAGAAATACACAGACAGCTTTCATTTAGCAAAACTTTATTACATTCCGATGTATTGCCAAAAGGATTCAAGGACTAACAGTACCTTCATGCTATACAGGAAGCATTTAACAGTGCCTTAATGAATCAGCCTACTATTACCATAGTATTAGTCCACTAAGGGATAGGTGTTCACATAGGGAAAGAATTCCACACACATATAGAAGATGTATAAAAGCAGTTCCTACACACCAGCATCTGCTATGTACACCCACCTGCTATGTACACCCACCAACATCTCCCCCACACCCAAACTAATTACAACAATACATACTGCCATACTATAACCAATTATTCACCCACTGTACGGCATCTGCTGAAACCTTAACATACCTGGACACAGACACGCTAACATGGCCCTATGTGAAATAGTTGCTGTTATACAATGGAACAGCTGCTGATGTTACAGGGTTTGTTTGAACTATTTCCGTTTCAGAGGGTTGAAAAGTAATTACACCAGGAAGTGTTACTGATTACTGATTATCAGCACAGTATGATACACATTAACACCAAACTAAAGATGTGTGGTAAGCACGCTGTAAACCCCCTAACATTATATGCATAGCCATGCAGCCTTGAGCTGGTCAAACATCCTAGCCAGACTGAAACATATGCAAAAGTATTTGGTACAGACAAACCCTGCACAAGTACCACCTCACAAGTGTGAACCTCTGCTATCTCTGAAAAAAACAAAAAAACAAAAAAATCTTGCTTTTTTCCCACTTTTCTGAGATTTAAAGTTCAGTTACAGGCTTGCTGTTCTTGAACTGTTTGTAAGTTTTTTGGAGGCCATTTTTTGCTTGGGCTAAAGGGAAGTCTCTCTGTTGATCAGTGGCAGTGAAAAACATTGAGCAGCCTTCCTGCCCCTGTGGGAGTGGTTACTGACTTGAAACTGTAGTTTTATTGGCCATTTTGGGTCAATTCCAAACTCCTTCATCTTCCTCTCTTAAAACCTGGTTGCCTCATGGTTTTGGCATCTTTTCAGGCTTGTTGGCTGTTGGTGAAGCACCCACCAAGAGGAGAAAATGCTGAAAGAAGAAAGGAGCCACTTTTGAGATTTTAAGTATTTTTCCTCTGTTTATTTGCTAAGTTTTTCTGCATAGCCACCTATTTTGAGCATTTTATGGCTTGTTAAACATGATTTCTGCATTAGTAACTGTATTTAGAGCACAACCTAGAGCTGTTTACTGAATTTCCTGTTTGCACTTATCTTTAAAATCGTTTTTTTCTCAAAACTTGCATTTTATCTGTCTTTGGCCTAGCACTCTTGTGTGGGGTCATTTACTGCACTGTTATAACTTGTTGATACTTGTGAACCTCTGCTATCTCTGAAAAAACAAAAAAAATCTTGCTTTTTTCCCACTTTTCTGAGATTTAAAAAAGTTCAGTTACAGGCCTGCTGTTCTTGAACTGTTTGTAAGTTTCTTGGAGGCCATTTTTTGCTTGGGCTAAAGGGAAGTTTCTCTGTTGATCAGTGGCAGTGAAAAACATTGAGCAGCCTGCCTGCCCCTGTGGGAGTGGTTACTGACTTGAAACTGTAGTTTTATTGGCCATTTTGGGTCAATTCCAAATTCCTTTATCTTCCTCTCTTAAAACCCTCTTTTGCACGGTTTTGCGCGTTTTTGTGCATAGCGCAACAGCGGGCAGCGGCGCCTAATTGGGTTTAAACTATTCCAGCTCCACAAAGTCTGCTCTTCACTTTTTCCCTTAGAACTGCTCTATCTCTCAATTTAAACACCATATTCTCATTCTAAGGCCCTTCACTGGTCCAATTAAGTAATCCTACAAGTTAGCACTATTAAACCATAAGCACTACTTACTCTTTTACGCTCTACGATTACCCTGTCCTCTATTGGTCCATCTTAAATTCAGTTTCCCTATATTACTCTAGCATGTCCAAAGGTCAGTCAATGGTTTCCTCTCCAGTCCAGCTGGTGAATCTGGGAATTTTGAGGCAATGTTACAACTGTCTCATGTACACGGACAACCCTCTCCTCCTCCAAACAGGTTCAAATATATGTGAGAGATGCAACTATTTAGCCAAACTGGAGGCTGAGCTCTCTCATCTCAAAACTGGTGTAACCAGTCAGGAGGAGAAGGTAACCTCACACAACATAATTCCAGTATCACATAGTCCCACCACATCAGTGAACCAAACACATAAATACACAAAAACATACTGGAGGCTCTAAATAAAAATCTACCTAAGCAACAGAGACCTCCAAAGCAGACATCCAAGCAAACACTACCTCAAAACAAAACACGCACAACACATAGCCCACAAAGTCAGTGTGCCAAGCAGCCACAGCCCTTAAGGCTGAATAACACACCTGATACTCTTGTAATAGGTGACTCTATTGTCAGACACACTGACGTCCCGCTCACCAGGCTGAATAAAGAGAAGGTCATGGTGAGCTGCCTGTTGGGTGCTAGGATCCACCACATAACGCAAGCACTCAGGTCACTCCAAAGCAAATAAAAAATATGACTCAGTCATTGTACATGCTGGTGTGAATGACCTGAGACGTACCTCCCTGGACTACATGAAAAGAGACATAGAGGAGCTCTCTGATCATGTAGCCCAGGCTGGTATGACCCTGACCTTGAGCAGCATCTTACCCTCACCTAGAATGATGCCACAGTACAAAGACAAAATGATCGATTTTAACAATTGGCAAAAATTTTGGTGTCATTCAAAGGGGATCCAGTGTCTGTCAGCCTGGGATGACATGCTCGACAAGCCACGTTGCTTCGCTAGGGACGGCTTGCACCTGTCACCAATGGGCTTTCGGATATTGGCAAAGGCTCTTGCCACCCCCATAGTGCCTTTTTTAGGCAAGGCTCAAAAGTCAAACCCACCCCCATAGACAGCACAAGAAACAAGAAACTAAGGGTAATGCTGCTTAACGCCAGAAGTCTTAACCTCAAGATGCACGCACTCGAAGTTCTCCTCAGTATGGAGAACATAAATATCTGTGCAGTGACAGAAACCTGGTTCAAGGCTCCAGAGAGCACCCAACACTACCAGGCTATACCTCATATCATGCTTTTCGGCCCCAAAACCCGGACCGAACCACAAAAGGAGGGGGAGTTTCCATATTTATCAAGGATATCCACACCTCCAGATTAGTGGCATTGCACGAAGTATCGGAGACCATCCATGTGCAACTAACAGTGGGCAAGACTGCTTTTCAGTTTATAGCATCCTACAGACCACCCTCTCAAAGTCAGGAATCCCACTCGGCTTTCCAGAAAACATTGGAGAACATGAAGATCTCTCCGAACACCATTATATTGGGCGACTTCAAATACCCAAACATTGACTGGGAGCACTACTCAAGCCCCAGCACCTTAGCCCAAAGGTTCCTGGAAATTATAAACTCAAATGCTATGGAACAACTAGTCACCACTCCCACAAGAGGGGACAACATACTAGACCTGATCATTACCAACATGGGGACTCTATGCTCCACACCAGAAGTATATCCCTCATTGGTAAGTTCAGACCATAAATTAATTTCACTGGATGTCCACATCCCGACCCCACCCCCAGCCCAGAAAACCACAGTGAAAAACTTCTCAAAAGCAAACTTCTCACTTCTCAAACCGAAGTGGAATCCTTCAAGGCCCCAGGGCCAGTGGAAACTACGGCCCAAACTGCAGAATCCTATATAAATGCATTCTACGGACATCTCCAGGAAAGCATGGATCATGCTATCCCAAACAAAACCAAGACCCAGTCATCCAAAGGCAGGCGTCCAGTCTGGTGGATCCCTGCCATAAATAAACTGTACAACAGAAGGAGGAATCTACTACATGATAGAGCAAAATCCCTAATAGGGAAGGCATCTCTAATCAGTACTAGCAAAAAATTACAATCCCTCATAAAATCCTCCAAGGCCAGCTTTGAGAGAAAAATTGCACAGGACACCAAAGACAATCATAAGGCTTTTTTCAGTTATGTTAGGAACCTGGGATGCAACTCCCTGACTTGTTCTGAGTTGATTCTAAATGACAAAAAATACACTGAACCCACAGACATCGCCAATATCCTGGCAGACAGGTTCAGTGCAAACTTCTTCACCCCCTCCCCCACAAAAGAGCAAGTATCTATCCCGGCATAGGGATGCCTCCCAAACATCTCTCATGCTCAGGTGAAGGCTGCCCTCTCCAAAGCAAAAAAACACTGCTTCCATGGGACCAGATGGCGTCCCAGGTTGCATCCTACATGAACTCCAAGAGGAACTAATCCCTCAAATAAAACAGCTATACAATCTCAGCCTCACTACAGGATATGTGCCCACAGAATGACGTACAGCAACAGTGGTCCCACTCCACAAAGGTGGAGCCTCTACAGATCCTGGAAACTATTGCCCCATAAGCCTGACTAGCTTAGTCTGCAAGGCTATGGAGAGGATCATCATGGAGCTCATAAACAAAGACATTGGGGACCTACAGACACTAGATCCTACCCAGTTCGGCTTTGTCAAGGGCAGATCCTGCCTTTTGAACCTGGTTGACTTCTTCAAAACAGTCACCAAAGCCATAGATGAAGGGAAGGTAGTCCACACAGCCTATCTGGACCTTGCAAAGGCATTTGACACAATACCCCACTCGGGCATCATAGATAAGCTATCCAGCTTAAATATAAACCCCTATGTCACAAGATGGGTCGCAAACTGGCTCAAAGACAGAACCCACAGAGTGAGAGTTGCTGGAGCCATGTCAGACTCGAAACCGGTCACAAGTGGTGTCCCACAGGGTTCTGTCCTGGGACTACTCTTGTTCGGTATATACTTTTCTGAGGTACAGGCAAACATGGGAGGACTATGGCTCACCAAGTTCGCAGACAACTGCAAACTGGGCGCCATAATTGACTCTCCAGCTGACACAAACATCCTTCAGAAAGGTCTCACAGAGACAGATAACTGGTGCCAGTGCCATGGTTTAAAGCTAAATGCCAAAAAATGTATAGTCATACCCTTTGGCAAAAACAATGTGCCCAAAAATTGACACATAGGCGGAAACCCATTAAGTACAGAGAAAGTTATTAGGGACCTGGGGACCCAAGTTGATAGCAATCTCTCCTTTGATAACCACATTGCCTAAGTGGTTAGAAAGACCTTCTACATAGCCCACCTCATCACGAAGGGTTTCACATCTAGATCAAGAGAAGTAATCGTGCCCCTTTATTCATCCCTCATCAGGCCCATCATAGAATACAATGCCCCTTTTGGGATGTACCTTACCCGACACCTGCAGCAATTAGAAAGACCCCAAAAGTATCTCACCAACAGGATCAAGGGTCTCAAACAGATGCCATATGCTGCTCGGTTAAAAAAACTCCAGCTCTACTCAGTTGCATACCGCCTACTTCGAGGCGATCTATGCCTGACATACAAAGCTATTTCAAATCCAGAATTAATGGACATGCTCCACCTCAGTAAATCTAAATCCCTTAGAGCCACACGCTCGAGGGACTTGGACCTCATCACAGAAATAAATAGAACTTGCTGGAGGGACAGGTTCATAACCCAGAGGCTCCCTTCACTCTGGAATAGAATTCCAGTTCAAGTGAGGCAGAGCACCTCACTGAATCTCTTCAAGAAGAATCTCGATAGGTGAATAGGGGATCGTAGGTTTGTCCCAGGGATTACTCCCGTGTCACTATTAGACAGAGGCACAGTAAACTAAACCTTAAAAAGGGCACAGTATACTCAAATCAAGGGGTGGCCTAAGCCATACAGAATCGGGCTAGGCTTATAATTGCCCCAGGGCAGATAGCCTAGTATGAACCTATGAACCTAAGTAGCAATGTTCTGAAATATAACAGCAGTATTCACATTTAGACCAAATCCTCTAGGCATTACACACAATATATTAGTGTTTGTCTCCATACGGCTGTTGCAATAGATTTCAAACAATACTTCCAGGCTGTCTTCCTCACAAGTAAGGCAAAGGGACAACGCCCAAGTGGAGTACTCAATTATACTCCACTGTTGCCATGGAATTGGCTAAGGCAGTAGCTGCACAACTGATGTGCATGTAATTAACTACTTAGGAACACTAACTGGTTATCAGGATAGCACATGTTACTGAACTCTAACTATAGAAGGATGCCTTGTCACACATTCAAACCATCTGTATCTACCTGTAGAACAGTACAAAATACTGAAACACAATACGAAAACGAGTAATATACCAGTCAATAACACCTCCAATTACTAAGAAAGTATGTATAACATTTAGTATGTCTGTGTATGTAGTACCTGTTCTGTAAGAATTACAGTGTAATCAATGCTTATATTGGAAATAGCTATCTTGTAGCGATGCATTGTTGAGGAGTAGTAATGCTTGTAGTATTCTATGTGTGTACTGCTGTAGGTCACAAGGCAAACTCCTCATACACCACAAGGAATGATATATAGGGGCTTGGAACTCATCAATTTTCTTCCAGCCACAGTCAGTGTCAGGGTTGGTCCATAACACAAGCACTCAGGTCACTCCAAGGCAAGTACAAATATGACTCAGTCATTGTCCATGCTGGTGTGAATGACCTGAGACGTACCTCCCTGGACTATATGAAAAGAGACATAGAGGAGCTCTCTGAGCATGTAGCCCAGGCCGGTATGACCCTGACCTTGAGTAGCATCTTACCCTCACCAAGAATGATGCCACAATATGAAGACAAGATGATCAATTTCAACAATTGGCTTAAGTATTAGTGTCATTCAAAGGGGATCCAATGCCTGTCTGCCTGGGATGACATGCTTGACAAGCCACGATGCTTCACTAGGGATGGCTTGCACCTATCACCCCTGGGCTTTCGAATATTGGCAAAGGCTTTTGCCATCCCCATAGTGCCTTTTTTAGGCAAGGATCAAAAGACAAACCCACCTCCATAGGTATCACAAGGGATAAGAAACTAAGAGTAATGCTACTCAACGCCAGGTCTAAACCTCAAGATGCATGCACTCGAAACTCTCCTTAGCATGGAGAACATCGATATCTGTGTAGTAACAGAAACCTGGTTCAAGGCTCCCGAGAGCACCCCAGCACTACCAGGTTATACCTCATACCATGTTTTTTGGCCTCAAAACTTGGACCGCACCACAAAAGGAGGGGGAGTATCAATATTCGTCAAAGATACCCACACCTCCAGGTTGGTGGCACAGCATGAAGCATCAGAGACTATACATGTGCAACTAACAGTGGGTAAAACTGCCTTCCAGTTTATAGCCTGCTACAGACCACCCTCCCAAACCCAGGAACCCCACTCGGCCTTCCTGAGAACACTGGAAAATATGAAAGTCTCTCCAAATACCATTATATTGGGTGACTTCAACTACCCTAACATAGACTGGGAGCATTACTCTAGCTGCAAAACCCTAGCCCAATTCCTAGAATTTATAAACTCAAATGCTATGGAACAACTTGTTGCCACTCCCACAAGAGGGGAAAACATAGTGGACCTGATCATCACCAATATGGGGACTCTATGCTCCAGACCAGAAGTGTATCCTTCACTGGTAAGATCAGACCATAAACTAATCTCACTAGATATTCACATCCCGACCCCAGCCCCTGCCCAGAAAACCACAGTGAAAAACTTCTCTAAAGCAAATTTCACACTCCTCAAAAGCGAGGTGGAATCCTTCAAAACCCCAGGGCCTGTGAAAAATACGGCCCAGACCGCAGAATCCTTTATAAATGCATTCTATGAACACCTTCAGGAATGCATGGATCATGCAATCCCAAATAAAACCAAGACCCAATCCTCCAAAGTTAGGCGTCCTGTCTGGTGGACCCCAGCCATAAACAAACTATACAATAGAAGGAGGAAGCTACTAGATGATAGAGCAAAATCACAAAAAGGGAAGGCATCTCTGATCAGTATTAGCAAAAAACTATGGTCACTCATAAAATCGTCTAAGGCCAGCTTCGGGAGAAAAATTGCACAGGACACTAAGGTTAATCACAAGGCTTTCTTTAGTTATGTTAGGAACCTGGGTGGAAATTCCCAGATATGCTCAGAATTAGTCCAACATGACAAAAAATACACCGAACCCACAGACATTACCAACATCCTAGCTGACAGGTACAGTGCAAACTTCTCCCCCCCCCTCCCCACCAAAAGGGCAAATATGTACCCCCAGCAGAGTGCTGCCCCCCTGACATCTCAGATGCTCAGGTAAGAGCCGCCCTCTGCAAAGCAAAAAACACAGCATCAATGGGACCAGACGGTGTCCCGGGTTGCGTCCTACATGAACTCCAGGAAGAGCTAAACCCAAACATAAAACTACTGTTCAATCTCAGCCTTACTACAGGATATGTACCCAAAGAGTGGTGTACAGCAACAGTGGTCCCTCTCCACAAAGGTGGTGCCTCAACGGATGCTGGAAACTATCGCCCCATAAGCCTGACTAGCTTGGTCTGCAAAGCTATGGAAAGGATCATCATGGACCTCATAAATAAAGATATTGTGGACCTACAGACACTGGATCCTACACAGTTTGGCTTTGTTAAGGGAAGATCCTGCCTCTTAAACCTGGTCAATTTCTTTGAAACAGTCACCAAGGCCATTGACGAGGGGAAGGTGGTCCACACAGCCTACCTGGACCTCGCAAAAGCCTTCGATACAATACCCCACTCGGGCATTATAGATAAGCTCACCAGCTTAAATATAAACCCCTATGTCACTAGATGGGTTGCAAACTGGCTCAAGGACAGAACCCACATGGTTAGAATTGCTGGAGCCATGTCAGACTCCAAACCAGTTACAAGTGGCGTCCCACAAGACACACTCCTGGGACCTCTCTTGTTCGGTATATATTTCTCAGAGGTACAAGCTAACACGGAAGGACTGTGGCTGACCAAGTTCGCAGATGACTGCAAACTGGGTGCCATAATAGACTCTCCAGCCAAAACAAGCATCCTACAAAAGGGCCTCATAGAAACAGACAACTGGTGCCAGAGCCATGGCCTCAAGCAAAATGCCATAAAGTGTATAGTCATCCCCTTTGGCAAAAATAAAGTGCCCACAAATTACCACATAGGTGGTAATCCATTAAGTACAGAAGAAGTAATTAGGGACCTGGGGACCCAAGTTGATAGCAATCTCTCATTTGACAACCACGTGGCCAAAGTGGTTAGAAAAACATTTTATATAGCCCACCTAATCATGAAGGGATTCACATCTAGATCAGGGGAGGTCATCGTGCCTCTTTACTCATCCCTCATCAGGCCCATAATTGAGGACAATGCCCCTTTTGGGATGTACCTTACCAGACACTTGCAGCAACTGGAAAGACCCCAAAAGTACCTCACCAAGAGGATCAAAGGGCTCAAACAGATGCCATATGCTGCCTGGTTAAATAAACTCCATCTCTACTCAGTGGCATACCACCTGCTCAGAGGCGATCTGTGCCTGACGTATAAAGCCATGTCCAACACAGAATTAATGGACATGCTGCACCTCAGAAAATCCAAATCCCATTGAGCTCTGGCTTGAGAGACTTGAACCTCAGCACTGAAATAAATAGGACATGCTGGAGGGACAGATTCATAACCCAGAGGCTCCCTTCACTCTGGAATAAAATCCCAGTCCAGGTTAGGCAGAGTCCCTCATTGACTCTCTTCAAGAGGAATCTTGATGAGTGGATGGGAGATAGTAGGTTTACCCCTGGTATCACTTCTGTGTCACTGTTAGACAGAGGCACAGTATGCTAACCTCGAAAAAGGGCATAGCAAAATTCATTTAAAATGGGTGATGAAAGCCAAACACACTCTGGCTAGGCTTATAAATGCCCTACGGCAGATAGCCTAGTATGAACCTATAAACCTATAGCCAAGCAAGTGACCTCCCAAGGTGGAATAGACAGACAGCAAAATACACAAACTGTATGACATAGTTTGCATAATTGTGCCACACCTCAGAATACATGGCCAAAAACATGCCCAACAGTACTCATTTGTGAATGCAAACTCTACCACTTTGTTACACACCAAGCTATATGAGGGCAAACATACTGTCAGCTGCCTGTCTGCCATGATTAGCCACATACCCATACAATCAAACCACCTTTTGTACTATACACATGGCCCTGGCATGTTCCATATTGTTGTGCAGGAACTGTGATGCAGTAGTCTGGACTGCACGGAAACACACATGTAGGAACTGTCAGGTCTTGTAGACCATGCAGGTATGTCCCAAGGCCTGGGTAGCATTCTGCCACTGGCTAGAATAATACTGCAGTACAGGGACAAAAGGACTGTATTCCACAATTGTCTAATGTACTGGTGCAATGCAAAGGGTATCCAGTATCTCTCTGCCTGGGATAACATGGTTGACAGACCATGATGCTTTGCCAGACAGGGCCTGCACCTGTCACCCATGGGAATCTGGATACTGGCTAGGGCTCATGCTTCCCCTATAGTACCTTCATCATACAAAGTTCAAGTGAAAGTCCACTGCTGTAACAGGGGCAGCCAAGCAATAAACTGAGGGTCTCGCTACTCAAAGATACATTTCAGAAACTCAATATGGACTCACTTATGTCAATTCTTAACATGGAAAATATATCTGTGCAGTGACTGAGATATGGTTCAATGCTCCAGAGAGCACACCTGCATGACCATGTTATAACACATACTTCACCTCTTGCCCATTATCCTTTATTGGAACACACGGGCCACATGTGTGTCCATATTCCTGAAGGATATGTACACCCCCACGCTAGTTGCACTTGAATAACTTCAGATACATTATGCTGAGCAACTATCTTTGTGCCAAAGTGGAATCCAAATTGCACCTTGTGACAGGTCATCCACCATGTCTCAGAATTCCCAACTGTCATATTGTACTGTAATGGGGAATAGTAGGTTTGAGACAGAAAACCATAATAATGGCTACTCTCAACTATTCCATTATGAACTGGGAAGACCCCTCATGTACCAACACCTGCGCTCAATGCATGTTGGATTTCATCAATCCCAATGACCTGGATCACCATAGTCACACAAACAGGGGCTAACAGTATGCTACACATAGTCATTCTCCAAAGCCAATGTTATGCTTCTTAAGAGTGAAGTGGTGACTGTCATGTCACCCATGCAGATGGACAATGCATGTGCAAATGCTGAATCCTATATAAATGAACTTTAAGCACACACATAAGTGCAGTGATTGTGCCATTGAAACAGAAACAAGATTCAACCAAACACAAACAAGAAGGCAAACTGGTGGTACCCTGGCTTAAAGTGTACCACAGAAGGTAGTAACTGTTGCAAGAGTGAACACACATTAATGGAGGTGATCCCTGGTCAGCCTCAGTAAGATGCAGATACACTATATAAAACCACACAAAGCTACTGTGAAACTAGTCAACCACATATTATGAGGCCAACCACAGAGCATTCTGTATCTGTGTCATGAATCATAATGGCAACAAGACCTGCCGTGCTTCACAGCACAATGGCATAGGAAGTACTGCACCTACAGAAATAGCACCTGTTCATCCAGATCGGGTCTTTGAGAACCTAAACCCACTCCCACCTCCACCCCAACAGGTACACATATTTATATATCCATGTACACTACAGAGCCCCTGTAATAACAACTATGCAGGTACAAGCTGCACTGTCTAAAGCCATACATACAGCTTTCATCGGACCTGTCAATGTCCCAGGGTGTATCCTACAGAAATGTCAGAATAATTTGCTCTCCACATACACATCATGCTCAATCATAGCTTCATGTCAGGCTGTGTACACACTGAATGGTGCACAGCAACAGTTATCATACCCCACAAAGGGGGAGACACCACTGATAATGGCAAATAGTGCACTACTACCCTGCTGAGTCTGGTCTGTAAGGCCATGAACCGTGATCAACTTATTTGATGTAGTCAGTACAGATGTAGATGACAGTAAGATTGATTCACACAGCATATCATGACCTTGCCAGGTCTTAGGACACCATCACACATACTGTGTTCCAGCTACAATCAGTAAACTAGGAGTATATTCCTATGTCACAGGAGTGGTTGGCAACTGGACTTCTGGCACAGCCAACACTACAGAACGTGTCTGACTAATACACGCACATCAAACCAGTGCCAGCTACAGTAATACAGGGTTAATTCCTGGTACTCCCCCTCTTTGTTATCTATACCACACAGACTAACACAGAAGGCATCTGCCTATTGATGTTTGCAAATGACTATGAACTAGGAGCAATAGTTGACTCAATGTGTGCTGCAGTCAAAATACAGAAGGGCCTTTTTGGCTCGATGTGTGGTGTGTGATGTATGTCCACAATCTGACAGCTAAGTATTGCATTGTCATCCCTTATGTGAAAGATCCTGTACCCATGAACTACCACCTAGTTGGAGGTCAACATAATGGGAACTGTGTGTGTATGGGCTGCAGCTGGACAGTAGTCTTTCCTTTGATAGTTACTTCACCACACCAGACAGGTAGTCCTATGTGGCACCCCTAATTATGACAGGGTGCTATCCATGAATATAGAGATCATTGCTCAGCCATACTCAACACTCAAGTGACTCATAATAGATCACATATCTCTTTTAAGGGTTATTGGCCATGTTCAGATGGCCTACACTGGCCTTCCCAATCCCTTGCTCCACTACGTAGCATGATGCCTACCCTGAATAAAGCCATGTCCAACCCAGAGATGTTGGACATGCTACACTTACACATCCTGATTTCAAATAAACACATACTTCATGGACATCCACCTTTCTAGTACAAGGATCACAACATACCTGACAGATCTCTGTCCCATACACTTTACATACTCCTGCCATACTATGCATCCCTGTCCAGTGAAGCTGCACATTGCCCCTCTTTGTGACATGGTGTGAGGACCACATGGCAAATATATCAGTAACCCTGTGGATCAGTTCTGTGACACTGCTTGATCTGGACACTGAAACTTACCTGTCTATTGGCTACAGATAAGTGACTTTTCAGCCTAGGCTCATAAATGGCCCAAGGCATATAGCATACTAGTTCACTATGACCATACATGCTATAGTTGATATCTAACCCTGCAAATACTATCAGGCTAGCCATTGTCCCATGTGTTTCACATGTGCAACATTGCAATACATGGCAGGATGCTAAACAGCTTTACAGTGCCATGTAGATGCTTATGTCAAAACACATACATGTAAAACTTTCTGTGAGCAAGTCTGCAGGGTCACAGGTAACTTCCCTTAAGGCTGTGTATGACTATATATGTGACATATACACAGCATTAAGGTCTATTGCATTAATGTGAACACATCCAGGCATGTGCTGATATGTAAAGACACCAGTACAGGCAAACAGACATCCACAGGGAGTATGAGCAATGTCATCACTTGACACACACATATATGGTGATAACATCAAGTCATCAGTAAGTGTCAAATGTGTGTGAATTAAACACGTCAGTGGTGTTAGTGTCATGTAGATTTGCAAAGACATATTTTTAATCTTAATAAATGTGTACTTCTGTACTTCTTTGTGAGTTACTGTGACCTGTCTCCATCATTATGTCTTCCAGGTATGTCACATGCCAGGCTGCCACCATACACCCACTTAGAGGATGAGGTCATCATCCCATACCTCCTCGACAACCATGTAACACTCTATAGCTATGCGCTACAGGATGCACAGCAGCAGGATGCCCAGTGGGAGGAACTCCGCAAGAGGGTAAATGATGTTGGCGGCCACAATCAAACCTATCAGCAGGTGCGCCAGCACTGCACAGACCTCATAAGATGGGCAAAACAGGGTGCTAATGCAATCACCAGGGAACAAGGTGCAACAGGTAGGGGGGCCACTCACCCAGTCCCCACTCACATGTACTGAGGAGCTACTGGCCAACTTGGGGACACCTGTAGACCTCCATCCACAAGCTTTAGCTGGTATTGTGGAGGTGGGTGCCTCTCAACCACCAAGCCTGGAGTTGCCTGATAAGTCACTACTGCACATATGACACAACTATATTTCATATAGTTACATGTGTTACTGTACAATATGTAATGTAACATCATATGCAAGGCATGTGTGCACACATGCCACATACTATAGTTTGCTACTCTATGTATGCACAGATGTGCATACTCCATAGTATAGTCTATTGCACTGGCTTATGTGCTAACATGGACATTGCACCCTTTAGCTATCAAACAGGTGTGGATAATGATCTTACTGCTGTGACACTCCTATTTAGGTACCTCTGGCATTTTGCAGCGACACCAGCCTGTTGCAGGTGAGATTGTTATTTACCAGGTTTGATAATGCACAGATTAATTGCATTCTATCTGCCATGTGGCCATTTAACGCACGTACACATAATGTATGGTGGTCCTGTTAATATACACTGGTCAGACCTGCACTGCATCACAGTGGTTACCCATGTGGAATGATTGAAGACTATATGAAACACCTACACTAAACCTTACAAACTGTCATTGCCAGATGTATGGACAGCTGTGAATACAATGGTGGAGGTGTGGTTCACTGTAGAGACAGGTACTACAGATCAGCATTACACATATGGGGAAAACAAATAGTACTATACAGAGAGCATATGTGTGCACACACCCTAAATGTGTTGGAGCTGGAGTATGACCAGTCCACAGGATTCACCCTTGTGGATTATACCTGTGCTATGAATGTCATGCAATGTCATGTGCTATCTGACATGTCCATGACATGTAGTGGGCTGACTGCAACACTGCTCAACTATCCTGCAAAACATGATATCTCGAATCCCAAACATACCACCCTTTGTCTGCATAACCCTGCCCTCAGTAGAGCATATGACATCTACAGGTGTATGTCATATGGGATAACACTGACATGTGACATAGATGTCCATCACAACCATTGGACAAAACATGTGCACACATGGCCATGGAGGATGGCCAGAGACATGAAGCAACACACACAGTAGAAGTGATGTACATGTGTGTACATCCTGTTGTACATTGGCTCGACACAATACAACTATGACCTTAGTGTAATGGTGATATTGCAAATGTGAAACACTAAACATCATACAGGCCTGTGCATAGCTTGTGTAGGCATGACATCAAAACCACCACATAACATGTCTTGAACATCTTGAGTGCGTTGTGACATGAAAGCATTCACCTATGCAGTATCCAAATACATACATGTGTTGCACAACATACACATACAACTACAGCAGGCCACAGATACAGTACATTCACCTTACTGGTGTCAGACATCACTGTCATGCTTGATCCTCATGTGTGAGGTACACAAATGGCATGTGGGACATGGAGTACTGCTAAGTTAGCCATGTCTGGTCTTAGTTGCCAGGCATCAGTAATATGGTTGCAGATGTGCAGGGGCATCATCTGTATACCCTCCAGTGACCTGTGTCACACATTCCACATTAGGGTTTAGTGTGTATACACCTCAGTGATGTGGGTCACATTCCACAGTAAATATGTATTGTATCTGAACACAGTCATGGCTATGAACTGTGCCTGTAACTCACACTGTATAGCAATAGTGAAGCCACATGATGCCCTGCAATGGCTATGCACATCATATTTGTAGGGTGGACTGACAACATTGCATCAGCTGAAGGACCATGTTAGTATAACATGTCTCTGCATTGGGACACCATTACCTTACTGTATATTTGAAAGGACACCATTGTCTTACACATGTATGCATGTCATTCAACACATCAGCAGAAGACATGTCATACCACATATGCTTGGCAAGGTCATATGCCATACATCAGGCTGGTGTACTGTTAACCTGTGCTGGTCTGTTGCACCATTGCAAAGTAGGGACAGCCATGTCAAACATGTGTGTACAGCCACATGCACATTGTATGCAGACTCAGCTCAGGGGTAGGCGGAATAATGTTGAACAGACATGACTGCTTTGGGGGAGATATGCAAGCTAGGACTCAGGCAAACATAGTATTCACTCCACTTACCATTCTGCACATGTCCTCCTCACATATAGGGGCAGTGGCCAACACAAAGCATCAGTGGCAGATGTACAAAGGTCAGAGAAGGTCTGTTAACATGTGTGGCATATTGCACAAAACATGGCAGTGCGGTGCAATGGTGCATAGTGCATTCATTCTGTTGCAGGTATGGGGCATAAGCTACTAACACAAATAGTGCAAAACAGGGATGTATGCTAACTACTACTATGAATGTGTAAGGTGCATGCCTTCTGCTATAACACATGCATGCTGTTGTATGCTACTCTGGGATGTATGATAACTACCACTATAATTGTCTAAGCTGAATGCCATCTGCCATATCACATGCATGTTGCATGCCATTGGGTGTCATAGCATGTGTCTGTCAGTGTCTGTCTGTCTGTCTGTGTCTGTCTATCTGTGTGTGTGCTGTGCTGTACAACTTGTAATGTACAGTTCTTGTCTGCCCCCACAGGTGTTGATGTAGGTGCATTGCCCTCCTGCGGTCCACCTGATGTTAGTGTCCCTACAGACTCTAGCAGTGATGATGAAAGTATGATTGAGGCACAGGCAGGGTTGTCAGGGGCTGAATCTGTGCCATTGGTTGTCATTCCACCTGTATCCCCCTCATCCCCGCACACAGTTATCCTGCCTACACATACCCCATCATCAGTGGCCATAGAGGTAGGACAGTTGGATGATGGTAGCATGGAACAGGGAAGTGTGGAGACTATGAAAGGTGTACCTGCACACCATGATCCCAGCCAATTAACTGGTGATGTCCTACACAGGCATGTGGCCAGTGCTGCTCGTAGGAGGACTACTGGCCAACATGCTCCTGCAAGACAAAGCACATCAGCTGGTGTCACCAGATGCATGTTTCAGGCTGTAATTGAGGCAGAGGTACGTGCTGAATGGAACAATAGAGAAGTTCTGAGGCTTCTAAGGGCTGCCGTCCATTCTTTAACTGACAACACCCAGGCAATTGCAAATGCTTACCATCATCTTGCAGATGTCGTGGATAGACTATTGGGTGACATGGTGGGAGCCCTTGACTGTGGCATGTCAATCCTCGAGCGTGGAATGTCTGTGTTGGAACATCTGGTGGGAGTGAGGCATCGGGCACTTGGATGTAGGCCAGCTACATCACCTGTTGAAGGTCTACGTGAACATGCTACTTCACATGCCTGCTCCCATAGTGGCAGTAGCAGCAGCAGTGCAGCTGGTGCTGTGCTGTCCACACCAGGACACAGCAGGCCACATGCACATGGTCCTGGATGCTACCAACAGGGACATGGTTCCAGTGGACATGTGTCATCAGACAGTACCCAATATGGACCTCTGCCTGGTAGTGCCCATGCAACCCTTGGCAGGCGCAGGTCACATGGCCATGGCCAGACACCGTGAACTGTGGAACCTGCCCTGTACAGTCTGCAACTGTCAATAATTCCCCAGCCACATGCCAGACCTGTGTGCATACATACACACACACAAACCAGAAACAAATGTAGGGCACCTCAACACACACACACTCATAACATCCACACACACCCACTGATATCAAAGGCCCTAACCCACAAACATGATGTCATCCAATGGTGCAGCCTAGGCCTCTAGCAAACATTATCACCCTGTGCATATGATGATGCCTGTGCTGCATCCCTGTCATCCATATCATCGGTGCAGGGATATTCTCATGTGGTCTGATGCACAGGGTGAACATACTAGGAAGACAATTGAAGATTAATATTGTTGAGTAGTGTTTGACAGGCAGTGGACATACCATGTAGTACAGTTTTAGAATGCATTTGGTACGTTTGACAGTATGTATCATATGTAACAGTAACTGCATGTTGATCTTGATGTTCTGCCTTCCTCTTTCAGGTGTAATTGCATGTGCCGGGGGATGTCAGTGTTTGCAGGTAGAGTCCCATATGTAAATTTTGACACTCACAGGTCTGTATGACAATACCTGCATGCACTTTGTAGATTCCACATCGCAGTTCTAATCTACCAAGTTTCAATTATGTTTATTGATCTAATTTTCCAAGAGCATGATTGCTGTGTAGTAAGCTACTGTGTTCGGAGCCATCACATCCATAGTGGTTGATATTACAGGTATAGTTACCTGGAGCGGGGAGCAGGTAAAAGAGTGGTATAGCAGATGACAAGGGTAAAGGCCAGTGGAAAATGTGGCTTCTCATTGGGAAGCAGTAATACCTGCTCTTATGACAGGGTACAAACACAGACACACCCACACACTCAGGGATTCACAGACACAGTAACACACCCACTGATTCACAGACACAGTAATACACCTACATACTCAGGGATTCACAGACAGTAACACACACTCTGACACACACAGTTGCCAGTGTTGGGATGAGAACCCCTGCCTATATGCAAATCATCATTATAGTACTACACAATTACAAGACGCACCACAGAGATTACACATGTAGAGGTAGTCGGAATGGCCTAAGATCGAGGACATCAACAGGGATACTAGATTGCAGTGAGTGAATGTGGGGTGGGATGTTCATCAGTTGGCTATGTAACAACAAGCCTCACCCCAGGGTGTACATGTTTACTGGCGGTTAGAATGCCCTTCTAAAATTGATGACATCAACAGGGATACTTGATTGCATTGAGTGGATGGGGGGAGGGGGCCTTAACATTTCACTATGGTAAAATACAGCCTCACACCAGGGACTGGACAGCCATACATACATACACACACACACACACACACACACACACACACACACACACACACACACACACACACACACACACTTTGGCATTCACAAAGATATGCACCTATGTCACACACATACAGACACTTGACATGTGTAAGATTCAACCACCTGCCTATGCCTTTCTTTCTAAACTTCACCCTGTACTAATGTCTACCACAGTGTTCAGGAGAGTGAAAAATATTTGGGATGTATTCCCCACCATACATGACATATATGGACACACACACTCCCACACATGCCAGTAGTGTGAATCAAACACCTGCCTTTCTCATGATAGGTTTTACAGAGTTACAGCACTATTGCATGTACTACAATGTGTACCAACTCTTTCCTTTGCCACCTGTGCTGATATATGCACAATATATGCACAGGGGAGGTGTTACTGTTACAGGTGTCAAGAGGTTTGCCTTCAGTGTCACCCTTATTGCATTTTATGTTGTGTGTCTTCCACTTCAATTAACAGAACCATAGCATAGCAGTTACACAGGTTATTTTAGGAATGGTTGTAACACACCTGTGACCTGTCCTCAGTAATTATTCATCTGCAAAGTAGCCCCACCACTTAGTAGTCATGTCCAAACATCTTTCCATACCTAAAGTACAGCTTACTGTACTTTTAGCATATCACCATATACAGTTGGCAATTTTGAGGCTGCACTGCAACAGCATGATGTACTAAGACAACAGTCACCTTCAAACATCATACACTGCACACGCATGGAATCTAAACACACATCAATACATGTACACATATGCAGTCTCCATCAGTAAGTGGACTAGCAGGTCAAGAGGATACATTCCGCACCTTCCCCACACCATGTGTGAAACCTAGCCGAGCATTACACCATAATGGATGTTGTATTCATGTACTAGTAGGGCACACAACCACCTTCAATGAGTAGCCAAGTGTACATTCATGCCAACAACACATATCAGCAAGACACACACACAGCAATATTCCATGTCATGATCCCACAAACTGTTACTTGACAGTTCCACAGTGAAGCCAGGGCACTTTAATGGTCAACAGTGTGCACTTTATATATGCAACACACACCTCATGATTACTGGAAGAGTGCCAGCAATGTGCTCTGTTTGAGCTAAGCATTACACTCATTCAAGCATGTGCCAGGTCTGTGGCTTGTAAACATCTCACCCCAGCATGTTCTGGCTATTGTGGTAATAAGGTTAATGTCCAGACAGCACACAACATGCATGGCTTGCAATTGCTGACATGGGGTATATGTAGGAGCTGTGGGCACACATGGCTGTACATGTCATGGACATATCACCTGTAACTACTCAGGAACATACAGAGCATAGCTATATTTCCCTGAGTCTGTCAATACAGGCCATGTGTGTAGGTCCTATGATCCTTTTATTTGGATCTGTTTGTAGGCATTGCATTAGGTGGACATGTCTAATGACATACATGTCACATGGGTTGTTGTATGATATGATAGGTGTCATGGGTGACCAGTAGAGAGGGAATATTGCCTCTGTCAATAAAGATATCAAACTGTATGTACTGTTATCATTTAGCAGCCATGGACCTATCTGCCGTGTGCATGTGTGTAATGAATGTAGCCACCTGTATGTAGAAAGGACAACAACAGCTATGGTATTTTCATTTATGTTGTATGAGTGTGGGATGTACATAACAGGGCAGGTACATTTAGGTCATATATAATCATGAGGGTGTTGTTTACTGGTGTACAGCAACAGTCGACCGTGTTAATGCTGACAACATCTGAGAGACGCTGGTATGTGTACAACTGACCTGGTTGCAGACAGTGGTATAATTGCATTGCATAACACATTATACAACTGTGGCAGTACATGGGTACCTTGCACAGTTGATGTAGGGCTAGGTATAGCCCACCAATTGAAGGTTATTCGGTGTTCTACCGTACTATGTCATACCACATGTATGGATATGTGTTGGTAGTCTGAGGACATGGTGGCGGATGTATGAGTATACACCCTAGAATGCTGCTTTTGCCACGGCCACCTGTACCTGACTCATCTGTGATGACTTATGCTTGAGTAGTGGTCTTTACTTGTGAGTAGCCTTTATGAATATGTGGACACCACCACCTGGAATGGTCCATACCATTGCTATGGCCCACATGTCTGGATCTGAGTTATATGGTGGTAGTGCAATTGTGCACTACAGAGCCTTCAGCCAGGTGTTCCTCACTGCACAGATGTCAGTATTCCCCATTGTAGGGTCTACATTGAGCAAATGGATTACGCAAGCCACACGTCTAGCACTGGTTAGCATAAGCATCCAATACAATTGTCTTGTAGGTGTAAAGGTTTTACTTCTGTGTTTAGGACTTTTGCCTTGGAATGCCACTATATGGGTAAATGTGACCTAGGTATTATCCACACTCCCTTGAATCATGGATGCATGTGCTGTGTAACAAAGGCTTGTCTTTCAGTCATGACATCCTGGAATGACAGACATTGGACAACCTCATAATTACAGCAGGACATTGACTCATTGTTTTGGTCAAGCAGTTGCCACTCGTACCATGACATCACCGTGAGTGGCAGTAATGTGGTTGGTATCAAATGCTACATCTAAGGTGGCGGACACCAGCAGACATTGTGTATATGACCAATGTCAGATATACTTAGTGTAGCAGTCCTACTAATAATGACAACTACTAACACAGCCGGGAGAGGTCATCTTGACACCTGCAACTCAGTACCATTAGACAATGGGGCTCACATATTATGCTTGCACATGCCACTGTTCCAAGTATAATGCCACTGTCCACAACCTGCTATCAATGTATGCCTTTCAGGGCAGCAATGTGTGTGACACACGCTGTAGTTAGCATCCACCTGTGTGTCCCAGTTAACCTATTGTCTATCACTTCCACACATGCATGATTGTGTGTACTTCACATATATATGTCAGTACTTCATGTACATGTATGCATGTGTATCACACAGCACAGATATATCATTTATGGCCACATACAGGTATCTGGTAGTAAACCTGTATGATGTGCCTATGTACTGAGATGTACATAGCTGTAAACCTGTGTGTTTACAATAGGGGTCCATTACAACGTGTTCTGTACATGTAAGTGTATGAGCATGCCCACTGTCACCTTGTGTAATTTGAGTCAGTGCATCCAAACAAGCCCTTTGTTTCTAAGTGTATGAGCATGCCCAGTATAACCTTGTGTAGTTGTAGTCGTAGTGCATCCCAAACGGCCCTGTGCTACTAAGTGTATGACCATGCCCACTGTCACCTTGTGTAATTGGAGGCAATGCATCCAAAGAAACTCTGTGATTCTATGTGTATGAGCATGACCACTGTAACCCTGTATAGTGATAGAAGTTGTCCATCTACCGATGGGCATACTCCAGTTCAGGGCTTGTTGTGCTACAACTATACCTCTCAGGCTACCTATGTCTTACCTGCAGATGATGTGGCATGTTTGTGCATACAGGTTGTAATGGACTCCTACTTTAAACACACAGGTTTACATCTATGTACATCTTAACTGTCAGTATCCCTGTTGTTGTCCTCACTCTTAGAAGGGCATTCTGACTACAGAAAAATATGTGATCTCTGTGGTGTGTCTCATAACTGCATAGTACTGTAATAGTGGCTTGTAGATAGGCAGGAGTTCTGATCTCACCACTGGTGAGTGTGTGTGTGTGTATTTGTGTCTGCATCCTGTCGTGACAGTGGGTTTTGTTGCTTTCCAAAGAGAAACCACCTTTTGCACTGGCCTTTATCCTTGTCATCTGCTAAACCACCCTCCCCCCCCACCCCATTGCAAGTAATCAGTCCTGTGATGTCACCCAGCTCAGAAGCAGAATCAGAGTAAGTGTAATTGTATGGGTAGTGTGGCACATACCCTAACTGCATACCACTCTACTAGTTACCTTTACATAGGCAAAACGTGTATGCACAATACTGGCAAGTGTGTGTGTGTGTGTGTGTGTGTGTGTGTGTGTGTGTGTGTGTGTGTGTGTGTGTGTGTGTGTGTGTGTGTGTGTGTGTGTGTGTGTGTGTGTGTGTGTGTGTGAGTGACTACCCTGTAGCCAGGCATACACATGTGTTATGTTTTTTAACATGCTGCACACCATGGTAGTCATCTGTGGTGAGTGGAGTCTACAAAATATTACATAGTTAGGAATAGAAAAGAATAGATAGTCAAGAACGACTACAGTTGTGTATGTTGTTTTCCTGTGCCACTGTTGAGCAGTGACACAGAAGTGATCGCCGGGGTATATGTCTATACCCATCATTCTCCCACTCAAACTCTTCAATCCCCAGGGTATATTTCCTTAGCCATCATTCCCCACCCCAAACTCCACATACACAACAACCATTCCTTCTCTTGTGAACTGATTATGATTTAAATGTTATTAAACAAGAGATGCCTCTGTTTTAGCTGTGTCTGTGTATATGTATATATATATATATATATATATATATATATATATGTGTGTGTGTGTGTGTGTGTGTGTGTGTGTGTATATACACATCCCATAGGTGCATATATGTATTTAGTTATGACAGTTGTACAGATGTAGACTTGTCTATGTTGTTTCACAGAGTACAGTACATTCAAGGGTACTGTACATATGAACACAAAGTGACTGTCCCATTTGTTTTCAGTACTGTGGAATACCTGTAGTAAGATGTGTATTATAAAAAACATGAAGCATGTATACAACCCCAATGGCTTAGTGGTATGTCCAGTGACCTCAGTGGGCATGGTCCAGGATTCAAGACCTGCAAGACTTGTTGATAATGTCATTTAGGATTTAATAAGGCACTTTTATGGAGTTGTAAGTGGGTGTACATTTGTTTTTGTGACAGTAAGCAGTGGGTACACACAGGTACAAGACATGTACAAATCGCAGTACACTTGAAATGCCCTTGTTTGGCAAACCTGCTGATGTTACCCACCTAGAAATACACCTCTGGGACTGCTGTAACCCAGTATTCTCTGTAGTGTGCCCTGTAACTACATAATGCTGTAGTGGGATAAACTAGTTTGGTAGTTGTTCGAACCCCAGACATGCTACCTGTGCCTTTCTGACTGAGGAGAGAACAATGCTTTTTAGAGTACACACACTCCTTACGATTCACATACCTTTGGCAATCCTGCTGATGTCACCCACCTAGAAATACACCTCTGGGAGTGCTGCAACCCAATAATCTCCGTAGCATATCCTGCAACTGTGTATTGCTGTAGTGTGATAAACTAATTTGGTCGGTGCTCTATTCCCAGACGTACCAACTGTGTATGTCTGCCTAAAAAGGAAACAGTGATTTTTAGAGTATGCACACTCCTTATGATTCACATACTCACCTTTGGCAACTCTGCTGATGTCACCCATCTAGAAATACACCTCTGGGATTACCCTTATTCAGTCATCTCTGTAGCGCGACCTGTAACTGTGCTGTGCTACAGTGTGAGCAACTAGTTTGGTAGGTGCTCTAATCCCAGACATGCTACCTGTGTGTCTGTCTGCCTGAGAAGGGAACAATGTTTTTTAGAGTATGCATACGTCTTACGATTCACATACTCACCTTTGGCAGTCCTGCTGAAGTCACCCACCTAGAAATACACCTCTGGAACTACTGTAACTCAATAATCTCAGTAGTATGTCCTGTAACTGCATAATGCTGCAGTGTGATAAACTAGTTTGGTAGGTGTTCTAATGCCAACTGTGTGTGTATTTACCTGAAAAGGGAACAATGCTTTTTAGAGTATGCACACTCCTTACGATTCACGTACTCACCTTTGGCAACCCTGCTGATGTTACCCACCTATAAAAACACCTCTGGGACTGCTGTAATCCAGTAATCTCTGTAGCATGTCTTGTAACTACATAATGATGTAGTGTGAGCAACTTGTTTGGTAGGTGTTCTAATCACAGACATGCTAATTGTGTGTGTCTGTTTGCCTGAGAAGAAACAATGCTTTTCAGAGTACACACACTCCTTATGATTCACATACTCACCTTTGGCAATCCTGCTGATGTCACCCACCTAGAAATACTCCTATGGGACTGATATAACCCAGTAATCTCTGTAGCACATTCTGTAACTGCATAATGCTGTAGTGTGATTAACTAGTCTGTTAGGTATTCTATTCCCTGACATGCTAACTGTGTGTCTGTCTGAAAAGGGAGCAATGCTTTTTAGAGTACGCACACTCCTCACGATTCACATACTCACCTTACTGTTGTAATCCAATAGCCTCTGTAGTGCGTCCTGTAACTGTGTAATGCTGTAGTGTGATGAACTAATTTGGTAGGTGTTCTAATCCCAAACATGCCAACTATGTGTCTGCCTGAAAAAGGAACAATGCTTTTTAGAGTACACACACTCCTTACATTCACATACTCACCTTTGGCAACCCTGCTGATGTCACCCACCTAGAAATACATCTCTGGGACTGCTGTAACCCAGTAATCTCTGTAGCGCATCCTGTAACTGCATACTGCTGGACTGTGAGTTAGAACTGTAGTAGGGATCCATCCACAATTATGTATGTTTTCTGTGTGTTTTAATGTCTGTGTAGGGAGCAATGCATTATACCCTACTCACTTGCAGGACATTTACAATGCCCTACTTTGGTACTCCTGCTGATGTCATACCCTGTAAAATACACCTCTGGGGAGCAAGCTTTCTAGTAATCCTCATGGTGCACCCTATAACATCCCCATGAAGTAGTATGATATAGATCTTGGTCATGGGTTCTATACCCATGCATGTTGTGTGTGTCTCACTGTCTGTTTTGTGAGCAATGCGTTTTGGGATACTCACTTGCAGGAAATCTGAAATGCCCTACTTTGGTAAACCTGCTGATGTCATTCCTTGTGAAATACACCGTTGGGGATGGCGTAGCCAGGTAATCTTCATAATGTGTGCTGTTTCTGCATCATGCTGTAGTGTGATAAACTGGTTAGGTAGGAGTTCTCTTCAAAGACATGGCAAGTGTGTGTGTGTGTGTGTGTGTGTGTGTGTGTGTGTCTGTGTGTGTGTGTGTGTGTGTGTGTGTGTGTGTGTGTGAGTGTTTGACAGTCAGAGACTGTGTGGAGGTGGCTGTGAATGTCTAATCAATGGACATGTTGTAGTTTTCCTATATGGTGGCCATATTATATGTCACAATGTCCAACTCACGAGGTTTACAGATTTCAATCAGCCAAGAGACTGGGTTAGCAAGCCATACCCCTACATCTGGCAAAAGGCCTGGTGAACACAGTAAGCGAGCCTACTATTACCCAGACTACAGTCTGAACTCATGTGTCATACACAAACACACTTGCCTTGAATATCCCGCTATTTTGCCAGTACCTTGCACATTGTTGACAGATAGTAGACATGGTGTGATTGCAGTGGACTGCAGAGGGCATGGCACCATGTCCAATAGTACAATAGGCACATAATTGCGAATAATGCACCTTCAGTATATTCCTCACTGGACACCTGCAACATGTGTGGTGCCATCAAATGTGATCCACAAAGGACATACAATGCCTTACACACATGTTCTGTATGAACAGATGCTACTGACACCAGGGAATACCTGTATCATGCTATCATTGCAGGTGCAGGATCAACCTGCGGTCTATTAGCAGGTCCTGCCACACCAGGCCAGTATTGGCACATCTGATAACAGTCAGTGTACACAACATGTGGCAGGCAAACCAGGTACACTTAAACATGTCACTGTACATTATTGTGGGAGGAGCACATCCCAGGCATTGTCCATGTCAAGGACTATCAAACACAGACATGGCATGCATTGTAAAGCAATGGCCACACACAATGGTAACCAGGATGACAGGACAGATCATACAATACCCATCTGTGTGGGACATTGCAGACACTACATCCCTGAACCACACTGCAGATCATTGTCAGGTGGCTTGATGCAAAGGATTACCCCTCACCCAGCCTTGTACAGCCATCTTGCACAGCCAACCACTACACACCCATGAAACAATGCACACATGCATGTCAGTACTGGCACCTTGTGTCTGCGTGTGGGGTATGATGTTCCCAACCACAGTCACACCCAGTATAAATCCCATTGGCATACTGACTGATGTCAAACACGTTCACATACCCTAGCCCATAGAACCTCAGGATATCCCCTGTGGTGCATGTAATACCTATGCATTACTGCAGTGTGGCAAATTTAGTAGTTAGGAAGTGTATTTGTGAGCCTGCCAAAGTGTGCCAATGTGTCTGAGTCCCTTAGAGAGTGTGGTTGTGTTGACAACAACATCTGTTCATGTGGACAGCCATGTGTGCTACACCTAATGTATGTCTACTATATCTCTGTTGCAGATGTCTCTCACCAGCACACATATATGTTCTTACAGCACCCCACCATGTCAGCTATGTGGCACATGGAGGAACTGCATGCACTTGTAATAGTAATGGCTAATCAGTCAGGGGTTTGAACCCCTGTACTGGTAGGTGTGTGACAAAAGATGTTTAGGTTTTAGTCTCCCAGCCCTTTTCTGATGTACTTTGCCTCTGTCTGTCCCTTCCACACACTCTCTGGTGGATGTGGAGATGTACTCCTGCTCAGCAGTAGCTTGTGTTTTGTAAGTGATGGTCATGATCAGGTGATGGCCTCTGCACCTATTGCAGTCCTTCTCTAGCTGATTGCATGTGGAACAGCTGTGGTGACATTCCAATAGCCAATTCATGGAAACGCAGTACAATATCTAGGAACATCATGTTGGTGTTTGCCCATGATAGTCGCTGTGAGTGGAACCTGGATCCGGTGTTTGGTAAACAGCATCACAGATGAAATCTGAATATTCTTCAAAAAACATACACTGTGGAAAATAGCCTAAAGACAGGAGGGTGATGTGCCAGACATGACTACAGCATGTAAGTGTAGCTATGCATCATTCAGACTACTGCCAGTTTAACAGGTTGTGTGTGGTAATGGCTAGTCTGCATGTTTTAATAACTGACAACACAGTGGTCTGTTTGTGAGGAAACACCCATCTGTAGGGTCATATGTGGACTGGTCAGTGTGTGGAACCATTTGTTTCTTGTGTTTCTCACAGAACACACATCTGTGAACTGCAGAAGCATAGTGTGAGGATTGCAGTCAGTACACGGTGACAGTGATGAGAGTTTCTGACATTGCATCCCTGATTGGACATACGTCACATGAAACAGTGACATGACAGTCACTGTCTGAGGTTATCACAGTTACATGCCAATAATGGGCCACTGTTCATAGCTGCAGTCACAAGTCATCTATGCTTTGGACAGATGTCATGCAGTATATACGCATGTGTTGTGCTCCCTCTACAAATGTATGACATCTGTTGTCTTGGCTTAATTGTAATATCTATGCATGCTGTTATAAGTAATCCTGAATGCTGTTGAGTATTACTAAGCCTTATCTGTGTTAAAACTGCAACACCATAGGTTGTATGGGGTTGCAGGTCCCGGCGGAACCACCTGTCCTACTTCAGCTAACCATGGCACCGGGCACCAGCATGTCTGGGGCCCAGCCTTGGAACTCCACCTCTGTTGGCTCTGCACCACCTTCAGGTGGAACCACCACCACTAAGGATGGGGCTTGCCCCCCCCCCTGGGAGCAGGTCCAGACAGGAACTTGTCAGCCATTGTACAATCCAGGCCATGGTGCGTAGGGAGCTCAATAAGGGGTTTTGAGGCCAGCTACGCCAGCTCAAGGGCAGAGTGGCACAATTAGAGGGTGATCCTGTCCTTCCTAGACAGCCCCCAGCACAGCCACCTTTGGGACTGTGAAGATGCAGTGGTGGCTGCCTATGGGTGGGGACCTCCATCCCACTGTTTCCATTTGGGGGCTCATGGCCTTGTGACTGCCAAACACCCCTCCCCGTCCAAGGTGTTCCCCCCTACATGTGTCATATACCGCCCCTGTATGCTGTCTTGTCTGTCATCCTACCCAACCTATCCTCCACGAGCATACCTACTTTCCTTCCCCAACATCCCACTCTCACCTTACAAAAATGGAAACAAAAGGCCAGTCTATTCCCAGAATGGTTTTTGCCCCAGACATAGCTGTACATTTCACACACGTGTCCACTGGACACATGTAACCTTTTTAATTTGCATCACAACATACTACTGTTGTCCTCACCCCTCTCTCAGGCACACGATCCTGGTATGCACATGACTCCTAAAGGTTCCAAGTAAACATGATGCAGACGGCCCCAATGTACACACACTACCGTCCCTCTATGGTTACCCCATTTAACTTTTTAATGATGATGATGTTGCACACAGCACCTTGCAAGAATACTGGTCTCACATAATGATTGGATAGGAACTGTTTTTTTAATGTAAATAAAATGCTCAAAGTAATGTATATGGGCAATGTACAAATGTTTGCATGTATTAATAACACATGTCTGTCTGAGGGAGTCTTGATATTACATAGACAACACCACTACATAATACAGGAGTTGCTAGTGTTTTCCTTTTCATTCTTTTTTAATGCTTTGTTGTCACGTGGTTTGTTCTTGATATATCTGGACATAAACACACACACATACATCTACATAATAAAATCCATTTCCTATACTGTTGAATGACTGTGCTGGATGATATGTTTGTGATAACATCAGATGTCTGTATTTTTGCCACGGCTTAGGGGTAAATTGCATTACTTGTGGTGTGCAGAGTCCTGGTTTTGAGCCTTGCAGAGGCTGTTTATTTTGTTGCTGGGCAGAACAAGGGCCATTGGATACGGAGTGATTAAGGCACTTTTAAGCAGTTATGAGCAGGTGTGCATGGGTTTGCATGATGGTAAGCAGTTGTTACTTTTGGTTACAGTTCCTTACACTCAGTTACCTTCTTGA
Organism: Protopterus annectens; assembly: GCF_019279795.1. NCBI lineage: Eukaryota > Metazoa > Chordata > Ceratodontiformes > Protopteridae > Protopterus > Protopterus annectens. The sequence continues at coordinate 793,904,450 of NC_056730.1, forward strand.
TTGCTTAACCTGTGTAAGCAATGCTCACCCCCACGCAAACAGGCTGAAACCCACTCACTGCTGCTTAAAAGGGTTTACTTCCAATTACCCCAGCACTAATTTCTTTAAAAGAAAAGAAAAAAAGGGGTGATAGGAAAGTGGTGAAAAAGGAGCACAAAGAGAGAAAGACAGTAGGCAAGGTAGCTAGGGATGTGCAGGAAGGGTGTAGGGAAGGTCCATAGCTGTCCATTTCTTCTAATGCAATGGCTGTGCATATGCAATAACTTTGGTGGTACATTTGAACACTCACAACCCTGAGAGGGGGTGAGGACAACAATACTATGTTGTGATGCCAATTAGAAATGCTTACATGTGTCCAGTGGACATGTGTGCAAAATGGACAGCTATGCATGGGGCATGCTTTTTTTGTGGGAACAGATTGCCCTTTTTTTCTTTTATTTTTAGGTGAGAGTGGGATGTTGGGGAAGGAGAGTAGGTATGATCAGGGAGGATAGTTTGGGTAGGATGACAGACAAGACAAACAAAACGCATACAGGGGTTGTATATGACACATGTGGGGGAAAACACCTTGGAAGGGGAGGGGTGTTTGGAAGTCACATGCCCATGAGCCCACAAATGGATACAGTGATCTGAGGTCCCCACCCATGGGCAGTAACCACTGCACCTTCACAGCCCAAAAGGTGGCTGTGCTGGGGGCTGTGTACAAGGGGCAGGCTCACCCTCTAGCTGTGCCACTCGGCCCTCAAGCTGGCGTAGGTTGTCTCAAATCTCCCTGTTGAGCTCCCTACACACCACAGCCAGGACCGTACCATGGGTGACAGGTTCCTGTCTGCTCCTGCTCCCAGGGGGGGTGAGCCCCATCCCCTGTGGTGGTTCCAGCCAAAGGTGGTGCAGGGCCAATGGACTAAGAGGTCCCAGGCTGGGCCCCAGATGTGCTGGTGCCCAGTGCCATGGCCAGCTGAAGTGGGACAGGTGGGTCCACTGGGACCGGCCTTCCCATACGAGCTATGATGTCGGTTAGTAATAGTCAACAGCATTCACGATTAGTTATAATAGCATGCATAGGTATTCCCATTACCCAGGACACCAAATATAAATAGATGCAGAGCAGGTGGAACACATGCATATATGGGTAAACAGTGGACATTCCAACAACATGCAGGTTTCATTGATAGCAACAGGCCACCAATATGGCAGTATATTAACGTGGCACATGCATAGAAACAGATGTGAATATTTATAAAACAATAGGACATATGTCCCACCAAAGGTTAGGAATGTAGACATACCAAATGAGTTGTGTAAATCGGTTATTTTTGCAGATATGGTAGGGGTGAGAGAGAGAGAGAGTTCAATTAACAACAAATAAATCCTTGTAGTTTTCACAACATTCGTAGTTACTGCAGTGGTCTGTCCTTACATGTATTATTACACTACCCAATGGTGTTATATTGTACAATGGTATGTTTGTAGAGTAGTATGTATGGGACCTGTGTCTTATGTACAGGCTTGACAAGATGCAGGTGTTAATGCAACATGTTTTGAGGCTGCTCTCATACACTTTGGGTGAGATGCTGGGATGACAGGTATGTTTGCATGTACATTCTCTGACTATGTACAAGTCTGACTATCAGTTATATGTCATTAACAGCTGCCTACATTTTTTGGATCATCACACTAATTTGGCAGGGGAACAGGGCAAAGGCAGGTGATGTGTGCCATTTATCAGGACGTACTGGGCATATCAGAACAGTTGAGGGGCATGAATATGCATACCACTCTCTATTTGAGCATTCTAGCAAAATATGTACAGTTGTTAAGTGTAATTATGCATACAGCTTTCTCTCTGAAAATTCTAACAAACTGTGTGCAGTTGTGTGTAATGATTATGCATACAACTTACTAGCACTCCTATGTGTGACACAAGCATTACAGGTAAGATCACTGTACACTATGCTATCAGGCAATTGTTGTGAGGCTTTGCAATGTATGTTGTCTAATATGACTTATCTGTTTGCACTTCCAACATTGTTATACAGCACTTCATACACATTTTATCTGCATACCACAGTGTGGGTAACACTGCTTACTACAACAGTACTATTTAAGAACTGCAACAGTACAACATATGACTGCAGAGTAAACAGAAGCAATGCAGGGATTACACCTTTATTCGCAGCATATTTCACAATTTTGTATACTGGTACAACACTTTCCGAGGCTCTTACATTTATTTGTTATGACAGTACATGCAGGCTATTTACTAACCTGACTCATGACACATCCTTCGCAGCCTAGCATCATAGGCTTGCTGGTTCGCAACATGCTCATCTGCAGCTGTCAGAGAAGTACAGTGATATTTAGCCATACCTATTCATAGTGTATACAAGCTAGGCAATTATTAACTATGTAGTGGAAGGAATACTTAGTTCTGGGGCATTCTGCATCTGCCTTGCTTCCTGGATCCACTGTTCCAGGACATCCCCCCTCCACCGCTTCTGGTCTGCATGGTGGTGCCTGGCCTGCTCACCAGTCCGGGGGATACCTGTGGCACTAGTAAGGTCACAGGCGAGACTGTCCCAGGCCTCTGTTTTGTACTGTGAGCTCTGGTACTGGCCCTGCAGTATTCTCCTGTCATGGTGCTTTACCAGGAGCCATACCATGAATTTGGACTCCTGGATGCCACAGCACTGTGCTCTAAAGTGAGTGCCTTCTCCCTCTCCAGCCATTCTGCCTGCAGGGGGATGCTACAACCAGTTATGAGCCATATTTCCACCTCTTTGGTTTAAGTAGTGCCGGATTCCCGCACTTTTCCATAATTGGCCAGTTTCAAAAAGGCTAAGCTATGGGCACACCTGCTTACTTCAGGTTGGCACTGCTTAAAGAGGTGTACCTGGGGGCATATTGCATTGGCTTCCCTACACATTGATTACAATTACTTAGTTGGGCTGTGCTACGGTTAGGATTGCTTATTGGTTATCTAGCATTATATTTGACATTTGTTAATGATGTCTTACTCATTACAAGCTATATATGTATCTGGTATCCGTCATTCATGTGTACATACACTGTATGGGGTCCTGGGGACTTCAGAACCTTATTACAGTGACACCTCAAATCTATGTTTACTGCAGTACTCAGATTCACATATTTATGGTCTGTGGCAGGTTATAGAACATTACACTGTACATAGATTCAGTTCACATATTTGATTTGTTTCCCTGTTGTGAGGATTAGTTTGCTGATACCTCCTTTATATGTATTGCTATCATGGTGTAGTGGTTTACTACTATGCCTGTGATGTACAGGGTCCTGAGTTCTTGCCTTGCAGAGGCTGATTATTTTGTTGCTGGCTAGAACACGAGCTGTTGGGTACAGAGTGATTAAGGCACTTTAAAGCAGTTGTGAGCAGGTGTGCATGAGTTTGCACGGAGCTAAGCAATGCTAACCTCCGGTTACAGTTTCTTACACTCAGTTAGCCTCTACATTGCTTCACCAGTGTGATACTCGCATACCAGCACCCAAACAGGCTTACACTTGCTTGCTCCTGCATTTGCAAATGCACTACATTTGGTGTTTGCATCTGACTCTCACACCCCCGGGTGGGGGTAAGGACTACGATATTATCTTGTGATGCCTATTACATTGGATCACATGCCTACAGTGGGGTGTTGCGACCATGTGTTCATAGGTGTTGTGTAGTTTGTTATGCAACGACACATATGGTCATACAGTACTTAGCCATTTAAACTGGATTGCGCTGCGGTGGGACCCATATCGGCAATGGCTGCACATTAGGCATAATCATGCCAGTCAACTGTATGGAATCCGCGGCCTGTCCAGAGTTTGCTTCATACTATTGGTGTGTTTCTCTTACAATCTGCACATGTCTGGCTAATACCTGGGAACTGACACCATTAAATACAGACAAGTAATCAGGTTTTTGACCCCACATCCTTCAGCCGAGTCATGCTAATGCATACCTATTATTCTATCATCTCTCTAAGGTTATAAGTGGAATATGTGCTTTCTATTCCTATCAGACCTCTCAAATGATTGGGGAAAAATATCAACTGAATCACGGACAAGTCAAGACAACATCAGGGTGAATCAGGGACACTTTTAAAATATTTGTGCTATTAACTTGAAACATTGACAGACTCAGGGCATATGAATTAATACACATTTTCTGAAGTAAAAGTTTATAACTCTTAATTTTTGTCATTATTCATTAAGTGTAATTCACCACCTTTCCTCCAAAGGTCACTAGTTTTAGGAGGGATTAAGAGGGACAGAGTTAGAATTTGAGTCAAAATCAGGGACGTCCCTGGAAATCAGGGACAGTTGAGAGGTATGGCCCCTATTTGTTCCCCCAACGGTTTATGTCCTGTCCTGTGGATTTGCTCTTAGGGGTTGAAAGGTATGGGCATAAGCTATGCCCATTTCGGAATATTACTTACATCCCCGGGGCAGTCCTAATACGACTGCGCCAGTCAACACCTGCATGACTAGGCCCATAATTGCATATCCATAGTTCCCCCACCTGCCCCTCCTCTACAGCACTCATCCTTACTGTGGGTGCAGGTGGAGTCTAAACACACCACTGCACACTGCCCACTCTCCATGTTTCGGGACCCATGTCATATGCTGTGTCGAACCATGGGTTATCAGGCTTGCACAACCTACTGGTCCGTGTACGTCTACAGCCTGGTTAGATGAATCATTACAGGGACTGACTCCGATGATCAATAATTTTTGGGGTGTCCCACAAGATACATTGATGTCTTTGTTTCAAGATTAGACCTGGCAGGTCTCTCCCACTGGTAGCATCCTGCCGGTGGTCTGGGAAGCAGTGGTGTGTTTACTTTTATTGTGTGTCTGTATGTTTCACTGGTCTAATTGGGGGGAGGGTTGATGCTACGTGTTACACATTTGTTGATTGGACCCCTCACCCCCATATGCACGGCTTGTGAACATATGTAATTCGTAACTGCTGTATCATATCCTAGCTATATACATGTGTATATTTACAGACATATATATATATATATATTATACATATATATATATATATATATATATATATATATATATATATATATATATATATATATATAGGTTCATAGATTCATACTAAGCTATCTGCCCTAGGGCATTTATAAGCCTAGCCAGAGTGTGTTTGGCTTTCGCCACCCATTTTAAATTAATTTTGCTATGCCCTTTTTCGAGGTTAGTATACTGTGCCTCTGTCTAACAGTGACACAGAAGTGATACCCAGGGTAAACCTACGATCTCCCATCCACTCATCAAGGTTTCTCTTGAAGAGAGTCAATGAGGGACTCTGCCTAACCTGGATTGGGATTTTATTCCGGAGTGAAGGGAGCCTCTGGGTTATGAATCTGTCCCTCCAGCATGTCCTATTTATTTCAGTGGTGAGGTTCAAGTCTCTCGAGCGCGTAGCTCCATGGGATTTGGATTTTCTGAGGTGCAGCATGTCCATTAATTCCGAGTTGGACATGGCTTTATACGTCAGGCAAAGATCGCCTCTGAGCAGGCGGTATGCCACTGAGTAGAGCTGGAGTTTCTTTAACCGGGCAGCATATGGCATCTGCTTGAGACCTTTGATCCTCTTGGTGAGGTACTTTTGGGGTCTTTCCAGTTGCTGCAGGTGTCTGGTAAGGTACATCCCAAAAGGGGCATTGTACTCAATTATGGGCCTGATAAGGGATGAGTAAAGAGGCACGATGACCTCCCCTGATCTAGATGTGAATCCCTTCATGATTAGGTGGACTATATAAAATGTTTTTCTAACCACTTTGGCCACATGGTTGTCAAATGAGAGATTGCTATCAACTTGGGTCCCCAGGCCCCTAATTACTTCTTCTGTACTTAATGGATTACCACCTATGTGGTAATTTGTGGGCACTTTGTTTTTGCCAAAGGGGATGACGATACACTTTTTGGTGTTTAGCATGAGGCCATGGCTCTGGCACCAGTTGTCTCTTTCTATGAGGCCCTTTTGGAGGATGCTTGTGTCGGCTGGAGAGTCAATTTTGGCGCCCAGTTTGCAGTCATCTGCGAACTTGGTCAGCCACAGTCCTTCCGTGTTGGCCTGTACCTCTGAGAAATATATACCGAACAAGAGAGGTCCCAGGACTGAGCCTTGTGGGACGCCACTTGTAACTGGTTTGGAGTCTGACATGGCTCCAGCAATTCTAACCATATGGGTTCTGTCCTTGAGCCAGTTTGCAACCCATCTAGTGACATAGGGGTTTATATTTAAGCTGGTGAGCTTATCTATAATGCCTGAGTGGGGTATTGTATCGAAGGCTTTTGCGAGGTCCAGGTAGGCTGTGTGGACCACCTTCCCCTCGTCAATGGCCTTGGTGACTGTTTCAAAGAAATCGACCAGGTTTAAGAGGTAGGATCTGCCCTTAACAAAGCCGAACTGGGTAGCATCCAGTGACTGTAGGTCCCCAATATCTTTATTTATGAGGTCCATGATGATCCTTTCCATAGCTTTGCAGACCAAGCTAGTCAGGCTTATTGGGTGATAGTTTCCAGGATCCGCTTAGGCACCACCTTTGTGGAGAGGGACCACTGTTGCTGTACGCCACTCTTTGGGTACATATCCTGTAGTAAGGCTGAGATTGAACAGTAGTTTTATGTTTGGGTTTAGCTCTTCTTGGAGTTCATGTAGGACGCAGTCCGGGACACTGTCTGGTCCCATTGATGCTGTGTTTTTTGCTTTGGAGAGGGTGGCTCTTACCTGAGCATCTGAGATGCCAGGGGGGCAGCATTCTGCTGGGATAGATATTTGCCCTTTTGGTGGGGATGGGGGGGAGAAGTTTGAGCTGAACCTGTCAGCTAGAATGTTGGCAATGTCTGTGGGTTCGGTGTATTTTTTGTCATTTTGGATTAATTCTGAGCATATCTGGGAATTCCCACCCAGGTTCCTAACATAACTAAAGAAAGCCTTGCGATTATCCTTAGTGTCCTGTGCAATTTTTCTCTCGAAGCTGGCCTTAGACGATTTTATGAGTGCCCGTAATTTTTACTCATACTGATCAGAGATGCCTTCCCTTTTTGTGATTTTGCTCTATCATGTAATAGCTTCCTCCTTATATTGTATAGTTTGTTTATGGCTGGGATCCACCAGACAGGACGTCTGCCTTTGGAGGACTGGGTCTTGGTTTTATTTGGGATTGCATGATCCATGCATTCCTGAAGGTGTTCATAGAATGCGTTTATAAAGGATTCTGCGGTCTGGGCCGTATTTCCCATATATATATATATATATATATATATATATATATATATATATAAATATATATACATTACTTTATACAGATATATCTGTATATGTATGCATACATGTATATATTTATATATTGCTGTCTATATATATATATATATATATATATATATATATATATATATATATATATATATATATATATACATATAAATATGTGTAATGACATATGGGTGAATGGGCAGTGGCAGATTCCAGGAATTTGAAGAAGGGGGGGCGCAATCTGGAAAGTATACCAGTGGGGTGGGGGTGGCAAATAGAAGGTGGGGGCTCTGAAAAGATCCTTAAACTATTCTAACACATATGAAAGACAGCAATGTAAATTCAGATGAATATACCTGTGGTGTGGCAGTGGTAGCAGAGGCGGATAATTCCTGCCCGACACACAGCATATTTATAGGCAGTACCAGCTCTTTCAAGGAATTCCTAGATGACATATTTTGGTTACCCATGCCAAGTCACAGTCCCCTTCAATGGCATAGCTCATATATGCATTATGATAAGCTAGCAACAAGTCCCACTGAAGTTGACATCACCCCAAGAAGTAGCATAATAAATGTGAGTAAAAACAATGAAGCTCAACTAATTAATAGGGTTGGGAGGGTGGCCTAAGGGTTAAGGTGTTTGCCTTACAAATGCAAGGTGCAGGGTTTGAGACTCACAAGGGATAACTGGCTAGGCTTAAAATGGCTCGCAAGGACAGTTAGCTTAGTACTAATCTATGAACCTATGAATAACACAGCAAGTAAATCCCCAAAAGCAAATACCCCAGTTCAGTTACACACAATGTGACATCTGACACATGTATAATCTTACCTCTTCTTCAGCATCTAAGAGTCTGCAAAATTCACTGCTATTAATTTTATCTTAATTGTATTCAGCTTGCAGAGAACATACCAAACTGATCCAAAAACTTGATCTAAAAACTTTAATAAATTATCTGAATTTATCAGATAAATTGTCAACAAACAAATAAATCTCTATTTTATACCACACCACACTGTACTGTACCATACTATACAATCATTATCATCAATCCATCCCCGTTTTCCCCCATTTTCTTCATGAGGTTGAAGTGTTATGTAAATTCTCACCACCTCTCTCAAACCAGTGTCGTTTTCCCATCTCCTTCAGTGATCATGCCTAACTGTCACAAGTCATCTGTCACACAATCCATCCATTTTTGCTGGATACCCACATCTCCTTTTCTCTTGTCTTCTTCTCATCAGTCCCAAGCATTCTTTACCAGATTGTCTTCTGGTTTCCCTGTGCATGTGCCTAAATCACCATAATCTGTTCTCTTTTACCTCTTCTGCAGCTGGAGCTACTTTGGTTTCTGTTCTAATGCCCCCATTTCATTATTTGTCCTACAGTATGCATTCAACCATTTGTTTCAGGCACTTTGTCTCCATCACCTCTAGCTTTCTTATCTGCTCAAAAATAGAAGTCAGTCCCAGCATCTTAACACAAGTACCCTCAAAGTCTACTTCAAATCTTGGATACATTCATAGCAACATAGTATCAATGTAAGTGATACAGCAGGTAGCTTTTGGTGCAGAAAAGTATTTTATTCCTACACCATTTAGATCAATAATTGCCACTGCAGTGCAGCATATGAGGGGTGTTACACTCCTGAGTGCATCACCCTTTGAATGAGATGTTAAACCATGGTCTTACCTGTGATGGTGGTGGCTCAGGTGGATATAAAAGATCCCATGGCACCTGTCAGAAAGAGCAGGAAAAGTTCCTGATGCCCTGACCAAATTTCCCCAAGTAGTGTAAACATCACCTCTGGATTCCCCTGTAAAATGTAGGACTAATCTGGTCAACAAAGGATAAATAAAATAAAAAGAAATTCCAGTCTTTCATACACACTGCTATGCTTTCAAGAAAAATAATTATTTTCCTCATTATTTCTCTAATTCCTTTTGGTACGGTTCAAGGGATTGGGTAAATTAAGAATTTGACTTTATATACTATATTATAAATTGCAACAATATAGTCGTCCATTCCAGCATAACACCCTTGTACATCCATTGTGATATCTTCTAATGTCAGACAGTACTGCTTACAAATCAGTAACATCACTCCCTCTGTACCTTGCACCATGAAAAGTACAAGTTATCCCCCAGGATCAATAGTCCCTTAACACTGCAGCATATCCTTGCTTCCCTAAATTTGTCTCTCACAGGGCTATAACAAATGACACAAATGTCCTTAAATAGCCCAATACTTTAAACCTTTTAAATGAATTATCAATTCATTTACTTTAAGACACAAACCCACAGCCGAATCATGGTAAAATGGGTCCCCTAGCAGGATAATACATCCGGGCCGCCAGAGCATCCCCTCCTGCAGCAACCACCTACACCCCCTGCAACAGCCCCCTCTGCAGCCATTCCAATGTTCCATTACTTGGCTGTTTCTCCTCAGTTACCATAAACACTGTTCAAACCTGTCAGTATGCATACTGCTTTCTTATTTACTTCTGCAATGATTACAGATATTGAAATAGAATAGTACAACGCTGATAGCCATTTGCTAAACAAACAATACAGTCTTACAAGGAAAACACTTAGCATGGGCAGTATACTTCCCTGCCCTTGAAACTCACATTCACTGAAACAGCATTAAAACCCACATTCAAAGAAAATGCATCTGGCCAGTGGAGGATTGTTTACTTTTGGGCTGTTTTCAATTCATAGGCTCCTAGCATACATTTTCAGGGCCAGGCATATATGTATGTGTTTTTTTATTCACATTCCTTGCTGTATTAAATCATATTCCTTGTATAATGTGGCACCACTTGTTAAGAGTGTTTTTTTTTTTTAATTTGTAGTTTTGAGCATTCTTCCAGTAAGCAATAAAACAAAATGTATAAAACAATAATGACAAAACTACCCATTTCAGAAAATGTCAACCATAAAAGGCCACTCAAACTTATGTCATTACAATCCATCAATAGCTGCCAATAAGCACAGTCTCTGGAGACATAAAAGTCACGCAAATAATTCCATATTAAAGAAAGTTGCTACTGGCAAACAGGTTTACATTTCAGTGTTTCATCTACAAATTCAGTGCTTGCTGCCCTTGAAGAATTAATTGCCTATTTTACATTATAAAATGGTTAAGCTGATAATATTGCAATAGGGAATGACTGACAAACTGACAACAGGTTCATAATTATTAGACATATCATACAAAGTGTGTAGAACCACTATCCCACCTTAAAATACACCATATAATCAGCAATTGAAAGGACACTGCAACATCAGCACTCCATTTATATGGTGTGGGAGTAGAATCCACAGCCTTCTGCTCCAAAGGGAATTATGCTACTAACAGTGCTTTCAAATTCTGCAGTACAAATAATGACTCCCATTTGTTAAACAAAACAGTTAGTTGCACTACTGAAAACAGACTTGGCATGAGCAACACTAAACTTATCTTCCTTTGAAGCACACAATTCCATGAAAATGAACTGAAACTCATAATCCCTTGAAAATGCACTGAAACAAACTCACGATTCCTTCAGCAGTCTGGTAGTTGGTGTAGAGGATTTAGGCTCTTGTCTCTTGTAACCAAGTTACAGGATCAAACCTGATCAAGTTAATTGACTAACATGCCCCCCCCCCAGACTAGGGCAGTACATACCAAACCTTCATACTTCTCAACCTCTTAGTATAAGAAATCTAGACAAAGCCTAAAATAATGGGGGGCAGACAAAGACCCAAAAATAGGGACAGATTTTAAATATTGTTCATACAGACTTAAAAAGTTGCTAGAATAACAACATTTGTTTTAGCATGCATTTTCTGAAAGAAATGTCTGAAACTGAAATATATGGGATTATTTAGTTATTTCAATCATCAGTGACTTGTGGTTGGTGTGACAGAGCAAGATGCAGAGGACAGGAGGAATTGGAAACAGTTGATCTGCTGTGGCGACCCCTAACCGGAGCAGCCGAAAGAAGAAGAAGAAGTGACTTGCCAGAAAACCACAATTTTATGAAGAATAAGCCAAAAATATAAGGCATAAATCTGGGACAGTTGAGAGGTACGCATACCTTTCGACCTCTCAGAGCAAGACATCTGGACAAAGTCTGAAATAATGGGGATATCATGGCCCAAAAATAGGGATAGATTTTAAATATTGCTCTTTTTAACTTAGAAAATTGCTTGAATAACAGGATTTGTGTTTGCATGCATTTTGACACACACACACACACACACACACACACACACACACACACACACGCACATGCACACACACACGCACACGCACACGCACACACGCACACACTGGCACAACAGGTAGCACACTTGCCTTTAGTGCAGAAGGCTGTGGGTTCTATTCCCACACCACGAACAAAAACAGATCAAGGCAGAAACCAGGAACCTTCACGAAATGTATTCCAAATTTATTTCAAAGACAAGTAACTCCACCGTCGATTTCAATAACCATAAAAACAGGCAGCACAAATTTCAGTTGAGCGCGCTTTCTCCTTGTTACAATAACAAAGCTTCTTCAGAACTAAAAAATCCTCCATAACCTTTCCTCTTGTATATTACAAGCAATCAATACACTAATTACATCTAATTACATTTGCTGCTCATCTTAAAGCAATACATTGCTATACAAGTTTAAATGCTGTTAAAAAAAGTATTGCGTGTAAAAATGTGTATTGTATATGTTTGCAATGGTATACAAGAATACACAAGTTTAAAAAGTTTTCCTACCGACAAATGAAAAATAAAAAATGCATGTGTGTGTATATAAAGATATACTTTTTTACTGAATAGACACCTCTAACTAAGTGGACATAATACATGTAAAACATTTCCCCTAAGTAATGCATAGTCCTAAATACTCAACCTAACTATACTGTTGAAATTACTAGTATCGTGTTTAAAAATATATGTATTCTGCACAGTAAAAATTGAAATCAAGGCAGGCAAAAAAACAGCCAAATAAATATCTAACTCACATAAAATATAAATGAAAATACATCAAGGAACATATTTAAATTATTTATAAATGTTTATAATTTAGCCTGTCCTAATCTCAACACACTCTGTATGCTAATGCTGTCATTCAATCCGGGGGGTCTACTGGCATCCAATTTTAGTTGCCAAAAAAGTTCCCTATATTCAACCCTTGATTCCCAGTTGCCCTCCCTAGGATCCATCACTACCTGCTCAATGACCGCAAATTTAATATTCATATTTTTGCATGTCAATGAATGTTTGTAGAACGCATTAGACTCCTTCCCTTTTTTTATTTCATATGAGTGTTCATAGATTCTTTTTCTTAGGGTACGTGTAGATTTCCCTATATAAAAACTATTACAAGCCGTACATGTTTCAATATATACAATACCTTTTGTACCACAATTGTAGTGTCTGGATGGAACCAACTTGTATTTCCTAGATGTAATATTAATCTCCTGTCTATCTAAAATGTGTTCACATTGTCCGCAGGACCCACATTTGTATGTACCTTTCTTACTGTTAGAATTATGTGACTTGTTTAGTTCATTTGTCTCTAATAAATCTTTTAAATTCTTTCCTCTTTTTCTAATGAAGGTGGGGTGATTAGAGATATAATTATTAATGTCGTTGTTCATTTTCAAAATTGGCCAATATTTATTAATAATTTTTTCCACAATATTGGAAGTGTCCGAAAAAGTGTGTACCATAGCTTGGCTATAATTTTCCTTTTCTCTTTCCTTCTTATTAACCATCGTGTCATCTTTCTGTCCTAATAATGGAAAATATTTGTTTTTTCTCCCAACTGTCACTTCCTCAATTAAAGTCTGTATTAATGAATCCGGGTAGTCCCTTTCCAGAAAAAGTTTCTTTATAAATTTGACCTCCTCCAAAAACATCCCCTCTTCACTCGTCATCCTTGATGCCCTTATCAACTGTCCCTTTACTATACCCTTTTTCTGAAAAAAAGGGTGTCCACTTTGAAAATGTAAATATGTGTTAGAAAAGGTGGATTTTCTAAATAATTTTGAATGTAAAAAATTATGTGAGTCCTTGTATAAAGTTACATCTAAATAATTAATACTTGTTTCATCGAAGGTGTAGGTAAATCTCAAAAATTCAGTACAAGAATTAATATATTCATAAAATTGAAGGAATGCTAACTTAGACCCTTTCCAAAAAATGCAAATGTCATCCAAAAAACGGGTGTAGAATAAAATATATTGCTTCCATGGTGTATTAAAAATATATTTTTTCTCCCAAAAGTATAACACACAGTTTGCATAAATGGGGACACATGCTGCCCCCATCACAACTCCTTTCTTTTGTTGAAAATGGTCACCATTAAAATACACAAAATTGTTCGTCAGTACTGTCTCTGTGAAATCTATAATTAAATTAACCAGATTACCATTTAATCCAGATTCCATACTTAGAATATCACAAAACCATTCCAGCCCGATCCTGTGAGGGATACTCGGAAATAATTCTACCACATCTACGGTGACAAAGTATAACTCAGTGTCAACTTTCTCTGTTGGAATATTTCTCAAAAATTCCCACGAATCCCTACTGATGTGTGGAACCAAGTTAATAAAATGTTTCAATTTTGTATCCACAAAAATAGCCAGGGGTTCAATGATACTCCCCCCCCCCTCCAGCTACAATGGGTCTGAATTTGAGTGGTTCTAACCCCTTATGCACTTTGGGTATCCCAAATATAACAGGAAGCCGTGGATTTTCTACATGTAAAAAATTATACAATTTTTCATCTATGCTACCTTGAAGCAGATGATCCATTAAATAATAGTTAATCTTAGAGTATGCAATGTTTATTTCATTACGGGATACTATCATATAATGATCAAAGTCCTGTACAATATTGTGTATGTAGTTTTCATACAATTCCTGGTACATCAAAACTACCCCTCCCCCTTTATCTGGTTTCATCACTCTAATTTTTTCTTCTCTTAATTTTCTTAATAATAATTCTTCCTCTTCTGTCCAGTTATTATTTTTATTGTTGTAGTCATTGTGAGAATAAATTTGTCTCACATCTCTTTCAACCATTTCTTCAAAGACTTTCAACACAGGGTTAACGGGGGGGTTGAATGTACTTTTTCTGTGTAACCTCTCATTCATGTTGTTTTTTCCTTTGAAATAAACATTCAAATTCAACTGCCTTATAAATAGTTTAATGTCAATCAATGTGTTGACCTTGGACCCAAATTTGGTGGGCACAAAATGAAAACCCTTTGTAAATAAATTAAAATAAACTTCATCTATAGTGTTGTCAGTAAAATTATATATAGTGAAATTATCCTTCCGACATATACAAGATGTGTTAGATTCAAGGGCATCATTAATACTACTACCAGAATCTGACAAAATACTTAACTCATTTGTCAATATACATGTGTCCTCCCCCAAAATCTCCCCCCTCTTTCCCTGGGTGGCAGGGGATTCTGGTATGAATGTTTCCTTATTTTTCCGGCTATCCTTTCGCTCCTCCTCACCCCTTCCTGTTCTAAAGGGGATTTGTGTGTTGCATGGTTGTCACCCCCACTTCTCTGATGTTCATTATTCATGTTTCCTGTAACCTGCAACCTGGATTCATTAAATTTGTTGAAATTATTAAAAATTGGGTATGCCCTGCCATTGTTGTACTCATGCAGGTCCCTGTCCAATTTCTTTATCTTTCTATTAATAACTTTGTCACAGAAATTATCAATTTCTTTAAATAAATTGTCATATTTTCTAGTATCAAAACTTTCTTTGTTAACTTCAAATAATCTAGTGTGCAATTCATTAGTTTCAGCAATAAGCCTTTCATTCTGTGTCTCATAGTCGCTAACCATGTGTTTTAACATTTCAATACCTGTCTTGTTAAACAGTTCAGTCAATTGCTTATACAACATCGAATTAAACGTCACATTATTTGGATATTTTGTTATTCTCAATCCTTTAGGTATTCTTTCAGTAGTAATGCATTCCTTCAAATAATCAATTTCCAATTGATTAGATTTTAAGATATACAATTTATCTTTAAACAATTTAAAAGTTTCATCAAATGGTTTATAGTCCTGGTTGAATGTACATTCATTAAAGTTAAAACGTTTGTTTCTCCACGAGTTAAAGTTAAAATTAACTGTACCTCGATTGTCCTTTACGTTACACCTGATTTTAGGTGTTACATGAACTCTATTGTCCATTTTAGCTGTTTTCTACTGTTTGTTAACCTCAGAGCTGCCATTTCTCTCTCGCTGTGGTAACCCTTCCACGCTGTAACACGCCGACCCATTTCCATCTCCGTACTGCTCTTTCAACATGTTCTGGTTCCCAGGTAAGTCGCTTTGTTTAAGCGACAAATTAGAAGTATTGTCTAAGACCTGGGTTAACAGCACAATTACCTGTTGAAATTCTTTTCTTGTTACAGGCGTGCTGTCATCCCCCATAAGGTCCTTCAAGATCACTGGTGTGTCCACAAATACCTCCGGTTCCGCTCGCTCTGCCATGGCCACAACAAAACCAAAGAAATCCAAAAACTGAAACACCAAACCACGAACAAAAACAGATCAAGGCAGAAACCAGGAACCTTCACGAAATGTATTCCAAATTTATTTCAAAGACAAGTAACGTGTATATAAAGATATACTTTTTTACTGAATAGACACCTCTAACTAAGTGGACATAATACATGTAAAACATTTCCCCTAAGTGATGCATAGTCCTAAATACTCAACCTAACTATACTGTTGAAATTACTAGTATCGTGTTTAAAAATATATGTATTCTGCACAGTAAAAATTGAAATCAGGGCAGGAAAAAAAACAGCCAAATAAATATCTAACTCACATAAAATATAAATGAAAATACATCAAGGAACATATTTAAATTATTTATAAATGTTTATAATTTAGCCTGTCTTAATCTCGACACACTCTGTATGCTAATGCTGTCATACTTCTCAACCTCTTAGTATAAGAAATCTAGACAAAGCCTAAAATAATGGGGGGCAGACAAAGACCCAAAAATAGGGACAGATTTTAAATATTGTTCATACAGACTTAAAAAGTTGCTAGAATAACAGCATTTGTTTTAGCATGCATTTTCTGAAAGAAATGTCTGAAACTGAAATATATGGGATTATTTAGTTATTTCAATCATCAGTGACTTGTGGTTGGTGTGACAGAGCAAGATGCAGAGGGCAGGAGGAATTGGAAACAGTTGATCTGCTGTGGCGACCCCTAACCGGAGCAGCCGAAAGAAGAAGAAGAAGTGACTTGCCAGAAAACCACAATTTTATGAAGAATAAGCCAAAAATATAAGGCATAAATCTGGACAGTTGAGAGGTATGCATACCTCTCGACCTCTCAGAGCAAGACATCTGGGCAAAGTCTGAAATAATGGGGATATCATGGCCCAAAAATAGGGATAGATTTTAAATATTGCTCTTTTTAACTTCGAAAATTGCTTGAATAACAGGATTTGTGTTTTTCATGCATTTTCACACACACACACACACACACACACACACACACACACACACGCACACACGCACACACGCACACTCGCACACACGCACACACTGGCACAACAGGTAGCACACTTGCCTTTAGTGCAGAAGGCTGTGGGTTCTATTCCCACACCAACTAGCTCAACTGCTGACATTGCAAGGTAAGAGGGTTGCTGCACTCATGAGTATGAAATCTGTAGGATAAGATGTTGAGGTCCTATGTGTCGGAGTTGGTGGTATCTCAGGAGGTAGCATTAGGGTAACAGGCATTAATGAGGTAGAGCAATGGCCCTGCCCCTACATCTTACCTTAGAAAAACCCTTTCCATAGCTGTCCTGTTATACAAGACACAAACTTAAACAACACTGTATCTATCCTATTACATAACCCTTACTCTAACCCTAAGCCATAAACACCTGATTGTCTCATGACACAATCTTTTTCCTTTACCTAAACCATCCATCCTCAACCCTTTTTCCCATTTTTTTACATGGGGTTAGAGTGTCACTCAACAGTGACAGTCATCTTGAGTGAGGTTTTAAACTGCCGGGTGGCTAGCCCTACCACGGTAGTTCATTCGTACCACTCACTCGCACCTATGGTCAAATTATAGTGTGCAGTCCATCTACTGCATGTCTTTGGAATGTGGGTGGAAACCGCACCACCTGGAGGAAACCCACACAACTGCAGGGTAGACATGCAGACTTGGCACAGAAGGCACCCCAGCTGAGAATCAAACTGGAGATCCACTTGCTGTGAGGCAAAAAAAAAAAAGAAAGAAAGGAAAAAAATGTGATCACTTAAGAAAAGATAAATGCAAGAGCAAAAGATAATCTGCTTTAGTTCAGAATCATAGTGCCATTCTTACTAAAATACTACAAGTTACATTAAAGCTTTTCACATTTCCACATACTTTATACCTTACTTTCATAATATGCTGCAACATTATTTTTTTTTTGCTTCCATTTAATCATCTTAAATGTTAAAGAATCAATGAAAATCTTGTTAAAATGTTGGAACATGCATGCAGAAAATATGAAGATGTTAAGACCCAAAAATAAGAAAATAAAAATGTCACTTCACTGACAAGTCAATGAGCCAATAAAGACAAACACTACCAGAATCTAGCCAGTCCCTCAGTTCCACCCTATTCTAAAGAATGTCACAAATGTGCAGATAATGTCACCATTGCCATAATCTATCAAAATAAACAGGCAACTAAATGAAGCAGGACACCAATAAAAAATGGCTTACAAAGCAACTCATTACCAAGTTATTAAGGCATTCTTAATCCATGTAGCCTCTGCATTCTCCTCAAAATAAAACAAAACTGATGAATATTTTGACACATGCTTTTTATTTCAAAATATAACATACTAGGAAAATTGTATAAAAGGAATAATACATGATAGGGATAGTCATCATAGCAGGATTTAGAAACGCTTAGCATGAATTTGGCACTGGGGATGAAACCTAGCCAAGGCAGGACATAAACCCAACCCTAACATATATCCTTGTTTCATATAATGTGCAAATCTAAAAGAACATTTGGGTTTTCTTTTTTTCTATTGACTGGTCTCGCCTTTGTGCTCAAATTCCCTCATTATGGTTCCAAGTTTCTTCCTGTTGCCCTGCAGATTCCTGGCAGGATTTGCTGGATTTGGATCCCTCCAGTCAACTAAAAGGCGATGGTCATCGAACATACAATGCGCTTTCTCAGAGGAAAGTCCACATTTAAATTCCGCGAGCAAATACGGAAAGCTTTTTTTTTTTCTGGCTTCAGGTTATGTGATTTAACAAAATGAGGGAGTTGTCAAAAAGTTCACTAGACTCAAAGGGGGTAAAGCCTGAGAGTGCACATTCCAACTTTTGCTTTTCTCCACCCTCTCCCTTTGTTCTTTGACACTCAATATCCTTATTAAGGCAGGGGTTGCCACGGCAACCATATAGCTGAAACAGAGGAGTTGAAGCATTGAATCTAAGAAGTATGTGATAGTTTAATTCTTTAAAAGTTAGTGTTCAAGTTTTACAGCCTTTTTTCATTATTAATTTTTACAATAACCCACTAAATTACTACTCAGGCATTTCATCCCATAATACTATCGAAAAGTCTGAGACAAGTCTTGCCTATGAGGCACACTACCTTCTTGGGAAACATATGTGCACACAAACTGTAAAACACGAGATTCTAAGTAAAAATGTAATCACTCAGATTGCAAGGTCCAAACAGTTGCAGATGGACTGAAATGCCCAAAGTCTTTCTTGGGATGATGGGTATTCACAGCATGTTCAAACATTTATCCGCTTGTAATGCTGTTTCAGTTAGCATGCCAAATGTGGCAGTCTCAACTGTACCATTTCTTTGGTGCCATGTTGGTACTTCAATAAAATAAAATAAAAATAAAATAATTAGCAAATTACCTTACTGTAGAGCAGATTCAAAGTTGTTTGTCCTGGTATTTTTATTTTAAAATTAGACTAGCTACACTGTCTTCTGTCTGTGAGAATTAAGTTAACTAAACTAACAGTGATATAACAGCATTCACAAACGCACCTAAATTACAATGGAGAGATGCAGTTGGAGGAGGATCGTTATAAAAAAAAAAAATCATCTGACTACAACCTCCAATCGCATCTCCATTGTGCATTAGATGCATTTCGTGACAGGACTATGAGGAAAAGATGAACCCACATGCTTTCCCAAAAAAAAAAAAAAAAAAAAGTTTAAAAAGGGGCTGGCGCGCGACCCTGCGCCCATGCCTAAATCCGCCACTGCATGGGTGTCTGCATATGTATATATCTATATGTGGGTATGTATATGTATTCTGTCTCTGTATGTATACATTTGTACTACGGAGAGGGAGAGGTATATCACTATGTCGCTATGGGTAGATATACACACACATACCTCTACATATATACATCTACATCTGGTTATTCTGTTCCTTGCCATGTAGATTACACTTTGCTGCAGTGGGACTCATAGTGGGTGTTGCTGCTCATTGGGCGAAGTCTCTGCCCAATGAACACTTTTGCTTATATCCTTGGGGCTGTCCATATAGACCTACATCAGCCAACACCTGCACACCTATACTCATAACTAACTACCCATAGTTCCCCCACCCGCACCTCCTCTAAAGCACCCATCCTTACTCTGGGTGCTGGTTGGGTCTGAACACACCACTACACGCTGCCACTCTCCAATTCACGGGACCCATGTCATATGTCATAGCACTTTCGGCCTAAAACAAAGCAAAACAATGAAACAATAAAATAAGTCCTTTCAAATCCGATAAGCGCTTTCGGCCGAAAGCACTTATCGGATTTGAAAGGACTTATTTTATTGTTTTATTGTTTTGCTTTGTTTTATCTGTTGTTCAACATTAAAACTTCATTTTGTATTTGCAATTTCGTACTGGAATTTTTGCCGTGGTGGTTTACCGGAGGTTCATTTTTGCTTTGTTAACATGACACTACAATAAATTAATAAGTATGACTATGTGGTAATGCACACATTACACATGAGAGCTAATTATGTATGAGTTCAGCGTAATTATTTTACAAATAGGACCAGTTTAGTGATTGGCATTGCCTTAGCAGGCAAATCACAGGAATGATTCCATGTGTGAGAAAGTCCTCATATTTGAT
The DNA here is from genome assembly GCF_019279795.1 of Protopterus annectens. Taxonomy (NCBI): domain Eukaryota; kingdom Metazoa; phylum Chordata; order Ceratodontiformes; family Protopteridae; genus Protopterus; species Protopterus annectens. The sequence goes on from NC_056730.1 coordinate 793,924,917, forward strand.
TCTTTGAGTACAGCACTGACTTCGAACATTGTACACACTTCTGCATTTTAGCAGTTTCGTCCCTTCCCTCTTATGCATGACCTATTATTCTATCTACTGTTGAGGTTTGTAAGGGCACTTTCATGTTATTTATGTCTGCAAAAGGAATGAATGTGTTACAGGGAATGTACTTCTACATATAGATGTATGCATCTGTGTATGCATATATACTTATAATAAACTTGCTGACCTCCATGAGGCAGTCCAATTAGAACCAGCCCATCCAACCCTGACACAACTGGATCCATAATTTCATACCCATAGTTCCTCCACCCCACCCGAGTTCGACATACACGCAAATCAATCATTGTCCTGTTGCTATCGCAGCCATGACACCCCTCCACACATTGACCTCTCCCGAGCATTAGGGGCCCTACACGTATGTTGTCCCAACCCATGTATTATCAGGCTCTCCTACCATTTAGTCCTTGAACATACCTGCCCTTGCTTGTGTAATGGTTGGAGGTCCAATCATCCTAGCAATTTTTGGGTAGTCCCACCAGGGACTACCCTGTGATTGTTTGTAAAGTAGACTTAGCAGATCAAGAATGTTACTCCCACTGGTAGTATCCTGCCTGTGGTGTGTGTAGCAGTGCTTTGCTCACTCCTGCCCAACTTGATATGACATACACTGACAGCACTATATAATACTGGAGTTGCTGTTGATTCCCTTCTTATTCCTTTTGTATGCTTTATTGTTACAACGTTCATTCTTCATATATATATATATATATATATATATATATATATATATATATATATATATATATATATATATATATATATATATATATATATATATATATATATATATATATATATATGTATTAGTATGTATTTTCTGTGAGATATGAAGTCTGAAATTCAAATGTCTGCCATTATTTATTATTATTTACTGACTTCAATGTTCATGTTGTTATCCCACAATTATATTGGAGTGGGTGGGGTTACACAATTCTGTATGCAAATTTTATGTTAATCAGCATACAGATTTTTGCCCAGTTGTACATACTTTTTATGGGCGTTTATCCAGATTTTTGATGTTTCCAGGTTGAGAGGTATGGGTGGGAGCTGTTATTTATGAAGGAAAAAGATCTCCCTTTAAAGGTGATGAAAGCTGGAAGGAGGTCACCACAGGCTCAAATACACTTGAATAGGAAGTAACACAGTGATGAAGTGGCACTTTCTTAGGCTACAAGATAATGGAAGGAAAATCTAGAAAAACTGACATGGGATGCATTGCAGGAAGGTGGAGCCCCTTGAAATATAAAAAAAAAATGAAAAGCCTTTATGCTTCCTGTGAATATGATGTGTTACCTATCGAATATGGGATGGATAAGGCCAATCTAATTCCAACTGCATAGGTAAATTCAAACACCAAAATAGAAATTGGCTAGGTTGAAAATGGCCTGCAATAGCAGCTAGCCTAGTACTTACCTATGCAACTAGGGACTAATAATTTGTTCTCAGAGGCGATCTCTGCTTAACATAACATGCCATGTCAAGCCCACAGCTGTTGGTCATGCTACACTTAGAATTCCAAACCCTCACAGCCGCATGCTCCAGGGATCCAAATCCTGTCATCACAATGAACAATACATGCAGGAAGGATGTGTTCCTGACCCACAGACTCCCCAGACTCTGGAATAGACTGCCCACACATGTCAAGTAGAGTGCCCCTTTGGCCCTCTTCAAAAAGAACCTCGATGATTGGATGGGAGATAGGACATTCACCCCAGGGATCTTGTCAGCTGCCCTGCTAGACAGGAGTGCAGGGAAGTATATATTGTGGGAAGTCATAGCTAGAAAAATGTCATGTCTAGGCATGTATAGGTCCTAGAACCAATAGCCTAGTATCAACTTAAGACCCTATGAACCTATGAACTACATCTTCCATTGCCCAACCTTGGCAAAGTTGCTGATGTCATTCACTTTGAAATACACCTCTGTGAAAGAAGAAGCCCAGTGGTCTCCATGCTGCATCCTATAACAGTGTAATGCTGTAGTGTGAAGTATTAGTTCGGTAGGGATTCTATTCCCAGACATGGAAAGTATGTTTGTCTTTGTAGGAAGCAATGCTTTTGAGGCCATGCACACTCACTACAACCTACATTGCCCTTCTTTGGCAAGCTTGATGATGTCATTCACTTTGAAATACACCTTTGGGGAATGAGCAACTCAGTAATCTCTGTGGTGTGTCCTACAACAGTGAAATACTGTAGTGTGATGTATTAGTTCATTAGGGGTTCTAGTCCCAGACATGATAAGTGTGGATGTTTATGTGTTTGTCTGTGTAGGGAGCAATGCTTTTGAGGCCATGCACATTCACTTCAACCTTATTTGGCAAGCCTGCCGATGTCATTCACTTTGAAATACACCTTTAAGAAATGAGTAGCCCTGTAATCTCTGTGGTGCATCCTATAACAGTGTAATGCTGCAGTGTGCTATATTAGCTCAGTAGGGGTTCTATTCCCAGACATGGCAAGTGTGGATGTTTGTTTGTCTATGCAGGAAACAATGCTTTTGAGGCCATTCACAGTCAATACAACCTCCATTGCCCTTCTTTGGCAAGCCTGCTGATGTAATTCACCTTGAAATACACCTTTGGGGAAGGAGAAACCCAGTAATCTTCATGGTGTGTGCTATAACTGTGTAATGCTGTCATGTGTTATACTAGCTATGTAGGCGCTCCAATCCCAAACAGGGCAACTGTGAGACTTGGTGTGTGTGTTTGTCATTTGTGTCCTGTGTGAAACAACTGGACTCATTGTGGAGTGGGTTTTGCAAATTTCTTACATGTCCACCTTACAAGGATAACAGATGTCAAACAGCAGGGAGGCCAGGGTTGACAATCCACACCCCTACATGTGACATCTAGGCCTGGTGAATAAATTAGGAAACCCTTGTATTACCCAGAGAACACTTTCAACCCATGTGTCATACACAAACACACTCAGCTAGGCAACAACAGCTTTGTTGGTAGTTCCCTGCATATTGCCCACAGATAGTAACCATGGTGTGATTACAGTGGACTACAGAGGGCATGGCACCCTGTCCCATCACTACAATAGGCACATAATTGCAGACAGTGGGCCTTCACTATGTTCCTCACTGGATGCCTGCAACAACTGTAGTGCAATCAAATGTGACCACAAATGACACGCCATGCCTTAAACACATGCCTTGTATGGACAGATGCCACTGACACCAGGGAATACATGTATCATGCTGTCAGTGTGGGTGCTGGCTCAACCTGGTGTCCATTGCCAGTTCCCACCACATGAGACCAGGAATGGCACATCTAATGATAACAATCTGTGTACACAACATGGCCCAGACACCCCAGGTACAGTTCCACATGTCACAGAACATGCATGTGGGATGTGTGCCCATCCCAGACATCATCCATGTCATGGACTATAGAACACATACATGGCAAGCATTGCACAGCACTGGCCACCCACAATAGTAACCCAGATGACTGGATGGTGAATACAATACCCACCTGTGTGGGCCAGTCCAGAAACTACACCCCTGAGCCAAACTGTAGACCATTGTCATGTAACCTGATGCCAAGGTATACCCTTCACCTAGTCTTGTACAGCCTTCTGACACAGTCATCCACTGCACACCTATGAAGCAATGCACCCATGCATGCCAGTACTGGCACCCTGTGCCTGTGTGTATAGAGTATAATGATTTCGACCCCATTCACACTCCTACACCTCCCATTGGCCTGCTGAAGCATGCAGTCTGATGTCAGACACCTTCATATACCATTTGCCCATATATCATCCGGATAACCCCTGTGGTGCATGTGATACCTGTGTATTACTGTATTGTGGCAAACTAGCTAATTAGGAAGTCTATTCCTGACCCTGCCAACTGTGTTAATGTGTATGAATCCCTGAGAGAGCGGGGCTTTTTTTGACATTGACACCTGTTCATATGGACAGGCACATGTACTACACCTACCTTAATGCTGGTATATCACTGTTGCAGATGTCACTCACCATCAGATATACCTTTGGAGAGTTCCCCAACATGTAAGTTCTGTGATGCATGCAATAACTGCATAGACATGTGATAGCAATACTCAGTCAGGGGATTGAAACCCTGTACTGGTAAGTGTGTGATGCAACAATGCTTAGGTTTTACTCTCCAACTCCCTTCCTGTTTTACTCTGTCTCTGTGTCTCTGTCTATCTCTCTCACTCCCTCTCTGATGGATGTGAAAAAGTACACCTGCTTTGGTTAGGCAGCAGCTTGTGTTTTGTAAGTGATGCTCATGATCAGCTGATGGCCTCTGCACAAATTGCAATCCCCCTCTAGCTGATTGCATATGGAACAGCTGTGGTAACATTCCCATAGCCAATTGCATGGAAACACACTCCAATATCTAGGAACATCATGTGGGTGTTGGGCCTTTTCATTCACTGTCAGCAGGACCTCATGTTGGTGGTTGGCAAACAACATCACAGATGGTATTGGGATTTACCTCTGCATCTGGAGTAATGCTGGTTTAACAGGGTTTGTGTGGATACGACTGGTCTACCTGATTTAATACCTGTCATGACAGTGTTATGTGTTTGAGGAAACTCCCACCTGTATGGTTATCTGCAGACTGGGCAGTGTTTGGAGTCTTATGTTTCTTGTGTTACTCACAGATCAACTATCTTAGAACCGCAGAAGCATAGTCTGAGGATTGCAGTCAAGTACATGGTGACAGTTATGAGAGTTACTGACTTCATATCCCTCATAGGACATGTCACAACAAACCCTGTTACAACAGTAAATGTATGAGGGTATCACAGCAACATGCCAATATTAGCCCAGTGTTTGTGGCTCCAGACACATCTGTCAACCTTTGTACATATGTCATGCAGTAAGAGGTGCATATGTTCTGTACACTATTATTTATTGACATTATACCTGATAACAAGCAAGTCAGATATCAGACTGCTAGACATGTTATGTATAGTAGGGGTTATTTCTGAAGACATAACCTGGGCATTCTGTGGTTGTGTGTACAGTACTGGGGTCTGTGTACTTATGGTGATTGTCGACAGTATGTGTATTGCGAATATGTACCTTGGCCTGTGCACAGACTGTGGTGGATGCTATTGTTTTTGGTCCTGTTCTATCTGATGTTACATGCTGCTCCAGTGTATGGTACCCTGTCAGCTCACATGCTTGTAGGGCCAAACACACATGTGTCCCATACCCAACTGGGTTAACGGAAGGTTAACGGAAGGTTCCCAGTTCCATAAGGAACTTGTAGACCTTTTTAATAAACAAGGTCTAGAACTTTTAACAGTGATGGCTAAACATTACGAAGTTTCAATTAAAGAGGTTACTGAAGAAACAAGAGTACTGGAAGGGGCTATTAAAACAGACAGTTTGTTTCCTCAGCACCAGTATGATTTTAACAGGTCTTTTGTCACTATAGCCCACCAACTGGAAAAATTGAGAACAGTGAAGGTTGGTAAACTCCAGAGGGATTTAAAGGCATATAGAGACGGTTATGCATATCGAAAACCACCTGGTTCTCAGTATCAAAACAACGTGAGGAGAGTGACACGAGGGCATCACAACCAAACAGGTGGTGAAGGGGAAACAATGGATAGGCGAGCAAATGGCAGGAACATTCCAGTAATAAACCCAGAGGGAACTAATAGTTCCAGCTTTATTAACCAGGATTTACCTTTGGGGGTAAATGAGATGGCTAGTGAAAATACTGTGTACTTGGGTAAGTACACTAGTAATTTTAACCAGAATAACTGCAAGGACTTAAACGAATATAACCAACAACAACAACAGTCAAAAAACTATAAGGCGAGGGGGGGGACCAGTGAGCAACTGGACACCGAACCCCCAATACCAACCACAAAGGAGGTACAATACTCGCAGCAACGCAAATTAGAACTTACCCCATACAACTTGGTTTTAAATAAAGAGGGTGACTTTACAATCTTTAACTATACTGCCTTTATCCTTGAGCCTGAACTGGTGGAACTACTGGCAAAAGGTTTTACCTTTATTCCAACTGACAGATGCAATTTAGCGTAACTTCTTATTGACTTTAAATTATTTATCCGCAAACTAAATTTGACTGTGTTACTTGGTAATTCATTTTACAGTAACAACGAACTAAAAGTGGCTAGCACTTATAACCCACCGACACACCCTATTATTGGGCTTTTTGAACATTTATGTGAAAATGAGTTAAGGGAGGTAGTTTACAACTTCAACAGACATACAAAGGAAGGAAACATTACAACTAAAGAAAAACAATTGTTAACATCATTTTGTAAACTGCCTATTAGATCTATGAAACCAGACAAAGAGGGGGCTTAGTAGTTATGTATAGGGACCATTACATTAAGAAAATGTCTCTATTGTTAGAGAAAGACACCTATGAAGAGGTGAGCACTAATGAAATGAATGGGGCATATAACAGGATTAGGATGTTTTTAAATGACCTTTTTATAGATGGGCTGATTGACAGTCAAATGGCCCACTACTTGACTTTACTAGCACCCAAGACACCTCAACTATTTGGTATACCTAAGACCCACAAAAGTATACGGGACCCCCCATTTAGAGCACTGGTTGATGGTAGACAATCTATTACCTACCCATGTGCGAAACTAGCTGACTCGATTTTGAACAAATATGTTAAGGGTGAGAGTCAAATTTGCAAGGACTCGTGGTCCTTTTTAGAGGAAATCTACACAGTACAGTTCCAGGAGGAGAATACCTTCCTTACAGTTGACGTTTGTGACCTTTATTCCAGTATACCTCATAACATAGGAGTAGAATGGGTGGTAGAACATATGAGGTATAAAGGGTCTTTGGACAATGAGATTTTACTAGTTGAACAATTATTGGACATTATTTTACAGAACAACTACCTTCGATTTAACAACAAACTGTACTTGCAAAAGATTGGGGTAGCCATGGGGACACCAATGGGTGCAAGTTTTGCCAACCTTGTCATGGCATATTGGGAGACTAGGTTTATTTTCAACAACCCTCATTTCAAGGTAGTAAAGGTTTATAAGAGGTTTTTAGATTATATCTTTATGATGCTAGAGGGTGACCAACAAGTGGCTGAAGAACTAGTAGATTTTTTCAACCAGACAACCTCTTTTTTGAAATTTACCCAAAACTACCAAGAGAACAGGATAAACTTTTTAGATATTGACCTAGAGAAAGATAAGACTAACAAGGGTTACACCACTAGGATTTACAGAAAAAGCACTTTCTCAAACTCCTTCTTACACTTTACTAGTGAACACCCAATACACCAGAAAAAATCGGTAGTTAAAGGTCAACTAGTGAGAGCTGCCAGGACGGTGACCACTGAGGAGGAGTTTGAGAAAGAAACCAAACTTTTGTTTGATATGTTTTTACACAGAGGTTACCCTGTTAGATTCGTGGATGGTATTTTTGAGGAGGTTACTAGGAAAAGGGCAGAAGGTATATATAAACAAATTTTGGACCTCCACTTTTTAAATGAGGAAGGTGGAAAACACTTTGGACCAGGCCCTAGGGTTGACACAATGAGGAAATTGAAGGGTGATGACATTACAAGGGCAGAACTAACCCTACAAGAAAGTAATACTAAGAACAAGTACCAACTGGCTTTTATTTTAACATACACCCCGGTGGCTATGGATATATAGAAAGTGGTTAGAAAATGTTGGTTTTACTTATCCTTAAACAAGGAAATTTTTGACCAAATAGGAGAGTACCCTTGTATTAGTTTTAGAAGAGGATTAAATCTAAAACAACTTCTTGAAAGGAGTCAGGATAGAACGAGGAAGGAGAGAGAAGGGGGTACCCGTAAGTGTGGCCACTGCAACCAATGCGTACACATTATGTGTAGCAATAAATTTAAGATTAGAGATGAGACTTTTTTTACTAAGTACACTTACAACTGTAACACAAGAAGTGTGGTTTATCTTGCTGAATGCCAGGTTTGTCAGGCATTTTACGTGGGTAAGACAGACCGTAGACTTAAGGATCGGATTTATGAACACGTATATGCTATCAGTAAGAAGAACCCTAATAATGCATTAGCAAACCACTGTGAACAAAAAGAAGGTCATTATTTTAAATTTAGGGTTATATCACAGACTAGGCAGAATATGGAAAACAGGTGTGGGGCTAACGACGGCCTAGTGAAATTTCTATTAGAAAGGAATGAACTGAATTGGCAATTAAGATTAAATGCACACATGGAACCAGGGTTAAATGAATCTTGTAGTATTGCATGCATTTTAAAACTAAAAAGTTTATACAGGTAGTATAGTAACATTTTAAATGGGGATTTAGAGTAACACTAGTTTCCATGTTAAAGACTCAAACATAATATACAGTTTTGTAAATATGTTTTTTATAAATAATAATACATTTACATATACACACGTACTTTTTATATATTTTTTGTACATACATAGAGATACACACACATATATATATATATATATATATATATATATATATATACCTTTTTATATACATACACATTTACATATTTTTTTATATATATATTTTTTATACACGTCATATACATCTTCCATGTATGGGGGTACTTAATAGGAGTGTTTTTAACAATTATTGGGTTAAAAAACCTTTTAAGTAAATGTTATATTCAAACACTAGGGGGAACCGTTGGTTACTTTAGGGAGAAGACATAATAACAATACTTTAATTGACTTAATATAAATATCTTTACCTATACCTTTTTTATGTCCTTTTGTATTTTAGGACACTACTATTACCCAAACGCAAAGGAGAGAACTGGGTGTATACTATATATTTTATATGTACTAACTACTTGTACTATATAGGAACATTTGCGTTTGAAAACTGACATGTTTTATTGCTTAACAAGGGTACTGATTACTTATATTAGTGGACTGAGTAATTATAGAAAATATAGAAAATGGACATTTAAATTAACTCAATGTGTATTAATTATTATACTGGATTTATACAAAACTTTTTTACATATAAAAAAGTACAAACTTTGAGTTTTGATTGACAAAAAAGTTGATTGTAACTTCTTCCTGATAGGATAGGAATGAAGGAAGTAACTATTTAAGTGTAATAGCAATTAGAGAAGGTTGTCTGAAGAAGTTTGGGTATATCCCGAACGAAAAGCGCTTAACATACATGAGAACTTTGTTTTTGGTGGGCTATTTTGTTTATTAAAACTGGACATTGTGCGTTTAACTTGCTCTGGACATCCCTATTTCTATTTTTATTTTTACTTGCTCGCTTGGAAAACGTGTATTTGTTTTGGGTACTGGTGTACCCTTCACTGTTAACTCAGCAACTTTGCAACATCAAATTACGTGTGGTTTTAGATCCAGTTTCGGAGCTGTGGTGTTTTTTTCAATTTTCTACTGTTTGTGGACGTTTATTGGTGTTTACACATGTGTCCCATACCACAGACAGGCATTGGACCACACTGTGTCATGACCCAGTTTATGTAGGTTTAGTGTGTGAGTGGCACACATGAGGATGGTGTTTATCAGACAGTCCATATAGTGTCATATTAAGCTTGTGTACCATATGTGGATGTGTCTGTGTTCACACTGGTTGTGTGTACGCACTTTCTCACAGGTGTCTGTTACTCTGTGCTGTGACATGCCTGTAGAGCCTGCTATATTTGCAGGTACATGTGTATTCCCCCATACAAAATGTAGTCCAGTGTTGTGGCAGTCTGCCTGGAGTTTGCACAGTGCTTTGTTACATGCCTAGCAACTTAATGTAATTACCTAGTGTGCTATGTCCAGATATTTGCAATACATACTGCAGCGAAGCCACCATAACTGTTGTGTATTTCTGACAAAGCAGTGGGATTCTGTACAGATGTATGTCACTAACTACTGGGTAGTATGTGGCCATGTGACCTCTGCACCACCAGTTATTATGTGTCAGGACAGACAGGTGTGTGTGAATGCATAATCTGTGTGGGCATATGTAGTCCAGTGTTTATGTGATATACCCATCTACATGGCTGTTATCCACATTGTCAGGCTTGGTCCACATATCTCTCATGAAGGGGATCTGTGTACACCTCTGGATTGACCAGAGAGTGCCTTACTGTCCACATATATTGGTCATATCTCTGCTGTAGTCCACAAGATCATTACTGTGCTATCAGTGGTACTTTACTATGATGTTCTTAGAATATCTATCAGTAACTGATGGGATACATGTCAAAAGCAGATGTGACCTCCCACACACAATATGTCTGTTAAGACAACCTCTGTTACAGTAGCAACAGTCTACACACACATATATATATATATATATATATATATATATATATATATATATACAGAGAGATCTATAAATGGTCATATATATAGTGCACTATACAGATGTGTATAAATATATATATATATATATATATATATATATATATATATAAATATATATGTGTATGTACGTGTAGAAATATATCTACATATGTATATGTATAAATCCATATCCTTGTCATGTGTAAACATTACTGTTGTGTATACCTTCCCAGATGTATCACACCATATGTATCTAATATGTGTATATTTAGATATAACAACATATATGATGCAACAGTAATATCACTAACAAGTACTATACAATTGTGGAAGTCACAGCAATTGTTCAATACTATTCAATATGTATACTGACAGATGTAGTGAGAAAACAACAACTGTCTGCACAGTTGTTATGGTGTCATGGTTAACTGTTATGATTATAGTGTACAGGGTCCTGGGTTCAAGACCTGCAAGGGCTGTTTATTTTGTTACTGGACAGAACAAGGGCTGCTGGATACAGAGTGGTTAAGGCACTTTTGATCAGCTTTAAGTGTGGGCTTTGCTTACCTGTGCACAAATGTGCTTAGCTGACACCTGCTAAGCATGGTTCAGCCCTGGTTACCAGTGCTCACATCCCAGTCTGATAACATAGCAGGGTAATGACATCTGTAATAAGTGTATGTAATGCCATGTACAAAACATCCGTTTATGTGCTGTCATTACAGTAGCAAGGGGTGTGGATGTTGTGTCTGGAACACTTGAGTATATAAGACCTGTACATCACTTTTATCCATGTGAATATGTTACAGACAAGGGTAGTAACCCAGGCTACACGCCGTCACACTGGCATGTAGTATATCATGCCATTATTACTGTTGAAAGTGCTTTCCCAGGCAAGAGTAGATTGCTAAATGTAGTACTGGCAACAAGCACCCCTGCATGCATAGCTGGACTCTGAGGCCTCACTGTCATGTTCCTGGTGTGTGAGCTGTGTCACAGTATATATCCCCTACTGGATAATGATCTGACATGTGGAAAGTAACTGTAGACTACTGTCTGTACAGCACATGTCAGTGAGGGCTTCCAACATGTAGTAATGGCATACATATTGGTGTCAGCCATCTATCTGTGGACACATTCATCCTACTGCATAGCTAGTTAGCAAGATGATGTCTGTCAGTCCCTGTACAGATGTGCAGCTTGGATATGTACAGGCAACCTATGCTTGACTGACACTGACATGTCTGCCCAGCTGTGTTATAACTGGCACAGATAGGACGTAACACTCTGTATGCACCACATGCCACGGGTACCTCCACTACACTACCACAGTCAACAGAACATACTTGGGTGCAGGACTCCATCACAGACACTAATAATGTGTTGTAATGCATGTTGCATACATGTCAACTGGATCACCTCAGGGCCCATTTACAGGAGGCATCCAGAGGATTGGCTGATGCATGTCACTCTCACCCTGAGGGTCATCACAGTGGTGTATGTGGATAGATTGCCTGCTGGCACATGTCAGGTAGCATGATACCACTGTAAACATATCTGCTGCACTTCCCACCTCTTCATGGACAATAGCCAGGTACACACCTATGACCACCTGCAGTGATGCACCCCAATACTGACAAATTTGTATGTGTGCATTACTGAGGATATCAGTGTCTGTGTGTTAGTACATGTGGCTGCTGTCTTACTGGATATTACATGTACCTTGTTACACTCCTGTCCCTAATGGCTACCTGAGCCTTTCAGTACCAGCACAACAGTGTTATACAAATGGGTTGGTAGGCATGGGATACCCACTGAGTTCTGGCGAGTGTGTGTATGTGTGCATGTGTGTATATCTGTAGGGTAGTGCATTCTGAGGCCACATACTCCTATTACAATATGCATTGCCTCACAGTATTACAGATAGTGATGTTGCTGCCCATAGGTGAGGCATGACAATGCATCACCCTACTATGCCTGTGGTATGTGCATTAGATGCATATCCCTGTAGTACCACTGTTGGGATGGACAATGGGTTGTATCGCAGTCATGGGCAATGTGTGATGGTGGGTATGTCAGAGTGTCATCATGGGTTCCAATGTGTACAATATCCACAGTGGGGTGTGGGTGCTGTGTACACTGTCATTACACCATGGTACCCCCGGTACATGTCCCATGTACCACTGTATGGTGACCACTGTCACCATCAACCATACAGGTAACTGATAACACAATCCAGCCCAGTTATGCATGCACTGAGTGCAGCCTACTTGTAACATATTGGACACACTGACAAGTTAGTTAGAATCAATAGGCCCAGGTATCTCAGATGTGTGTCTGCCTGTTATGTGTCTGTCAATGTGTATATGATGATATGTCACACTATGTATTGTCCATATACAATCATTACATCACCCATTACCATACTGTACATGTCTGGGGATGTTCTGCATGTAACATGTAACCTGGAACACACCTCATCCTAAATGCTCTGTGGTGTATGCAATGAAAGCCACACACATCAGTAGCACTACATACCTAGGTAGGGGGCTAATCCCAGTGTTGCCAAGTAAGAGTGTGCATGTATGTGGATGGAGGTACACCAGGTTGCTGAGTATACATGTCCCAGGGGGTCACCTGTCCATGTTTCACAGGCATTAACTGTTATACAGACCTGTGACATATGTTCAACTGTACCCAGGATATGTCACAGCCATGGTGTCACCACAGTGCCATACCCCTTGTGGAATATGACTGCAGACCATCCTCTTGCTGACACATGTACACCTGTTATGTGTCTGTCAATGTGTATATGATGGTATATCACACTATGTAGTGTCCATATACAACCATTACATCACCAATTACCATACTGTACATGTCTGGGGATGTTCTGCATGTAACATATAACCTGGAACACACCTCATCCTAAATGCTCTGTGGTGTGTGCAATGAAAGCCACACAAATCAGTAGCATTACATACCTAGGTAGGGGGCTAATCCCAGTGTTTCCAAGTAAGAGTGTGCATGTTTGTAGATGGATCTACATCAGGTTGCTGAGTATACATGTCCCAGGGGGTCACCTGTTCATGTGGCACAGGCAGTAACTGTTATACAGACCTGTGACATGTGTTCAACTGTACCCAGGATATGTCACAGCCATGGTGTCACCACAGTGCCATTCCCCTTGTGGAATATGACTGCAGACCATCCTCCTGCTGACACATGTACACCTACAACACAAATGGACAAAAGTATGGAGACCACAATCACTCAGGGTTTCTAACAGCTATAATGCATCATGGCTGGACAGCTACACTACCTGACATGTAAGCATTAAACATTATTGCTGACAACATGTTACACAGCAGTACATTGGTACACTGTAGTGCAGTCACTGTGTGCATCAGAACCATATTAGCCTGTCCCTGCATCAATGTTATGGATGAAAGGTATATGGCACAGGTATCATCATATGCACAGGGTGTGTTGTTTGTTTGCCAGAGACGGAAAGTGGGCCATACGTTTGAAACCATGTGTGTGGGTGAGGGGTGTAATTAGCTGATATGGGCATGGTGATGTGGTGTGTGTATGTATGGGGTTACCCTAGCTGTGTTTGTATAGTGTATGGGTATGCATGCACACAGTTCTGCCATATGGCTGCCCTATAAACTAGGAGTCATAATCAAAACTCCTTATGATGTGGACATCTTACAAAAGAGCCTCACTGAGACAGATGCCTGGTGTCAACGCCATGGCCTCAAGCTCAATGCCAAAAAGTGCATTGGCATCCCTTTTGGTAAAAACTCTGTACCATGAACTACCACATAGGTGACAGTCTACTTAACACTGAAAGTGTGATAAGAGACCTTGGGACACAGGTGGACAGTAGTCTCTCCTTTGATAATCACATAGCCACAGTAGTCAGGAAATCCTTCAACGTGGCACACCTCATCACAAAAGATTTCTCATCCAGGAAAAAAGAGGTCATTGTTCCCCTCTACTCATCACTCATTAGACCCATTATAGAGTACAACGCCCCTTTTGGTATGTACCTCACAAGACATCTACAACAACTGGAAAGGCAGCAAAAATACCTCACAAAGAGGATTACCAGCCTCAAGCAGATGCCCTACTTAGACCATCTCAAAAAACTCCAGCTTTACTCTGTCGCATATCACCTACTCAGAGGCGATCTCTGCCTAACATACAAAGCTATGTCAAACCCAGAGCTGTTGGACATGCTCCATGTAAAGAAATCCCAATCCCTCTGAGCTACATGCTCTAGGGACCTAAACCTTATCACCACAATAAGCAGAACATGCTGGAGGGATAGATTCCTGTCCTAGAGACTTCCTATACTCTGGAACAAATTACCTATTTATATCAAACAAAGCTCCTCATTAGTACTCTTTAAGAAAAATCTTGATGATTGGATGGGAGATAGGAAATTCACCCCAGGGATCACTTCTGTGGCTCAGCTTGACAGGGGCACAAGAAAATAATTTTCTAGGGTGGCAAAAGCCAGGGTACCGTTTGGCTAGGCTTATATAGGCCCTAGGGTCAATAACCTAGTACCTACCTATGAACCTATAAACCTATGAGCCTATACAGGTGTTTCTTGGACAGCTGCATACCATACCTGGCAGGGTGTGCAGTTAACCGCCTCCGGCCACAGACACACAGACTGTGCCTGCTAGGGGTTCCATGGGCACGTCCAGGTACAGGCCTCGAGGTGCTACTCTCCCCTGATGATGACAGATGTCTGCTAGAAACCAAGTCCCTCCTGGGACTGGCCAGGGCCACATGCACATGGTCTGCTGTGGTGTGGCCAGTGCCCCCCCTGCAGTGCTGGGGCTGGTACTGCCACAACGGGAGCGCCTTGGTGTCCTTGCATGTCCACATCTACCACCAGCTGTTGGTGTTGCTGGCTTACATCCATGTGGCCATTGTCCCACTCCCACCACATGTTCAAGCACAGACAATCCACGGTGGATGAGGCCCACCATCTCACCCAACCATCTGTCCATGACCTCGGTATAATCACACAAAGCACCTGCAAGTTCATGGAAGTTGTTGCTTACAAATGAGAGACCAGCCCTCTGCAGCCTCAGGCCCTGTCTGGTGTACAGATCCATATGTGCCTGCACCCCCATGACAGTCTGAAACATGCGCCTGGTGGTACCAGTTGTGGCACTTCTGCCAGGGGCATGATGACCAGCGGCCCTCCCATGAACACCCCGGTACATCTGCCTATATAGAGCAATGCCAGACATCTGGCTATGTCTGCTGTGTCCAGTCACAGCAGGCATAAATACCACACTCTCCTGTGCACTGCCACCAACCACCAACTGTCCCTCTGCTATGGCACTGGTGATGGGGTATCTATAGGCACTGTGACTGTGTGCAGGGTTGGAGGGGGCTAACGGGGATGTCAAACAATGGCTTAGTTTCAGCCTCTGACAACCCCACCTGTTCCTCAACAGTCCTATCATCATCTTCGGTGTCTGTATGGACACCAACATCAGATTGTATGCATTAGGGACCCTGACCCACCTCGCCACCTCTGGAGCAAAACAAGAAATGCACTTTAAGACCTGTACGGCATTGCATAACAGTACACACATACACACACACACACACACACACACACACACACACACACACACACTGAAATTCCACCATAATACCTACCTGTCCCTGAGTTTACAGACAGTCCCACATTTATTCACGTAAGTTCCCCATCCTGCATCTCACTTGGTAACATACACCCATTAATGTATCATTCCTCTAAATGCCTAGACAAGTGATCACAACACAAGACCTGTTACTCCATTACCTCCTTGACTTGAGTGGAGTAGGTTTTACAAGGCCCCACTGCTGTCCAGTGTTCACCCTGGGTATGTCCGGACATTGTGAGCATGGCCCCCATATGTTAGGGACTACTACGTTCACTCCATAATGTCATGCACTGGAGTGTCATACGTAACTATTGCTCAGTACATGCCAGATCTGCTGCTCAATCAAATTATCATGTGGACAACAATAATATATGGATACACTCCCTGGTATTGTCTAGTAATTCCCCAATGCATCTGCAGTACTGGATATGTGGGTAGTCATTCACCTTTCTGCTGATTGCAATTTTAAGGGTATACCTTGTGTATAGTTTCCCTCCCAATGCATGTTCCATGCTACAAACCTTATTATACTATCAGCTATCCTGTTATTACATATCAGACAAGTATTCCTGGTGTCTCATGTGTCAGTCCATGTCCATGTACTGCAAGATTCCAAAGGGAAGTGCTGACGTATAAACAACCCCACAATCACACGTGCATACATGGACACCCACACAAACACACACATGCACACACATCCTACATGCACCAACCCTCCTCCACTCCACCAGATTGCACTTACAGACAAAATACCCCCCCCCCACACACACACCTACAGGTGAGATTGCACAAAGGCAGTACAAACAGACCTCCCATTACCCATCTGTCAACATGCATAACATATGGTACTCAGCATGCAGTGCAGCTATAGTCAATCCATGCTAGCAACAGTATACATGTGTGTGATGCATGGGCTGTGTTAGTAGGTGATGCCCCTTCTCCTGGTAAACACTGCAACCATGTACATGGTATTGCTGTGCACCTGTTCTGCACCCTGCCATATACTGTGCACCATACCTCAGAGGTGTACAAACCATTGTTGAATGTGTATTACTGTGTCAGTTATGTCTTCTCTAATATTCACAGCCCCTATGTGTTTGTCTGACACATACCTGGGATGATATGTGGACAGATGTCATTTGTGAATGCCTGATGTCTGATTTACAGATCTCAACATCAGCGGTGCATGTATGACCAGTACAATACTATTACACTGACAACCATCAAACCGTACCATGGCTATGGGGAGTGTGCACACCCTTATTGATATGACGCACTCTTTCTTGATATGCCATGGGACCACATCACCGCATAAGTTAACATTACATGAGCCTGATATGTGATATATGTCCTTTACATTCACATGCAGTGTCTAACAAATGTGTTAGGTGTGCAGATGCTGACCATGATGGATACACTTCATGGGTGCATATGCGTGCATGACCATATCATGACAGTTTGTTGCACCTTTTGTTATGTGTACTACAGCAACACTACTCCTGGCAGGGGTATACTAACACAGGCCATCTGAATTTACCAGTATATGGTCAGTCTGCCCTACACATGTCCTCCATCTCTGCATGACTGCAAGGTCAACTCATGTGCACATCCCTTGGAGTTCACACACATCTGTCAGTATTGCTGTGGAGTCAGGGTTACATCTGCCACAGTTTCTGAACCTGACTGCATGCATATGCAGTCATTCGTAGCATCCTTAGGATCCCTGCTGCAGTGCACTGGTGTGACATGATGACACCCCCCTCCCCACCTTCAGCCCTTTTGCAGATGCTTGACAACTATGGCCTACATATGTGTGTTAGTTTGCAGTGTCCCAAACACTGAACACCGCGTGTAACAGCCTAGCCCAGCTAATGACTGTCAAACATACAGATGTACACTGGCACTGGCACAGTACAGATGGGGATGATGGGCCTGAGGTAGGGTGAGGCACTGTTTGTGCATCACCTGTATCTTATATGATACTGTCTGTAGGTTTCCAATGTGTTCATGGTACATCAGTACACATTGCAATGAATGACTGTTGGGAACCTCTTCTGTTATGTATACACTTCCTGTAGAGAGGCCTGGCTGATGTTTCCTGTGGTATAACTGTCACATCTGATTACCCTAACCTATAGGCCACATGCTTGCAGAGTCCAGGAAATTGCTGACATGGGTAATGCACAGCCAGTACTTGCTAGACATTCCTGCAACCCCTCAGTTTTGTGGCATGTTATTGGGCAGCCCGCATAACCAGTTTGCTACATGTGACATAATTTGTCTTGGATGGCCATCTATTTATTTCATACATCATTCCTGTCCCATACATCCTTGCCACATACATGACTGTCTGCACTGTTTGTCATGGCATATGCATTGGTGAGGTATGGCTACATGCCCAGCTCATGGGTGCTACCTGTTGGGTATGAGGCCCACGCCATGTCATGTAAGATGTGTGCAAGCCATGCCTGTCTCTGTTGCAGGTAAGGGTGAACATTTAATGGCCAAATGTCTTGGACAGCAGACCAATACGTGGTGTGACATTGGGGATGTGTACTTGCTGAAAGGTGCATTTCCATGACAAATGCAAGCAGTTGGTACCTCAACAGCTGCCTCCACTATATTTTATCTGGAGTGTGTGCACGCATATGCTTCTAGTGTTTGTGAAGGTATATATTCCTCATATTTGCTGCCCTAATCTACGATTCCTTATTACACAATCATTGCTCATGTTGGGACCACATTGCAGGTGTTAAGGGTTGTGGACCACAGTATTATGATATGCCATAGTGTAGATCTGTAACAGTTGCCATTGTAATATTGGTATATACACTGTTGTAGCACTGTATAAGGGTTATGTTTCACACATGTCCCTACTATAGGCCATGTGTCCTACCATTATGTTCATCCCTGTGGACACATTTTGCAATGACAGGATGTTAGTTATATTACAGGTGTCTGACATACCCTTCAGATACACCATCATGGTCACCACTGTGATGCAGTGCAGTTAACAGCAACAATACGTGAACATGTACGACATGCATTATGGGTAAGTGTGTTAGATGTGTGCATGGACTATACCATAGCCATTACATGACTGGTGTATTGGCAAGCATGAACATAAACCATACTCACCAGCTACAGGCTGCTGCCTTGGTGCTATAACAAAGGGACGTACATAAGTGTGTGAGAGATGTGATGTCAGTAGCCACAGCTGTGGCATTGCTACAGGGTGGGTTCAGCATTACTGTACATCAACAGTACAAGTCCACAATACTACAGCTTATGCACATCTGTTTATTACTAGTACGCAGCAACAGGCTATATATATATATATATATATATATATATATATATATATATATATATATATAAAAAACATCTCACATATGCATGATCTACCTGTACAGATGCAAATGCATATGCAACAGTGGTCTACTGATGGGCCCTGTGGCCTTACCTGCATGCTCCTCAGCTGGTGTGTGGGTGGCACCCACTTCCACTATGGTCACCGCTAGTTGTTGCGTGTGCAGGTGGGCAGATGCCACGAGGCTGGCAAGGAGCTCCTCAACATGTGTCGGGGGGGTGGATGGCATGACCCCCCCCAATGCAAGGTGAGCCCCCTGGACTACAGCAGAATGCCGATGAGCATTGTGAAGCAGGTCGCTGCAATGATGCTGGACCTGCTCATAACTGCGGTTATGCAGGCTGACATCATTGACCCTGTGGACTAGATCGTTTCAAAGGGCGGTGCACTCCTGCTGCTCATGGGCTGTCCTGCCAAAGAGCACCTGGTAGTGCTGTACCTGGTGGCTCACAGTGACCTCATTTTAATCTGCTGAATACACTGGTAATTGGCCATGGGACATCTTGCCTGACGGACATAAAGATGGAAACAGGTCTGAGCAACTTGTACAGCAAGATTACCATAGTTCTTAATACACATCTCTGTCTCCCCCACCAGATCTGTGACAACAAACTGTTCACACAACTCAATAGGTATGGCTACAGCTTACCTACTATTGGGACATATATCATATTGTACCACTCTTTGTGCTATGTGTTTGTAGCCATGTTCGGACACAAACATTGCTGACCTTTTACAGACAATGTCACCTGCATGCCATTGTAAGGGCCACTATGATTCCATATATGCATGTGGTCTGTTTTCTATGTGATTGCTGCACATCTGTCGTTATGTGTTATTGGGGATATCTATTCATGCTGATGGACATGATCCAGGATTGTGTGGACTATTACTACCCACATATGTCCTATAAAACTGACACAATAGCATGTTTAGGGAAGAATTGCCAGCAGAACCACCTCTCTCACCTCATCTGGCCATGTTACCAAGCCACATCACATATGGGACCCACCCTGGGGCTTCCTCATCTACTGGTCCAGAACTACCTTCAGGTGGAATGACCTCAGGGGATGGAGTCCCCCCCGGGGCATACACAGAAATGATCCTGTCATCCGAGGTCAGATCCAGGATCTGTTGAATAAGGAGCTCCACAGAGACTTGTGGGATGTGCTACAGCACCTTGAGGCCCTCAGTATACAATCACAGGGTCCACATGCTCCTCCTGCTCAGCCTCCAGGCTAGGCACCTTCAGGGCCATGACGCTGTTGTTGTGGCTAACAATGGGTGGGGGCCTTGTTCCCATTGTTTCCATATGGGGGCTCATGGGGCTTCCACATCACGGACCACACCTAACCGCCACCCAGGGTGTTTACCCACACGTGTCATATACCACCCCTGTAGGCTATCCTCTCTATCTACCAGCCCAACCCACTGTTACAAATATACCTGCTATCATTCCCCAAATTCCCATTCCTACCTTCACAGACAAGGGCATTGTGGTCCCAACAATGGGTTCACATGTGACATAACCGTCCATGTTGCACACACTTACAGCTGTGTGTGTGTATATATATATATATATATATATATATATATATATATATATATATATATATGTGTGTGTGTGTGTGTGTGTGTGTGTGTGTGTGTGTGTGTGTGTGTATTGATATGTGTCATGTTCCCTCACACATAGCAAGCAGCACTGTGATGGACATATAGGGGACATGTATTTATATACATATACGTGTGTGTGTTTGCATATATGTAGACACAGACACACACACACACACATATATATATATATATATATATATATATATATATATATATATATATATATATATATATACATATGTGTAGATATATATCATGTTGTATATATGTGTTTATATATATGTATACATATAGGTGTCTGTATATCTGTAGACATACATGTGTGTATGTCTAAATATACATATATATATATATATATATATGTATGTATATATATATATATATATATATATATATATATATATATATATATATATATATATACATACATATACATGCCTATATATATGGGGTACATTCAGACATCAGTCCACAGTCTCTAACCCTTCTTCCTGCACAGGTGCACTGTTCTGCCTTGATACAACACAGACAGGTGCCACATATGGACACAGCCTAACATTAAGAAGGTATATATAGGGACAGATTGCAGGTAAGCCTATTACACACCTATGGCATTTCAGCATGCTACATTACATGTTAACTTGCGTGTCCTGCAAGTGCTGGGCTCTGGAACTCATGTGTCTATCATTATGGCATTACTTCCACCACCAGCTATTGGCCACAGTAATATACATGCTTTCCATTACACAACACACACTATGATGGCTTACATCTTGTCAGTCAGTGCTGCTCCGCACAGTTGATGGCTATGGCCCACTACTCACAAGGACAGACTCTATTAGCTGAACATCATTACAACAACACCTGATGGCACATATAAATCATTCCACGTAATCTATCCCATTGTTATTGACCAAGTACTGCAGTCAGTTACATGCATATATACTTCACATACCTGTTGTGGGAATGTGGTCTGTTTTGGAGAGTTTCCTTGTAAGAAGTTTTCTTTTTTTTTATCCTATGGCTTGGCCTTTAGCCTGCTTTCTTTCTTAGTTTGCTTGATTGTTTGTTTCTTTCACTTTCACTTTCACTTTCACTCACTCTCTCTCTCTCTTCAGTAAATGGATTGAGCTGCTTTGAATAGATTGCAGCATGGCTTTTTTAGGTGATGCACATAATCAGGTGATGGCCTCTGCACCAGTCAGTGTCCTCCACTTGCTACCTGCATGCAGCCTGCTGTGTAGCACTTCCAATTACCACAGTTATGGCAACCCACTACTATAAATCCCTACATCATGTGGGCATGGTCCCTTTACTTTTCCTGTATGGTGGACATCCTTCCTGTGTGTGGGCAGCAGTGTCACAGGCAGCAGGTAGCAACATCTCTAAACAAGAGAACTTGCAGACTCAGGACAGCTACATATTTGTATAAGGTTCCAGAACTACAGACATAGTGTGAGTAGTGTTGTTGTATGCATTGCATAGCACCAGTGTTACAGGGTTTGTGTGTACATACTAGTTTAACATGGAATGCAGTCTGTCTGCATAGCTATCAATAGAGAGCCTATCCACTTGCTGGCTGGAGGTGTGCCTGTTATGTTTTGTCTGTCTACTACACAGGTCTTGTGCCAGATATATCACTGGCAGTTTGAGTGTTGAGTGCTATCAGTAAATGGCAACATCCATTTGTGTTTCTGACTTCATATTCCTGACTAAGGGTATGTTGCAGACTATCCTGTAACACCAGCAGCTTGGTTACTGTATGACAACACTATTTCACATATGGGCCTGTTTTCCGACCTCTGTCCTCCACCTACATACCAGGCTTTGTCCATGTGACATACAGTCAGAGATTGTTATGTAGTAGCCTGTGATTATGTCATGCTGCCATTCCTTCCATCATTCCAGTGCTATTGTGGCCCCAAAACATATTGTGGGGTTGGGTCCATATATATGTGGACTTCATCTGCACAATACATGTGTGCCCTTCTGCAGTCCAGGGGTCAGTCTATGTAACAGTGTTATATGCCCCTGTAAGTCAGTCTATGGGGCGGTTATGCACCATAAATAACCTAGGCTGTTACATGTGAGGGATATCAAGACTAAGCTGCCTTAAGGTATATGGATGTACATTACCATACATTTCTCCTTGGGAAAATGCTGGCCTACTGCTTCCTGTCATACAGACTGTTCTGTTTTTCTGTGTGCTTGTGATGGCTCAGTTATGCTTTGTTATGTAACAGATACATCCCATTTTGTCAACTGAAGTCTTTTTCCCCTAGGGATTGCATACAGAGTGTAGTTAGAGGCTGCTGGACTATATGTCTGCATTACATACTGTTGATTGATTGTTATCCTGTGGCCCAGTCTGTCTTTACTGTTGAGCTACTTGAAGGCCTTGGCCTGGACAGCAACATATGTTATGCTTTCGGATTACTGTATTAAATTATCTGTTTGAGAGCTGCATTAATATGTTTGTATGTATTTCAAAGTCTAAACAGTTATATGACATGGCATATACAACTGTAATTGTACACAAATCAAATTTCTCATGTATGCAAACCTGTGTGTGGTGTTGTATCCTTTGACCTCTCTGTGGGTATATGTTTCAGGCAACAATTGTCTTTTGTATGGATGACTCATGCACTGTCTGTTTGATAAGGTGGCAACTGTAAGAATACTGGCTGCTCAGTATGGTGTGCACCCTCTAAATATGTATATTCCTATACATATCTGTGTGTGTGTATGTGTAGTTACATATATATCTATATATAGGAATGTTTATTGCTTCCACATTGTACATTCCCTATGGTAGCCAGACTGTACTGCATGATATGTTATTGATACCAGCCTGACATCATACAGGAGGGCTGGATTACTTTTAACGTCTTGTGCCCATGTTGTGTAAGGTCCAGGTTATGGGACTTGCAACAGTTGGTATTGTATTGCAGGGCAGATCTGTTTGGCTGTGGGGAAGGGGGTGATATGAAAATGTACAAAACATACTTAGCTTGGGTCCCCTCACCCTCATTAACGGTGCCTGTGGTCATATATGTATTCGCTATGTTCTTTTTTTGGTTTGTAGTTTAAATTTGGTGGCTTTTGCAGTTGCCCGCCCCACTGTAGATTTGATCTGGGACACTCCCCCAGTCCCATCTCTTTACCACATTCTACCTAATAAACTCTTTCTGGACTTGCTTTTAGTCCTTTTTAATTTAATTGCATTTTTTAAACTGCGTTTGGTCTAATATTGCCGCATACTTGTGTGCTAGCTTGCACTGCATGTGAATTGTTTTTACTACTGTTTTTGCTACTTTTCTGTAAAAAAAAAAACTGTAAGCCTGTTTCCTACCTTTCCTGTAACTAGTGTTCCAGATACAGATTTGTTGTATCCAGGACTGTATGTAAGCTTCTGAGCCCCCAGCTTACCAGTGGGAGTGGTAAGCACTAGGTAACCTGTCTACCACATAAGGAGTGGTTCTGGCCTAGAAATTGTAGTTATTGGCCGTTTTGGCAATCTTCCATCTCTCTCAACTTTCTGATTTGAAAGCCTGCATTTGCACTTGTTTCTGCCCTGTAATTCATTTACTGCAGATACAGATTCTTAGTTTTAGCACTTCAATTTGCTTATTCATGATCAGCACTTGTTCAGAACTTGTAAGCACTAAAAAAGCTACTAATTACTATTGCACTCAATCTTTCTCATTACCTAGAGGAAAACAGTTTTTGTACTTACTTTTCTCACTTACTTAGAGCAAAACAGCTCTTGTACTCACTTTCCTCACTTATCTAGAGGAAAATAGTTTTTTATTCCGGCATGTCCAAGGGTCAGCTCCCAGTATTCTCTCCAATCTATCTGATGAATCTGGGCATCTTGAGGCAATGTAGAAATTGCCTAATATACACAGACAACTCTCTCCTCCTACCACCCAAAGAGATGCACTTATCTAGCCAAACTGGAGGTAAAGCTCTCTCCAACCAAGACTGAACTTGACAGTCATGAGGTGAAGGTAAACATTTGCACCACACCACACTCATCACATAGTCTCACTAAATCTACACTACCATAATCCACACATAGTAACACAAAAACAGTCGCAGAGGCTCTCAATACTAATCTGTCTAAGTAACAGAGACCTGCAAAGCAGAAACGCAAGCAACCTCCATCCTCCAACACAACCCAAATGACACATAGCCCACAGACTCAGTGTGCCACTCAACCACAGCCAATAAGGCAAGACAATGTACCCAACACACTAGTCATAGGTGACTCTATAGTCAGGCACACTGATTTCCCACTCACCAGGCTAAACAAGGAGAAGGTTACTGTCAGCTGCCTGTCGGGTGCCAGCATCTGCCACATAAACCACACACTCAGGTCACTCCACAACAAGTACAAATATGACTCTATCATTGTCCATGTTGGTGTGAATGACCTGAGATGTACCTCCCTGGACTACATGAAAAGAGACATGGAAGAGCTCTAAAATCTTGTATCCCAGGCAGGTATGACCCTAGCCCTGAGTAGCATTCTGCCATCGCCCAGAATGATACCGCAGTACAAGGACAAAATGATTGACTTCAACAATTGGCTAAGCTTCTGGTGTCATTCTAAGGGGATCCAGTATCTGTCTGCTTGGGATGATGTGGTCAACAGACCATGATGCTTTGCTACAGATGACCTGCACCTGTCGCCCCCTGGGATTCTGGATACTGGCTAAGGCTCTTGCTGCCCCTATAGTGCATTTTTAAGGCAGGGTTCAAATAACAAATTCACCACCATAACAGGAACAGGCAAGCAAGAACTGAGGGTAATGCTAACCAATGCTAGAAGTTTAAATCACAAAATGCACTCACTCGAGGCACTCCTTAAAATGGAGAACATCGATATCTGTGCAGTGACTGAGACCTGGTTCAAGACTCCAGAGAGCATCCCTGCACTACCAGGCTATAACTCATACCACACTTTTTGGCCATGTAACCTTGACTGAAACACCAAAGATGGAAGTGTGTCCACATTCATTAAGGATATCCACACCTCCAGGCTAGTTGCTCAGCATAATGCATCCGAGGTTATCCAAGTGCAACTAACTCTGGGCAAAACTGCAATCCAAATTATAGCTTGCTACAGATCCTCCACCATGTCCCAGGATTCCCACTCCTCTTTTCTTGATGTACTGTAAAATATTAGGGTTCAACCAAACACCCTAATAATGGGCGACTTCAATTACCCCACCATTAACTGGGAAAACTACTCGTGTACCAACTCCTTAGCTCAACGCTTTCTGGAATTCATAAACTCCAAATCCCTAGATCAACTTATCCACACCCCCACCAGGGGCAACAATATCCTAGACCTAGTCATTACCAACATGAGTGACTGGTGTTCCACACCTGAGGTCAACTCCTCGTTGGTCCGATCCAACCATAAGCTTATCACCCTTGATATCCACATCCCACCCCCAACCCCCATTAAGGAAACCAGAGTAAAAAATTTCTCCAAAGCCAACTTCATGCTTCTTAAGACAGACGTGGTGAACTTCATGACACCCATGCAGATGGACAATACAGTTACAACTGCTGAATCCTATACAAATGCACTCTATAAGCACTTACACGAGTGCATGGATCGCGCTATCCCAAACAGAACCAAGATGCTTTCCTCCAAAAAAAGGAAGCCAATCTGGTGGTCCCCTGCCATAAACAAACTGTACAACAGATGGAAGAAACTTTTGCAAAAGAGAGTAAAATCCCATGAGTGGAGGAGCTCCCTGGTCAGCCTCAGTAAAAAGCAGAGATCCCTTATAAGATCCTCCAAAGCTAGCTATGAAAACAAAATCACCACTAAATCCAAGGACAACCACAAAGCATTCTATAGCTATGTCAATAATCTAGATGGCAGCAACCAGATCTGCTCTGAGTTACAGCACAAAGGCACGAAAATTACAGAACAAACTGATATTGCCAACATCCTGGCAGATAGGTTCAGTGCTAACTTTACCCCCCTCTCACCCCCTAAAGGGCCCATATCTATACAAGAAGAATACAGAGTCCCTGTAATCACAACTATGCAGTAAAAGCTGCACTCTCTAAAGCCAAAAACACAGCATTCATGGGACCAGACAATATCCCAGGCTGCATTTTACGCGAACTTCAGAACGAACTGGCTTCTCACTTAAGCACCATGTTCAATAATAGCCTCGCATCAGGCTTTGTGCCCACTGAATGGTGCACAGCAACAGTTATCCCACTCCTCAAAGGTGGAGCCACCACTGATCCCGGGAACTATTGACCTATTAGCCTGATGAGCCTGGTCTGCAAGGCCATGGAACGTATCATCATGGAACTCATAAATAAAGACATTAGTAACCTCCAAACTCTGGATCCCACCCAGTTTGGGTTTGTGAAAGGCAGGTCATGCCTCCTGAACCTGATTGACTTATTTGAGGCAGACACCAAAGCCGTGGATTAGGGTAAGGTGGTTCACACAGCCTATCTTGACCTCGCCAAGGCTTTCAACACCATCCCCCATTCTGGAATTATAGCTAAACTCACTAAACTAGGAATAAATCCCTATGTCACAACTGGCTCACTGACAGAACCCACATTGTAAAAGTTGCAGACTCCAAATCTGACCTCAAAGCAGTGACAAGTGGAGTACCACAGGGTTCAGTCCTGGACCTCTTCTGTTTGATAGCTACTTCTCTGAAGTACAGGCTAACACAGAAGGCCTCTGGCTAGTGAAGTTTGCATATGACTGCAAACTAAGAGCCATAGTCAAGTCCCCAAATTATGTGGACATCCTACAGAAGGACCTCACTGAGACAGATGCCTGGTGTCAGAGCCATGGCCTCAAGCTCATTGCCAAAAAAGTGCAGTGTCATCCCCTTTGGTAAAAACTCTACCCATGAACTACCACATAGGCAGCAATCTACTTAACACCGAATGCGTGATAAGAGACCTTGGTACCCAGGTGGACAGTAGTCTCTCCTTTGATAGTCACATCACCACAGTAGTCAGGAAGTCCTTCTACGTGGCACACCTTATCATAAAAGGGTTCTCATCCAGGAAAAAAGAGGTCATTGTTCCCCTCTACTCATCACTCATTAGATCCATTATATACAATGCCCCTTTAGGAATGTACCTCACAAGACATCTGCAGCAGCTGGAAAGGCCACAGAAGTACCTCACAAAGAGGATTACTGGCCTCAAACAAATGCCCTACACTGACCACCTCAAAAAAACTCCAGCTTTACTCTGTAGCATATCGCCTACTCTGAGGTGATCTCTGCCTAACATATAAAGCTATGTCAAACCCAGAGCTGTTGGACATGCTACACCTAAAGAAATCCCAATCCCTCTGAGCTACATACTCTAGGGACTTAAACCTTGTCACCACAATAAACAGGACACGCTGGAGGGATAGATTCCTGTCCCAGAGACTTCCTATACTCTGGAACAAGCTACCCATCTATGTTAAGCAAAGTTCTTCATTAGCACTCTTCAAGAAAAATCTTGATGAGTGGATGGGAAATAGGAAATACACCCCGGGGATCACTTCTGTGTCTCTGCTGGACAGTGGCACAGGAAAATAACATTATTGGGTGGCGTAAGCTATGGAACCTTGCTGGCTAGGCTTATGTAGGCCCTTGGGCTGATAGCCTAGTACCTACCTATGAACCTATGAACCTATATATATATATATATATATATATATATATATATATATATATATATATATATATATATCTACATATATATATATATATATATATATATATACACACACAAATACACACACACACCCACACATACATCTACATGTTTAAATACATTTCCTGTACTGTTGAATGACTGTGCTAGATGATATGTTTGTGAAAACATTGGGGTTATGTATATCTGACATGGCTTAGTGGTAAATCATTTTAGCTATGGTATGCATAGTCCTGGGTTTGAGCTTTGCAGTGGCTGTTTATTTTGTTGCTGGGCAGAAAGGGGGCCGTTGGATACAGAGTGATGAAGGCACTTTTAAGCAGTTGTAAGCGGGTTTGCGCAGATTTGTGTGGAGGTAAGCACTGCTAACTTCTGGCTACAGTTTCTTATACTGATTTAGCTTCTCAATTGCTTAACCTGTGTAGGCATTGCTTACCCCTGTGTAAACAAGGTTAAACCCGCTTACTGCTGCTTAAAAGTGCTTACTCCTGCTTACCCCCATGATAATTTCTTTAAAAGAAATGAAAAAGAGTTGATAGGAAAGTGGTGAAAAAGGGGCACAAAGAGGGAAAGACAGTTGGGAAAATAGCTAGGGATGTGCAGCACGGGTGTAGGGAAGGTCCATATCTGCCCATTTCTTGTACAGCAACAGCTGTGCATATACACTGAATTTGGAGACATATTTGGACAACCCCTGAGATAGGAGTGAGGACAACAATAATATGTTGTGAAGCCAATTAGACCATATTACATGTGTCCAGTGGACACATGTGCGAAATGGACAGCTATGTATGGGGCGAGATTTATTTTTGGGAACAGATTGCCCTTTTCTTTTTTTTTTCAGGTGAGAGTGGGATGTTGGGGAGGGATAGTAGGTATACTTGGGGAGGTAGGTTGGGTAGATTAACAGACAAGACAGACAAGATGCATACAGGGGTGATATAAGACACATGTGGGGGGTAAACACCTTGATGGGGAGGGGTGTTTGGAAATTGGAAGCCCATGAGCCTCCTAGTGGAAACAGTGGGACTGAGGTCCCCGCTCATGGGCAGTCACCACTGCACCTTCACAGCCCCAAAGGTGGCTGTGCTGGGGGCTGAGTAGGATGGCCAGTCTGACCCTCTAATTGTGACATGCGGCCCGCAAGCTGGAGTAGCAGATCTCCAAACTCCCAGCGGAGCTCGCCACACACCACATCCTGGACCTGGTGATGGGTGACAGTGTCCTGTCCGTGCCCACTCCCGGGGGGGTGAGCCACATCCCCTGAGGCGGTTCCACCCGAAGGTGGTACAGGACCAATGGACGAGGAAGTCCCAGGGTGGGCCTCAGATGTGCTATTGCCCTGTGCCATGGCCAGCTGAGGTGGGACAGGTGGGTCTGCCGGGAACGGCCTTCCCAAACGTGCTATGGTGTTTCGATTTTACAACATATGTGGGTTAGTAATAGGCAACACATTCCAGAATTAGGTATAACAGCATGCATAGATATTCCTATTAACCCAAGCACCAGATATGGAACAGTTGCATAGCAAACAGAACACATGCATATATGGAATCACAGTGGCCATTACAACAGCATGCAGGTACATTGACAGCAGCATGCCACCAATGTGGGAGTATTTCAACATGGCACATGCATAGAAACAAATTTAAATAATTATCAAATAATAGGACATATGTCCCAACAGTAGATTTAATGCAGCACATACCAACTGAGGTATGTATTTAGTTTATTGTTGCAGATATGGTGGGGGGAGAGAAAGGTGTCAATTAATAACTAGTATATTCCTGTAGTTCTCATTAGTTTCCTAGTCAGTGCTGTGATCTGTACCTTACAGGTATTAGTACACTACCCTATCACCTCAATTTGGACAGTGGTATGGATGTAGACTATATACATGAACTGAGTTTTACCTGCAGTATACATCTCTTACCTGGTATACGAGTAGAGGTATTGTTTGTTAACACTACCTAACTGTTTCTACACATATTCCTAGATTCCACATTGATATTATGCACATACCTGTCCATCTCTTATTGCACACACTCTGAGCATGTCTTGACCACATGCAGGTGAACCGGGACATATTTCAACTATTGCCTGCTTAAACCTTTAGTGAATTGTACAATGACAGGTTTGTTTTCATTGACATTTTCCAAATATGTACAGGCCTGGTAATCAGTTATATGACATGATATGCTGCCTGCATATCAGAGATTAGCACACTGATATGGCAGTGGGACAGGGTAGCAGCTAGCAGATATGGGCAGATTAACTGGACATTCTGGACAATTCTGTACACTTGTGAGGTATGATTCTGCATACAGCTTACTACCACTCCCAGGATTCGAACCATGGCTGTGTCTGCTAAAAATAAAACACTGTCCATCACAGTTGAGTGTGCTATATAAATATTGCTGTGTATTTCTTGTCTGATTTCTGTCTATAATTCTCCTGTGGTTTTACATTCTGATCTTGTAATTACACCACTCTTATACAGGATTTCCTAGACAGTTTTATTATGTAGCATAGTGTGGGTAACAGTGATGAGTAATACTTTATTATTCAGAGCAACTGCAACACTAACAATGCCATACAAAACCAGAGTAAACAGTACTAGTACATGATATCAATCTTTTATTTCTAGGCACAGTGCTCGTATCTGACAGACCTGTGGGAGCAATGTTTGTTAGCACTACCTGAATGTTGCCACACAAATTACCAGATTCCACATTAGTATTATGCACATATGTCTCACTCTGTTACTGTACACACTCTGGTCACAGCTTGACAACATGAGGGTGTAGATGGGACATACTTGGCTTATTACTCTCATAACATTTTGGGGAGTTGCTAGAGTGATTTGTTTGTTCTTATAGATGTCTGACAATCAGTTGTATTTTTTGTTTGCTGCCTAAATGTCTAGGATCATCCCACTGATTTGCCAGGGGGACAGGGTGACAGGCAGCAGATATGGGCCAATTTACTGGACATTCTGTACATATCTGTACAGTTGTAGGGTATGGTTCTGCATACAGCCTACTACCATTCCCAGGATTCGAACCATGGCTGTGTGTGCTAAAAAAAAAATCAGCTTACTACTGCTTAAGTGTGCTTACTCTTGCTTAATAGTGCTTACTCCCGCTTACCACTGCACTAATTTAGACAGTAATGTCAAATTGTACTGTCCTGTGTACATATACAAATACATATACAAATGCATATATAAAATGTCCTGTGTACATATACTGTGTGGGGCACTTGTGATTATTTATGGACTTTACAACATTATGACAATGACACCTCACTTCTGCATTTAATGCAGTACTCCAGTTCACAAATATATGTTATTTAGTAAGTTATGCAGCAAAAAATATTGGTCATAAAGTTATTTGAAAGGGAAAATGGAATGTACTGGAGTGGGACTTAAACTGGGAACGACTGCTCATAAGGTGAATGCTCTACCCACTACACTATTGCTATACTGCTTTGTTTGTATATATCTTGCCTTTTATCCTCTTGTGCCATTTAAGCTGCATTAAATATAGCTAAGTGATGGGCAAACTCATGCACTTATGGTTACATTTAATCCGTTTCATAAAAAAAAAAAAAAAAAAAAAAAAAAAAAGAACTTTATTTTTCATATTTTAACTATTGCTCTTATAAACTTGGGGGGATGTTGCTGGGGGTATGTGAACACATATGAGCAGTCTCACTCATTCTTATTCCTAAACTGTTGTTCTTGATTGCAGGGGCGTTTATATTCTGGAAGCTCTGCTCTCAGACATGTCCCCTGCACTTGTACATGCTCCCTGTCCATTTAGGAGCTCAGGCAGTGCACCTTCATTGATATGCATTGAGCGCTGCTGTCCTGCTCCTAAATGGCCTCTTCCATGCAGGACTATGCTAGTCCTGCACAGAAGGATAGTGAATCTGGGGGATAGGTTCACATATATCAAAAAGCAACTATGTTAATATATCACAGCCATCCCATACATACATACAAATAATTAAAAAAAATCTTCATACAGTCTAAGTTAAAATATATACAAAAAATTACTTACTTAAACAATGAACATGCCTTAAGCAAAGGAATAGGAACCCTATCATTCAGTCCTGAGCCATGGTCAGCTCTTAACCTAACAATCCAATTTCTTTCCAAACATTCAGTAGAATTTCTTATGTCACCTTTTCTTTGATTTACTTCAGTTTTCCCTATAGCTTGAAACTTAAAACTGTGTAAGTTAGAAGTTTCTCTCACATGTTTAGATAGAGCACTATTGTCCGAGCCATTTTAATACAGCACAGATGCTCCCTTATGCAATCCCTCAGATGTCTATCCATTTTCCTACATAAAATTTTGCACAACTGATGCAATGCACTAAATATACTATATGGGAAGAGCCACAGGTAGCATAAACATTAAAAACATATTTTTTACCCTAATCAGGGTGCATGAATTCACCAGAACTATCTATGTGACTAGAATAATTGCAGCAATAGCATGGTCTAGTTACTACTTGCCTGGACATTTTATCCTCACAATGAGATTTGCCATTAATAAGTTTTTGGCGTAGCATAACATTTGCTTCAAGGACCTCTTTTTCTTATAAACAAATTTAGAATGTTGTCCAACTATATCCTTCAAATCTATATTAGTGGTAATGATGGGCCAATGTTTCTTAATGATATCAACAACATATCCTGAACTTCTGGAATAAGTGACCGGTATCCTACATCTACTATTATTAACTTGTTTAGGTCTTAATATTGATGGATCTGATGAGAAATATGGTCTTCCTCTATTACTCCTATTCTTAACTACTTCTTTCAATGTATTATGCACTTCAGTTTTATTATATCCTCTATCTGTAAATTTATCCTCCAGATCACTTTTTTCCATTACGTAATTGTCATCATTGGCGTTCACTCTTGATACTCTCAAACCAAGAGGCCTTGAAGCAAATGCTATACTATCCAAAAAAATATTTATTAATGGCAAATCTCATTGTAAGGATAAAATGACCAGTCAAGCAGTAACTAGACCATGCCATTGCTTTCGGGTTCACATCTGTCCCCTTAACTTTCTCCAGCTGCATTCACTGTAGCACAAACTAAAATGGCTTACCAATATCCAAGAAAAAATCACTTCCCCATCAACCTCTGCTATAACCTAGTCACAAAACATTAATACATTTGAAAGGCAATGATCTGCTTGTTAAAAGCATAAGCTGATGCTTGCCCAATAACCCAGCTAATGGCAGGACTTCCAGCAACTCCCCTTTCAAGATCTTCTTCATTACAGCTTTCTAATATACAAATGCAGCTTACTAATATATAAATGTGCCCTTATGAAACTCACTTATGAAACAGAATCACTACAGTGCTCTTCCAGTTCACTGGAACTGTTTCAAATTCCTGGGATAGACAAGGCAATGATACAGTCATTATCATTATATCAGCACTTCGGATGATACCTTATTCAGTCCTTGGGCCATACTTGTTCTCTAAATTTTTTTTTAATACAACCTCTTTCCCAGTTAACCTTCATTTGCCCACCTGTTTCCATCCATCTTTTAGGCCCTTTTCCTGTCAAGAAGCTCTTCCCCCTTTCTGTCTGGCACATAGGAATAGTCATCTCACTATATTCTTAAAGATCACTGATGGAAAAAAAACATACATGTTTAATGGGTTTAAACATAGCTAAGAAAAGGAAAACTAAATAAAACTAAATTATGCTAAGTAGTTCCTTGTATTAATACCATACTTTGAAGCAGAATTATATTACAATTAGAGTATTTTCAAATACATTCAAAGTCAGGAAATTACTCTTAAAATACAATCAGCTTTCAGTTTCCCAAGTTGTCCTGCATCCTTAATGAATTACAGGAATAATGGTAACATTATGTCAAAATCCTCATTTTTTTACTCCCCAAATATTAAAAATACAAAACTAAATTTAAAAGAAACTGCATCTCTTCATCTTTTTTTTCCTCCAGCCCTTCAGATTATGATTGTTGTTATGCCCCTCTGATAGAGCAGTGAATTACAGAACCTGAGTTGATGTAAAAGAAATATAAACACTAAAATGGTTCAAGTCTACTAAAATGTTATCAAACCTAAGGAAAAGCAACAAAAAAGGAAATGATAAAATCCAGTATATAACATGGCCCTGACATTCACAGCACTGCAACATGTACCACAGAAGGAAATGAAAGACTGGTATTTCCATTCACTAAAAGAAAAAAATCCTTTCCCAGCACCAGAAGCATATCTCCATACTCTCTACATTATTCCATAAAGTATCGAGTGTCATAACAATTTACAAGTGATGCCAAGCAACTCCTACACTCTTATAAATATTATAAACTTAACCAGTATAAGAGAAAGATTCCTAATTCAGCCATTTGATGATCTCAATTAAGAAATCCATATCCTCACACACACACACACACACACACACACACACACACACACACACACACACACACACACACACACACACACACACAAACACACACATACAGACACACACACTCACACACTCACACACACCGTTCCTCCTTGTGAACCTAAAACCAGTCCCTGAACACTAAACCCAGTGAACATACCTTAAGGACTGGAAAGGCTAGGAAAAATTACAACAAGATCTTCTCCTTGTTGGCAGATAGTGGCCTCTTCTACACAGCTAACCTGATGAAGTAAGTCTCAAACTAACTCGTCTCTGTTGTCACAAAAAAAAAGGGAATGCTGTAATACTGTGATGCAGCACAGTGGGCCAAAATTGTGCCTTCACAAAGAAGCACAGGGCCAATAGAAAAGGCAAACAACTGAGAACTCTAACAAAACCTCTCATTCCTTGCATGGAGCTCTTGTACAAAGCCACAATATAAAAGAATGCATTGCATACAGCCTTGTTGTAATAAATGAATAATTGTTGATTACCTTTTGTAGATCACGTTAAAGAACACACACTCTGACTGGACATGACATTTTTGTATATGTAAACAAATTAAAGAGATAATAAGTGACTTTAATTCTGAAAATTTCATTCAGTTGCAACCACCTGCTGCCTTTCAAACATCTGTAGGATTGGAACCAATCAACCACACAGGATGAACAGGTTGACATGTCAGATTTAGTGCACAAGATCATTGGAAAGATGCTTCATCAGAAGTGTTCTTAAATCATCCTTGCAAAGTTGTACCACTGCTGCAGATAAAAAGACAGCGTGGTTTTAGTTGCTTGATAAGAATGATTTTAAATAATGAGTTGGGTGAGTTTAGTTCTAACAATGAGTTTTATGTGTTATGGAATTTCTTTTAATGAATGGAAGTATACTGTCTTCAGTTGGCTGTGTTGAGCGTTTCTGTTCCTTAAGAAACTTGGTTCAAGCTGCTATTTTTTTTTTTTGTGTGTAGCTAAGCAACTGGTAATTCTGACAGCTCCATTTGGAACAGTTAACATTCATTGTATTAAAACAGTAGGGGATAGGGGTATATCAGAATTCTGCTTATCTTCCTGAGTTTGAACACAATAACCTGAATTTCCTGAAACAATATAACAGAGTTAGTCACTGTCTCATGATGCTAGCAATGTGTGATGACATCAGCAGTAACTTACCTTAACTACACATTGTAAAATAATAAAAAAAAAAAAAAAAAAAAAAAAAAAAGAGAGAGATTTAAAGGAGCCACTCAGAAATTTGTGGCATCCAACTATTTTGCCCTCAAAACTAGGAAATACAGAAGAATTTGATATGTTTGAGAGGTATGGCCAGGTTGGGTCCCAGATGTGCTGGGCATTGGTACAAGTGCCGGTGGAGTGGGGGCAGGCTGAGCCACTAGCGTTGGCTTACCTCCCTTTGCTGTAAAGCATTTTGTGATTTGTCAGAGATGGATGACATGGAAATGTTTGATGACACGTAGAAAAACAAGAGAGAGAGAGAGAGAGAGAGAGATTGATAAGGGTTGAGGTGAGAGGGAAAAAGACATAAAGCTAGTACCATCATATGTGACATATAATGCATTATCGCAGTAATAAAGTATTTTATTTGAACTTTTACATTTAAGTATACTTCCTAACAACTACAAACTATAAGTCAGGATTACTCAAATTAATCCTTGCAATGAGCATATATTGCACATATGCTTGGCCCAGTTATACAGATAAAGTTAAAAGCAGGGCATTTATGCCAGTTTTGTAGAAATTATGTAATATTTTTCAAGACTTTTATTATTTTATATTAGTTACTTATGATATTTAAACAGACAACTTCTGAAAAAAGTCTTAGTCTTGAGTCCTTCAGAAGGCTTATCTTACAAAAAGAAGCATGCATGCCTGCTTTTACAATTAAGATATGCATGCTTACCTTGCTACAACTGTATAGAAAATAAATAAATTTAAAAGCAAAAATATTTCTATTGTGCTGCATGCATACCTCTTGATTCCCTCAGTCTATCTAGACAGCATGGGCCTCTCTATTTGCCATCATTTCTGCATTGGGTGTGAATAAAGAGAAGAGAACAAGAGAAGAGCATTATACATACCTGTCTTGCCTACATACAGCCTTATATCTAATATAAATTCTATTTATCAGTGTACTTATGGAACTGTGGGATGTCAGCAGTCCTAAAATCATCCAGACACTGGTTGAGTGTATCTCTCTTGTACCTTTTCAAGTCATTAAAGTGATGCCTACATAGGATCATAGGATCTCAGGAAGTTACTAGGCTATAGGCACTGAGGCCCTTATAACCTTAGTCAAGAGTTTAGTCCATGTTTAGTCAAGTCAGCACCCAAAGCCCCTATCCATTAGGGACACAGGAGGAATCCCAGGGGTGTATTTTCTGTTTCCCATCCAGTTATCCAGATTGCGCTTGAAAAGGGATAATGAGGTACTCTGCTTGACGTGGAGAGGGAGTCTATTCCACAGATGGGGGAGTCTCTGGGACACAAATCTGTCCTGCCAGCAAGTTCTGTTGATGCCACAGACCAAGTTGAGGTCACGTGTGTGGGTTACTTCAGTGGACAGTGACTTGTGGATATACAGCAGTCCCATCAAGGCGGGGTCTGAAATTGCTTTGTATGCCAGACAGCTGTCACCTCTGAGAAGTCTGTATGAAATTGAGTAGAGGGACAGGGCTTTTAGCCTATCTGTGTAGGGTAGATGTTTGAGGCCCTGGAATCTTCTGGTGAGGAACCTCTGTGGTCTCTCCAGCTGCTGCATGTGCTTTGTGAGGTACATGCTGAATGGGACATTGTACTCAATAATTGGCATTATAAGGGAATATTACAGGAATGGGTGCTTTTCTGTTATTGGAGTAACACGTGATGCACTTAAATTTTTGCTATGAACAGCTGCTATGAATGCAGCTACTACTTAGAAAGATTTGCCGTGACTATGTAAATGACCCTCTTTTCAATTTCAATTTCTAAAAATGAATGGAATTTGAAAGAAAGAAGTGATCTTTTCCGTTATTGGGGCAACACTTTCTAGGACTTTCACACCTCATACTGACACTTACCTCATCATACGCTACTATCTACCGGTACCCTGTTGGAGTTATTAAGCGTTAACATAACTCTAGCAGTAGTATAGCACAATAATCTTGAAACTGTGGTTACACAAGCTTCAGTGTACTACATAATTGTGGACAGTTTTCCTTGTTCTGGATTCTATCTTGTACAGGTGCTCTTTAAAATGTGTTTGAATGATGATCACGTGTATGTATCTGCTATTTTGCTCTGTCCAATTATCTGCTAAATTATGTAGCTCTCAGTTTCTTACTTCTAGAGCTGAGACACACTCAGATCCCCTTCAAAAAATAAAAATAAATAAATACTAGGAATAACGTTTTCAAACCAGAGATGTGTTGCATATATTGGTAATGATGACTTTTAAAACACTATAACATGACAGGACTTTAATTAACATGGAGTTTCTGAAGTTAAAGTGACTAAAGCTGGGAATGGGCAGTGTTTGTTGACTGTAAAAAGAGGGCACTGTTTTTTGACTGTAAATCGCCACCCCATCTTGAAAAAAAAATTAGGCGAAACAGCTTAAATTATTTGAGCTAGAAATGGGGTGCTTGAAAATTGGAGTTAGTTAAAATAATCACACTTCAGGATTATAACACTCACTACTCAAAGAGTCATTATATCCATGACAACAGTGTCCCAATGAATGGAATGGAAAGCGCTCATTAAAAGTGTTGCCCCGATAATGGAAAAGTACCTAGGGATGTTATGATGTCCTTGTCCCTAGATGAGATACCCTTACTTATGAGGTGAGCCATGAAGAAAGCCTTACGCACAGCGGAAGCAACATGATGGTCAAAAGTCTGGGTGCTATCATCCTGAGTGCCCACATCCCTCACAACTGATTGCATGCTTAGGACATTGTTATTAATGTGATAATATGTGGGGATGTCACTCTCCCCAAAGGGGATGATGATGCATTTTTTGGCATTCAACTTGAGGCCATGTTTCTGGCAGCAGTCATTTGTTTGGGTGAGACCCTTTTGGAGGACGTCCACATCACTTGGGGAACTAATGACCGCTCCCAGCTTGCAGTCATCTGCAAACATGGTCAGCCATAGCTCACTGGTTTTGGCCTATACATCAGAGAAGTATATCCTGAATAACAGAGGCCCCAAAACCAATCCCTGAGGTATGCCACTCATTATGGGTCTACTGCTTGAGGTGGCTTCCCCTATTTTGATTAGGTGGGTTCTATCAGTGAGCCAGTTTGCTACCCATCTGGTAACATATGGATTGATGCCCAGTTGAGAGAGTTTTTTCTGCTATGCCTGAATGGGAAATAGTGTTGAAGTTTTTGGCCAGGTCAAGGTAGGCATTGTGCATCATCTTCCCCTCATCCATGGCTCACTGACTGTCTCAAAGAAGTCAATCAGATTTAACAGATATGACCTTCAGTTGACAGCCAAACTGTGTAGGGTCGAGTGTTTGGAGGTTGCCAATGTCCATGGGGAATGAAGTCCATGATAATCCATTCCATAGCCTTGCAATCAGGCTAGTTAGGCTGATGGGTCTATAATTTCCTGGATCGGTGGACACTCTGCCTTTGTGTAAAGGGATGACAGTGGCTGTCCTCCACTCGGCTGAGACAAAGCTGGTACTCAGGCTTTGGTTGAATATGCTGCTTAATAGTGTTGCAAGTTCATGCCTGAGTTCATGTAGGATGCAGCCTGGGATGTTATCGGGTTCCATGGAGACTGTATTTTTTGCCTTTGAGAGGGCAGTGATGACCTGCTCCCTAGAGATAAGGGGAGGGGGGCAGGTACTGGGGATGTCCTTATTTACTGATAGGGGACAAAGGGGTGAAGTTTTCAATGAAACTGTCAGCCAGTAGATTGCCTATATCTACAGCATTTGTGTATGTGGTGTCCTTGACCACCAGTTCTGAACAGATCTGGGTGCTTCTTTTGAGAATGCAGACATATGTGAAGAAGGCTTTATGATTGTCTCTAGCAGATATGGCCAATTTGGACTCAAAGTCTGCTTTAGAGGATTTTACTAGTGCTCTTATTTGCTTGTTCAGGCTAAGGAGAGATTGCTTCCAATTGCATACCTGCACTGTCTTGGCCCTGGACAGCATTTTTTTCCTTTTGTTATATAGTTTATTTATTGCAGATTTCCGTCAGACAGGTTTACTCTTCCTTGTGGAGGATGATTTTGTTCTGTCAGGTATTCCTGATTCCATGCATCTATATAAGTGCGCGTATAGTGCTTTGGTGTAGAGTTGGACATTGATGCCAGTTCCAACAGAGGGGAGGGGCTGTGAAGCTGTTTATATTATCCGTCAAGAGGTTGTAATCAGTTTTGGAGAATTTTTTTTTGTTTGACCCTAGCTAGAGGAGGTCAAGGGAGATGCTAACTTTGAAAGTGACCATTTTATGGTCGGATCTTACCAAAGAAGATGATACTGTAGGGGTGCTGCAGTGGTTACTCATGTTGGTTAATACCAAGTCCAAGATATTATCACCTCTTGTGGGGGTATCGATTAGCTCTTCCAAGGCATTTGCATTGATAAAATCAAGGAATCTCTGGACATTTCTGTCCTGGCATGAGTAGTTTTTCCAATCTATGGTTGGCTAATTAAAGTCACCCAGGATCAGGGTAATAGATTGAATCTTGATAGCTTCAAAGAGGTCCAGATTGGTGGAGTGGGCATCTTGACTCAAGTTTGGGGGCCTGTAGCAAGCTATGATTTGAATATGGGTCTTGTCAATGGTTAAGTGAACATGGAGTGTCTCCTGTGCATCATACTGTTTGACCAACCTGGAGAAGTGTGTGTCTTTAATATATATTGAAACTCCACCTCCTTTGGCTTTGCTGCCCACAGTTTGGGGTCTGAATGTATGCTAGGATGAGTAACCAGGTAAGGCTAGGGTGCTCTCTGCAGCTTTGAGCCAGGTTTCTGTGACTGCACAAATGTCAGCATCTTCCAGGGTTATGAATGCTTGCAATGAGTGCAGTTTCATGTTTAGATTCTTAGTGTTTAGCAGCATGACCTTTAATTTGCATTTTGTTGAAATTTTTATGTTGGTTTTATCAACCTCAGGACTTTTTCTAAACAAAGGCAGTATGGGGGAGGCAAGGGCCTTTGCCAGAAGCCTGAAGCCCAAGGAAACAGATGCAGGCCATGTCTAGCAAAGCATCTTGGTCTGTCAGTCATATCTTCCCAGGCTGTCAGGTACTGGATCCCCCTGGAATGACAACAGAAACTAAGCCAATTGTTAAAGTCAATCATTTTCTGTTTATATTGAAGCATCATTATGGTTGATGGTAGAATGCTGCTTAAGGCTAGGGACATACCTGCCTGTATCGCATATTCAGTGAGCTTAATCATGTCTCTCTTCATATAGTCCAGGGAGGTACATCTCAAGTTGTTCATCCCAACATGGACTATGACAGAGTCATAACAGTACCTGTTGTTGAGAGACTAGATTGCGTGTGTGATATGACAGATTCTGGTACCTGACAGACAACTAACCGTAACTTTCTCCTTATACAGCCTGGTGAGAGGCACATTTGTGTGTCTCATAATGGAGTCTCCCATGACTAGTACATTGGGTTTATGGTTAGGCCTTTGTGGTTGCGAGACACAGGTGTGTGAACTATGCATGGTATGGGGTGTGTAGGGTTGTGGAGTTTGCATGTGTTTTTGCCCCTGAGGCCTCCTTTGTTTTGGTATGTTTTTGTTGAGAACCTCTACATATGTGCGTGTGTGTTGTGTAGCTTTGGGTGGGGTTTGAGGGGTAGTAATTGTGTTCATAACCTTTTTAGTGCCAGATATACTGGCTTGTGAGGGAGACAGCATAAACTCTGGGTTCTTAATGTAATTGCATCTCTCACAAATTGTGTTCCTATGTGATAATAGTAGATGGTTGTCCATGTACATGATGCAGTTGCTACACTGTCTCAGGATATCCATATCAACCAGGCTGGCAGGATAAACTGTAGGAAATTGTCCATCCATATTTGTCAGAATCTGAGGGAGAGAGGCCAGGGAGAGCTAAGTGGTAGGCCTAATGCCCAAGTCCGTAATCCAAAACTAAGAGGCTTAGAATAACACAATTTAAACAGCCTAAAAACAAGCAGTAATAAATGCAGCAGAAAAGATGCAATAGAACACTTTAAAGAATAAGTAGACAAAAAAGCAAGATGAAGTAATAGAGTATGAGGAGGAAACACAAATTCTGTAAAAGCAGATTATTATTTTTTTGTAGAGTGGAAAAGGAGAAAGGAGGAACAGAAGATAATTCAAAGTTGAGAAACTAAGGGGGTTGGCCTTCCCAAATGTTTTTTCTGTATTAAGTAGAATGAGCTAATGAGACTGGACTGGAAGTAGTATCCCAAATCAAATTTACAGTAGGTTTGGGCAACTGTAAATCAATCAAGTTTAAGAACAAAACATCAGTAGGGATGGAGGGTGGGGAACTATGCTACAGCTACTAGCTACACTATGTTAGGCACAAATCACTACAGAAATGTCTATCACAGCAGGAAAACAGGAGTAAGACACTAAATGAAAGTTTTAAACAGAAAAGGAGCAAGGAGACTCTAGAGAATGCTTTTAACTGCAAACAAACCAGTTATCTGACACACTCTTTGGCAGGAAAATCAGAACAAACAGATGCTTAACAAATGGAGAACATTTCCAATTAATACCTTTCAAACAGTGAAACTAGCTAAAAAAGCTTTACAAAAAGTGAGGCAGTAACAAAAGTGATTTAACAGGCCCCGTAAGGCAAACAATTGCAGTAGATTAGTTTATAGCAATAAGATACAGTAAACAGTAGGCAGCAGACAATAAAAAGTGCAATAAATTGTTAGAATAAGCAATAACTAGTAAACATAAGCAAGAAAACAGGATACTTATTGCTATATATCACAGATCAAAGTAGTGGTCAGTGCCCCTCCTTCATTCAACTCAGTGTGAAATAGGCATTCCACACACTGTTCTCCAGTGAGTGGAATCCCAGTCACACTGGAGACAGTGTTGGCCAGACTATTCCAGGCCTCAGACTTGTACTGGGAGCTGGTATAGTTCCCCTCTGCAAAAGCCTGCGGCTGTGGCCCTTTGCAAGGAGTCCACTGAAGATTCTGGACTCCTCAAAACCACAGCTCTGTACCCTAAATGGGGCACCTTTCCTTCTACCGCCAGAAATGTCCAACTAGGGAGAAAAGCAATGGCTAACAATGATTTCCTGTCAATGCCTATTGCATTTGCTGGTAGTGCACAAACCCAAACAACATTGACAACCACATTTGTATGATATTAAGAGGAAAGCAACAGTGGCAAACAGAGAGTAATGCAGTTTTGGAAACTGGTAGGTTAATCTGACACTTGGCATTAGTTTGAGGGCTGTTTGCTGCTGTAATTGTTAGGTGATTTAAATTTGCAGACATTTACTTGGGGTATAAATTTCATGACCTGACACTTTTTTGGTTTGGCTTTATACATTGATAAAAGTGATTTTTACAATGTGGGATTCAAACCTACGCATAAGAGTCAAAACATTTTCTTCCACAGTGGTGATTTTCCATTTTTGCCACAGAAGAACTGCTTCTGTGACACACTCCTGCATTATATATAAACACACATGACAGACTGAGAGGTTAACCATGTATATGTGTGATCTGACAAGGTCCTGGTTTATACATGCATGTGTATATGAGTCCCATTGAAGATGGAAGGCCATCCAAGACCAGATAACATAATTATAGTTACAGAAACATAGTAGTCATTACACCCTTACTCATATATATAATTCATATGAGCTCCACTGCTATACATACTTATTGTTATTTATAATTATGTTTATTTTTTCACTTGATATTTAATATAAAGTGAAATGAAACAACAGTAAAAGCATTTGGAATTTCATGTTTTGAAACCCAGAACCCTCTGTATTGCAGCCCTACATTTAGACCTGCTGCCACAGAAACAGTTAAATAGCAGTTGTCTATTTTACTATTCACTGTTATCTTCTGTGTGTTAATTGCTGTACAACCCTGTTTGCTGGGTTTGTGCAGTGCCCAACATTTATTTTATTTATTTATTTATGTAACATTTGTTTACTTGGAAAGTCTGACTG
Source organism: Protopterus annectens (assembly GCF_019279795.1). Taxonomy (NCBI): domain Eukaryota; kingdom Metazoa; phylum Chordata; order Ceratodontiformes; family Protopteridae; genus Protopterus; species Protopterus annectens. Next base: position 793,969,278 of record NC_056730.1, read on the forward strand.
GGACAGAGCCCATTTTCAGAGAAGGCATGGAGAGAAATGTTCCAGATGCATGTCATACTTGATATAATATATCCATTTTGAAATTGTCTACTGTCTGCTTCCCCTCTGCAGGTGTTCTACACCTGCAGGTGTTGGGGAACACTGCTAACTGCCATGCAATGTTACTTAGTGACATTTTGCCATAGAAAGCAAACAATGCAACAGTGTATCCTTCTTGAAATCATGAATGTTTGCATCTTGTCTGCAAACATGCAGGTGTTCTGTCTGCTTCTTGTGAAGGCTATTAGGAGATGTTTGCATGATGTTAGCTTCACAAAAAATGAGAGCAGTAATACTAAACTTGTTTTAGCCTTGTGAGCAGTGTTTATTAGGTTTCATCCTTAAAAGACAAAAGTGGTACTTGAACAATGATTTATAGATAATATATGCTGTGGGGAATCAATGTGTTTAACAGATGTGCTACACACACCGGGTGATTCACAAGTCTAGTTGATGTACTGGTTATAAAAGAAGTGCACTGCATGACATCTATTATGTTTATGCATTTCCCACAGTTGGGCTAAGCCGCATGCTGCACAAATAGTGGTATTAAAAAAAAAAGAAAGAATTAAAAAAAAAAGAAATCTATAAAAGAAACAACACCGCAAAATATATGTTAGCACACATGAAAGATTTTTACACAAGTCTGGGTTGAAATCTCACACCATTGAACCTTCAGAACACAGTAAGGGTGTCGTATCCTCTTTGCCACAGAAACAACTTTGCAAAAGAGAATGAAAATCATTGTGCATACAGCCAAGTCTAAAATCATCCGCAGTATTAACAAGTCATATGGTATTTGCACACTTCAGATTGGTTTGTACATGTATTAATTTCAGATGTAATGCAATGAGTGATTACACAACCATTTATGACTGCAGAAATACAGCTCTGTCTTATGTTTGTATGGTGTCCAATCTTCTCTTACCTGAACAGTAATATGAGACATGCAGCATTTTGTGTCATTACCCTTGAAATGTATGAAAATATTAAATTACATTAATATACAGTTTTCAACAAAGCCAGAGGAGTTTGAATATTAGTACATAGAAAGTGTGAAATGTATGATGCTCACTTCCATTTAAAACCTTGATATAGTTAATTCTACACTTTGTAACTGTATCCTGGCTGACACACCCACTGGAGGTAAGGGAGTCTGACTGCAGTTGTGCTTTGCTTCTCCCTACCAGTAATCATTCACAGTTTCAATCCATTAGCATTAAACACTGAGTGTCTGCACCATGTTTACATCTGTTGCATGGAGCCAAGAATTTGGGATTCAGCAATTCTAATGAGTTCACATCTCACCTACATCTTTACCATGCTCACAGACGTGAATCTGCACTATAAAAAGGGAACATTGTAGCTAGGAAATATGAAGGTGATGAGGTCTGTTTATGTGGCTAGCACAGAAGAAGATTGTTTTTACTTTGGATTTATTTGCACAGAAGACTATGGATCTTGATAAGGTATGATTGCATTTTTCAGTTTTATACACTGACATATCACTAGAAAAATATTAATATATATATATATATATATATATATGTGTGTGTGTGTGTGTATATATATATATATATATATATATATATATATATATATATATATATATATATATACATATATATATATATATATATATATATATATATATATATATATATATATATATGTATACACACATACACACACACACACACACACACACACACACACACACACACACACACATACATATTGGCAAATGCAACTTTTCTCTAAAAGTTTACTGATCACAAAGGCATTTCTGTCAGGGCATTTTATTTTCTCAGATGCACAGTCTTATTTAACTTTTATAACAGGTTTTAATGTTACAACTGTTTCTCTTTACACGTTTCTATTGTTTTTAAGTGAAATGTAAATGTCCTATACTGTCAATGACACAGGGGTGTTAGCCTTTTAGGATGGCCCATAGACACTTCTAGGGGAGTGCTGACCACAGGTAGAGGTAACCGTCAATTGCATAAAAATGAATGTTATGTGGTAAATGTTTATACATGTTTTGGGGACAATTTGTTTATTGCACTTATTACAATTCATTAATATTTTATTCCTTTGTTTGGTGCTGAAATGTCATTTGTATGTTGTTTTGGGGGTGAGGGAGCCAAGTTCCATGTCTGTGTTGCCACAACCAAAATGTTTTTACAGAGGTTTACATTGCTATTGTTACTTCTGGTTGCAGATAAAACCTTTGTGTCTGACTGTGATATGTTATAACCATATAACCCTTTTTTTATATTTGAAGAACTTGAACTTTTTGTTTCTCCAGTGTGTAGTATTGAAAAACTAATATGTGTTATATCTAAGCAGGACTTTTATTTAAGTGATATTTATGTGTAATATCCTTTTTTTGTGTTTGGCACCCAAGCAGTGGCAGCTGGTGACTTCATATCAAAGGGGGGCTTCAGGAGACAACTGAATGGGTGGGGCAATGGGAAGGTGTGTGGCCATCTATAACAGAGTGGGGCTATGCTAAAAATTGCAAAAACTGGGATTTTATTTAAATACACTCCCCTGGGTGACAAACCATCATTATGAGAGTCCAATCAAGACAAAATGAATTGTAGAAGAAAAAAAAAATTTCAATGCATTGGCTACATGACAGCTTACTTAATATCTAGATGGGAAAAAAAGGTTGTGAGGCATGAAAAATAAATTACGTTTTAAATACATTACTGGAATGCCAGTCAAAATCAAGTATAAAAAAGCAAGCAGCACTCAACTCAAACCACTTTTCCTTGCATTGCAGTTCTAATTATAATTTATATTCAGCTTTATAAATGTACCAAGTAACATGCTGAAAGTAACAATCTCTGTTATACTCCCACTTGTAAAAATGTTTCTTATCCAAAAAAGACCTGCTGCCTGACAACAACTATATGCTTGTTTCATGGGGAAAACATGATCAAAGTAAAAAATGAACAGCAAACAAGAAACAAGCTGAAGATAAATTGTTTAAAGGATTATTGCACAGGCTATGGACCACACATGATAGACTGGCATTCTATTTAGTTTACGGGTAAAGCCTGCAAAGATAACTGCAATTCTCCAACAAATGGAGAGCTTCTGAAAATACTGTAATCGTTTCCTTTATTACCAATACTGTCATATGCATTTCAATACCTAAAGCTTATATGCTATCTAGTTATGTAAATATTTTCTGTATGACAACAACAAAAAGGCTTTCAATGATGATAATTCTTTAACATTATACTTATTAAAGCTTACTTGCATCTTACAGTCTCAGACAAGCTTACCTGGTGGTCATTAAAGCATTGCTACTTAAACACACATCAATAGGCACTGCAACAACATGCATTTTCTGAATAAGCAGAAGCATAAATCAACAGTATAAAAATATGACAGAAAACCAGAACATTCTGCAAAATCAAGGACAGATGAAAAGCCACTATAGTACTTGTGTCTACCTTGGATGGGGGGATACTCTGCACACTTACACTACATAACTGCTCCTTGCCTTGCTTGGACACATCCAGAGTCACTACGTGGGGGAGTGGGGTGTAACATGTATCTCACAATTTGAAATGTCTCTGGCTGACCATGATGGCCCTGACACATTTGTCATGCCTCTCAGCATCAGAGCAAGAAATCTGGACAAAGCCATAAAGAGAAGTGGGACAAAGGTCCACAAATAAGGACAAATTTTAAATATTACTCTTATAAGTTTGGAAAGATAATAGAATAGTAGGTCTTGCATTAGTATGAATTTTCTGAAGGGTATGAAATCTGAAACACAAATGTCTGTCATTATTTTCTAACTTCAATCTTTAATGATTTGCAACTAATTTGCCAGGAAACCACAATTTTATGAAAAATGGACCAAAAATGTGATGCACAAATATAAAATAGCCACACAATACAGCTGGGAACCTGTCAAAGAAGGGGCACTTTTTTAATATTAGTACTATTAACTTGAGCAGCTGACAAAATAAGAGAATCTACATGCGTTTCCGAAATTGAAAGTAATCTATAATTCTGATCATTACAATTATTTATTAATTGTGCACCCTCCATATTTTCTTCCAAATTTGCCATTTTGAGGAGGGATTATTAGGGGGAGAGAAACATTTTGAGCCAAAATCAGGGACAGTTGAGAGGTTTGGATATACCTAATTCTATAAAGAGATTTATTTGCACATACCTCTCAACCTTTTAACCCAGAAAAACTGGGCAAGGTCAAATATATTGGGGGGACATACAAACAGTATTAAATATTGCTCTTGTATAAACTTAGACAGTTGACAGAATAACAGGTCTTGCTTTAGCATACATTTTTCTGAAGAGTATGAAGTCTGAAACTCAATGTCTGTCATTATTTTGTGACTTAATTCCTAAATGATTTGCCAGAAAAACACAAATTTTATGAGGAACAAATGAAAAATAAGAAGCAAAAATCTGTTCTTCTGCAAAAATCTGTACAGTTAAGAGGTATAGTTCAGCCGGGGCTGTTTGAGTTTGCCGCTCTTTCCCCTTCACAAAATCAGGGTCAAATGGGGCCTCCCCCTGCAGCTGTCCCAATGCCACATTACTTGGCTATTTCACCCCATTTATCATAAACACTGTAATGTGCATACTGCTTTACTTCTACGATGATTTGGATTTCATTTAAAAAATTTATTTTACATTTTACAGCACAAACACTAATAGACATCTGCTAAACAAAGCAATGCAGCCTCACAATGAAAACAGACTTAGCATTAAAACTTCTCTGCCATTTAAACTCACATTCATTGAAACAGCATTGAAACCCACATTCAAAGAAAATACATCTGGCCAGAGGCAGATAAAGATTAACTTTGGGCTGTTTTCAAATCATAGCCCCCTTGCACAGCAAGCATACATGTGTTCTTTGATACACCTTTCTGATTGTATTAAATTATATATCTTGTATAGTATAGTACAGTTGTTAGATGGCATTTTAAATGTACTGTTTTGAACATTTTTCCAGTAAACAATGAAACAAAATGCATACACTAGTAATGACAAAACTGCCAAGTTTAGAACATTTCCATCATAAAAGTCTACTCAAACTTCTACAGTCCACCAGTATCAGTAAATATGCACATTCTCTGCAGAAGTAAAAGTCGTCTATATTATTCCACATTAAAGAGATCTGTAACAAATGAAGAGGTTGCTGCTAGCAAACAACTTTATATTTCATTGTTTCATCTACAAATAAAATGCCTGTTACCCTTGAGGAATAAATTACCTATGTTACATTAAAAAATGATAAGCTAGTAATATTGCAATAGGGAATGGATGGCAAACTGATAACATGCTCATCGTTACTAGGTATCTCCGTCAAAGAGGACATTCTCAGGACTGCACATCCACTCCCTTTAAAAGTACAACATAGTACAGTATCAGCAATCCATCTATATACTGTGGGAGTAGAACACAAAGCCTTCTGCATCAAAAGCAATTATGCTACCTGTTGTGCTATTAACAATGCAAGAAGACGTAGCATAAGCAGCACTAAACATCACTACAAGTTCCAGCTCCTTGTAAAATCTACTTGACACTCAACTGTATCTCTCAACTTTGAAGCACAAGGAATCTGGAAAAAGCCAACATTTATTGGCGGTGGTGACAAAAGCTAAAAAACTAGGGACACATTGTAAACATTGCTTGTATAATCCTGGAAAGTTGCTAGAATAAAATGCTGTGTTACCACCATGCATTTGACTGCCAAGTCTTGAAACTAGGACCCTGTGTATTACAGTCAGAGTAGCATATCACTATGCCAAATTAGCTGTTTGTTGAAAGACAGGTAGACTGAAACTTAAATGGCTATCATTTAGTGAATTCAGTTCTCACCATATCTCTCAACCTCCTAGCACAAAAAACCTGGACAAAGCCAATAATGGGGGAATACAGCCCCAAATATTGGGACAAAATTCAAATATTGATGTTATAAACAGAAAATTGCTAGAATAAAAGGTTATGTATTACCATGTACTTTCTGAAGAATATGAAGTCTGAAATTCAAATGCCTGGAAAACCATAGATTTTATGAGGAACAGAACAGAACAAAAATATGAGGCAAAAATTGAGGCAAAAATTTCACAAGTGGTGGTGGGTAGGGAAATGAAGCTCTTGCTACCAGCTTCCCAAGGTACAGTGTTTGAGTCCTACCACCTCTCTCCAGCCAGCATGTATATTTAACTGGGGTATTATATACACAGAGATATATTTAACTGGGGCATTTCACACACACACAAACAGTTTTTTTAATTGTGTTTTATTTTCTTTACAGCTGGGCCCCTTGGAGTTCTGCAGTCCAATACCATGAGCCACCCCTGCACCCAAGCATCCCAATCCCTGCAAATCCCCCTTCAATGACCCCAAAAATAATGTGATTATTCATCCATTTTGGAAACATGGTTTCTTGTAAGATGTTGGGTGTGTTCCAGGATAGACATTCTTCTGTAGTATCTATATTATTGTTGGAAGGGTATGTATGTTCCTATTGTACACAAAAGTTTGTGTATGTTAACTTTCAGGGAAGATATTTGTATTTCTACATTTTTATTGTGTGGGTATTGAGGTGGGAAATGGAAAGTTTAAGATAATTTTTGTAGACAGTGGCTACCATATCATCTTTTTGGCCTAGTTCTGTCAAGTCTTAATATATTGTAACCAGTGAGAGAATCTCTTCATTTCATATTTCTTGCTTTAGGCATGTTTCAGTGACTACCAGAATGACAGGACAGTTTTAATTTATTGCAGATGCCTCTTAGGTTAGTAGCATATAGGTGTAAGTCAGAAGAATTGTTTGGGGATAGGTTGTAGTAGGAAGATGAGAGTTGTGGGTGGTTGTATGGGGCTATGAGGCTTGGTTTAGGATGGCTATGAAGCATAAGAGAAGTTGCCAAATGAGATGGGGTAACTATTGGGTCATTTTTTTGCTGCCAGTACCCCTTACCAGAAGAGTACCCCAGGGATCCATACTAATGCCTCATTTGTTTTCAATCTTTATTAACAAGCTGCACTCTGATCTCCCCAACCGTCCTATTACTCTTTATGCAGATGACATGATTATTCTTCAATCCCGTCCCTCTCATTCAACTATTCAACCCAGCTTCAGTCTGACCTTCACTCCCTTAGTTCTTGGCTAAACAACCATAAGCTATTGTAACACCCACTAAAACAGCAAATATGTTATTTTGGACCTCACAAAAGCTGAAAAAATACTTCTAAAAATATCAGCATCACAGATCACAATGGTTACACATTAGAAACAACCCCACCCTTTAAATACTTAGGTTTATGGCTAGACCAGTCACTTAACTTTCGAAGCCATATTGAAAACAATGGAAAAATATTGGTTCTTGCTTATTCATCCTGGAAAATATTTCTTTTGCTCTCCAGACCAGCTACAGCTGCAATAAGCAAAGGAATCTTCCTTACTCAAGTTGAATACAGGCTTCCCATCATAGCTAGACCCTCTTAGAAAACATCATCCACTCTAGAGTCCACTGAAAACAAAATCTGCTGATTCATTTCTAATTCCTCTGCTCAGAAACACCAATGCATCATCCTCTCCAAAGTCAAATGGCTACAGTTTCCTACAGAATTGAGATACTCCTATGATCTTTTCAAACAACTTCAACCAGGTACTTTTCCACCTCTTACAGCCAAGCTGCATAATAAAACCAACCCCCTACAACCTCCACAAGTTATTCCAATTAACTCCCTCACTCCAGATACCCCAAACCAATCTGCACTGTACTAATCATTCATTCTCAATTTTTTGCACCAAAACCATGCCAATCCCTCCTTCCTCACCTTACATAAATTTCTTCTAACCTCTCCATCTCAAAAGATGCCATCATCAAAAATCTGACTGCAAGTGCTTTTACACTTGACACATAACCTAACTCCCTCCTTACCTGCATCACTTCTACTTTTATACTATGTTTTCATCTGCTGCTTCCCTCTCATATTTACTACAAAAATCAGTTCACATTTGATTTGCTACTCTGCTGATATTATTTGCATATTGTATCAGTTGTCAATGGTATTATATACCTTCCACGATTACTCTGTGTTTGCGAGTTTATTCTGTTTTCCTTTCTGTGAATCTCTTCACCTGAGCTGTGACTGCAAATGGTCTATAATAATCAGTACACTACTCTGGTAAACAAAGTAAAATGAATAAATAATTAATTACATAAATAAATTTAGGTCATAAACTTAGCTTGTTTGATGGCAATTTGTGAGTGACACTTAATTTTGAAAAGATAGATTGCTTCTGTTTTGATGAATTGAGGGGCTATAGCAAAGTGGCATTGGTGTTGTTTGGGAGTTGCATTTCAGAGTCATGGCTTGTTTTATTTTCAACAGTGGGTGTTCATAAAAGGTACGGTGTGGTAGAGCCAGGACTAGTGTTAAAATGACTAGCTGAGTAAACGTCCTTTTGGTATGAGGATATATTAGTTGGGAACTGGCATTAGTAATAGTTATATTAAAGAAGCAAATGATTAGCTGTTACAATAGGGAAAGTTTAAAGTCAGATTAGATATTAGTAGTGCTGAGTTTGCATGGGTATGGAGTTCTGTAAAGGGAAAAGAGATACTCCAGATTTGGAACTAAGATTGGTATGAGGATATTAGTGCAATTTTTACAGAGTTATATGATATGGCAATTTTTGTATAAGGTTTGTAAAAACGAGTATCTAGTTTGGATATTTCGGTTATGAGAAACCTGTTGTGCTTTAAGGAGTAATAAGAAAGGAGGGTGGGGTGGATGGGTTGGAGAATTTAGTAAGGAGTTTAGATAGGTTGACGATATTGATGGGAGGAGATGGCTGAGTTGGAATCTGGAGTGAGTGGGGGTACGGTGATGTCAGGGTAGGGTGGGGGATCAGGATCAACCGTACTGGACTACAAGCACTGTAAAAACAATATAATAACAGTTATGAATGACAAATTGTGCTGTGATGTAATTTGTATAGATTTAACTTCAGCATTTGAGAGGATCATACACAAAATACTGATCAATAAATTAAAACAAGTAGGTATTGATGTACTTTTGATAAGATTATAGCTGCATGGCTTACAAATAGGACATGACAAGTATCATACAGCAATTGGACAGGTGAAATTTGAGTTACAGTCAGGGTATCTCATTGTGCTCTATACTAGTCCCATACTTGTTTAGATTGTATTTTACATATCTATTCTTTTCATCTGAGGTTCTCTACAGTATATATGCAGATGACTTGAAAATGGGTAAACTGATTACATGTGGTGCAGATAGGACATGTCTGCAAAAGAACTTGACTAAACTGAATGTTCTGGGCACAGGAGAATAGTTTGCTGATAAATACATTAATGATTAAGCATGTGAGATTTGTGAGACATACATTGAAAGGTAATACTTAATGCAGCACACTGATTTAAACTGGAGATCCATTTAAGGATCATGGTATATGGGTAGATCCAGCTTTAAGTTTTTCTAATTATATCAACCAATTGCTTAATGATAATTGTAGAACCATAAGTTGTATAAAAGATTTATAAAGTCTAGTAAATCAGAAATGATGAATGTGCTGTTTGTAAGTTATATTGGACCCAAACTTGAGTATGGAATAATAATATGAAAACCTTGTAAGAAAACAAGCATGATGTTCACTTTCCAAGATAACAGTAAACAATCCAGTTAAAAATACCACGGCCAGGTCTCAGAAACACCTCCAGGTATCCACAGTATGTCACCTGGAACAACAGCCTTTCTACTGTTAAACTCCCTCATAGCTATCTTTACATTCTCCTTGATAATCTGTTTCACCTCCTGATTAACCATAGCCACCTCAACCAACCTACCCTCCCGCCCCCATTTTACTCATGGAATAAGCCATCAAAATGATGTTTCCATATGTTCTAAACATACCCCTAGCTTGTATGTTTCACCCATATTCCTTTACCACCCTTTTGTGCTACACATCCTCCCTAGCTATGTGCCTTTGTCTAGCCAATAGCTACAGGCCCTATACACCAGCTGTGCTGTCCAACATTACATACAACCCCAGACTCCAGATCCATAGCCATGTGCAACACTCTCTTTGCCATGCACCCCATCTCTTTATACTCATGTCTACTCTCTACATCTGTCTGTCAATCCCACTTCTCCTTTGCCAACACCTTTTTCTGCATACTCCCCTGTACTTCTTCATTCCACCACCACATGTGCAGGAGCAGTCGCCATCTGGGCAACATGTCAACCTATGTCTGATTGAGCATAGTAGGTCATAGCTGCATTAATACAATGCTGGGTATGAGTACAAATAGGACACATCCACTGAGGGCAATCAGAAGGCCATCCCCAGATATGTCTGTGGTCTCACAAGCAACTATCCAACCCACCCTGTAAGGGAGGTCAGCCACAGCACATACACACACACCATAGCTGCAGATGACCAGTGTCAGGCATGTTTAGGACAAACATCACCCCCTTGGCTCAACATCAGTATAGAAGGATATGCACACCACATGCACCCTGACCCTCACCATTAATCAGGTGCAAACTGCCTACTTACATATAATGCTATGCATGTCCATACAATTTTGGTAGGTACTGTAGTATTATTTTATGAAATGTTTTGACTACTGATACTCATTACTAGTGAGCTGTCTTTGTAAAGAACTATGGACAAGGCCTGATGTCCTGTGATGTGTTTTTCCCTGTTTATGTCTTTCAGGTGTGATGCAGAGGCTTCCAGTCTATGATATCCAGGAGACAGCAGCCATAACTGATGCAATCCTGGAACACTACCACATCCTCTTCAGTCAGGGTCACCAACACCAGTGGGAGAAGACAGCCTTCTGGGAAGACCTCACACAGAGAGTGAACACCTTGGGGAACCATGGCCGCACGTATGAACAGGGCAGGCACAGAGCAAGTGACCAGATTTGACGTGCACAGCAATGGGCTGCTGCGGTGGTGAGGGACCATTCTGCTACTGGTGGGGGCCAGCCAGAGAGGCCCCACTTACAGCAATGGAGGAGCTCCTTGCCAACATGTATATATCTATGAAGATGCATATATCTGGACAAATCTATACATAATGCATATATATATATATATATATATATATATATATATATATATATATATATATATATATATATATATTTGGGTCTACTGTATAAGTTCAAAAATACACTTCTTCGAACTCACACAGTAGACCCTGCGTTACGTAAAAGTGCACTTAATTGAAAGTGCATTTTTGCGAAACCCGCTTCAGCAAACGGGCTACTACTGACTTTAGTGTAGTAGTTACGGACCTTAGGGTTAGGGCACTGGTCATGGTAAGGGGATAGCTAGTAGGGCTATCTCCTTAACATAAGCCACGCCCTAACCCTACGGTCTGTAGCTACTGCACCACAGTGGATTACATAGCATGTTTTCCTGCTGTCCCCCACTGTGGTGCGATCCGTTCGTAAACGCTGAGTTTGCGAAAGTGCACTTTCGAATAAGTGCACTTTCGTGTAACTGAGCAGTCTACTGCTCTTTTTCAAATACGTGGTATTCGATGAAAAGCAGTAGACCCATATAATTATATATATATATATATATATATATATATATATATATATATATATATATATATGTTGTTGTGTCTTTCGGCTTTTCCTGGTCAGGGGTTGCCACAGTGGAACTCTGGTCCGCTAATGATTGGCAGTAGATTTTTATGTGCCAAGTTGCCAGCTCTGATGCACAACCTTCAATGAAGGTACACCCATTCACGCATGTCTCCACGCAGAAGACGCTCTAGCTGAGAATCGAACCGGACAGCATCTTATTGTGAGGCGACAACGCTACCGCAGCACCACCACCGCAGTATATATATATATCATATATATATATATATATATATATATATATATATATATATATATATATATATATATATATATATATATATATATATATATATATATATATATATATATATAGAGAGAGAGAGAGAGAGAGATACATCCGCATCTCTCTTGGCTGCAGAACTGTGACTGAAGCTCCAAAGGTGGCGGTGTTTCCATATTCATTAAGGAGGCACACACCTCCAGAGTGTTGACCAACATAGGCATTACAGATCCTGCAGGCATAGCTAACATTGGGTAGGACAGTGGTTCATGTTGTAGCCTGCTATAGGTCCCCAAACATGTCCCAACACTCAAACTTCATGTCCCTAAACACCCTGGAGGCTGATATTGTCCAACCTAACACTCACATACTGGTTTGACTTAAACTACCCCACAATTAACTGGGAAAGCTACTCATGTACCAATGCACATGCCCATCGCATTGACTTGGTCTTTCCTAACATGGGCGACTGTTGCACAACACCAGTAGACAACTCCCCCTTGTTATATCTGAACACAAATTAATCACCTCTGGAAATCCATGGACCTTCCATGCCCCCATGCACAGGTAACCACCATGAAAAGCCTTTCCAAAGCTGAATATGGCCTCATAATAACAGAGGTGGCTAACCTCACAGCAGCCATGCAAATGGAGACTAGGTATATGACAGCTGAATCAAACAACAATGCACTATAAACATGTACACACATGCATCGGTACTACCATACCCACTACTACCAGAATCCTCACCTCCAATAAAAGGAAGCTGATCTGGTGGTCCCCTGCCATACAGACACTGTACAACAGAAGGAGGGAACTGATATGGAACAATGTGAAGTCCCAAGACTGGAAATCAACACTTATCAGCCTCAATTGAAGGTTGAGATCCCTCATCAAATACTACAAAGTTAACTGTGAGAACAGAATTGGGGCAGATAGTAAAGACAACCATAAGGTCTCATACAGTTATGTTAAGAATCTCTATGGTAATAGCAAGATTTGTTCTGAGCTAAGAGACAATGGAACCTACCAGACTGAGCCAAAAAATACTGCCAATATACTGGCTGGCATCTTGAGTGCAAACATTACCCCTCACTCCTTCCCCCAAAGGACCAATCACAATACCAGTACACCACCAGGCACCCAGTATTACTGCAGCACAGGTTAAAATACCACTCTCCAAGGCCAAGAATACAGTTTCTAATGGATCTGAAAATATCCCTGGCTGTGTTCTACATGAACTACAGAGGGACCTGGCACCTAACCTGTGTGTCCATTTCAAGCACAGCATCACCTCAGGCATTGTCCCTATTGAATTGTACACTGCTACAGTCACCCATCTCCACAAATGAGGTGTAACTACAGACCCTGGGAAATACCGCCCCAACTGCTTGACAAGTCTGTTATGCAAAGCTATGGAATGCATCATCATGCACCTAATAAACAGGGATATGGGAATCTACAGACTCAGGATCCCACACAGTTTACCTTTGTGAAGGTTATGTCATACCTGCTCATTCCACTTGGTCAACTTCTTGGTTTCAGTCACCTGAGCCATTTATTAACACAAGGTGACCCATACAGCCTACATTGATCTGGCCAAAGCCTTTGATAACATTCCCCACTCACTAACTAGGTGGGAACAGAGGCCCAAATACAGGGGTAGATTGGACATAATGGTGTCATACAGTGAGACAGTTGCAGATTTCACTGGGTTTGTTGTAACATCCTTTATGAAGAATATGACGTAGATAATACCCATAGATGTGTGTATTTACTGACTGCATTCCCCAGAGTCCGCAACCGATTTACCAGGGATGCCAAGTGTCTGGTGAACTCACAAATCATAACAGGCAGACATGTGGCCAGTCTGTGGACAGCATGCCAGTAGAGAGGTATGTCAGAGACGTATCACTGTGAGTCGTGACATCACACACTAAATGCATATCCACACAATCCCTGTCAATCTATCAATCCACCATGTCTATAACAGCACAGATGGCATAGAATCTGTTCACAAATCTGTGGATATGCCCCCATGTTGGTTGGCTGTTTCCACATGTCCTGTTCTGTGACATATTGCCACCCACTATATGTGAATCTGTAGGCCACCACCTCTGTAATGTCCCTCACACAGGCAAGGAAATGGGGCAAGACCCACATTAAGGAATGTCTCATATGTCAGAGCTAGCAGCAGTGCCCAGGCCCACAGCACAATACAATGTGGGCACCTACATAATGGTATGTCCGTGGCAATACCTGACATCTGCACATCTGTACAGAGAACAGATAGTATGTAGATAGCCAACAGGTTATGCATTAGGATGAATGTTTTGCAAGATACACATCTGAAACTGAAAGGTATGCCATTACTACATACAGCAGTCCTCAATGACATGTCCAAATAACATAGTAGTCTACAGTTAATGTCAACATATCAGATCAATATCTAATAGGAGATACATATAAATATATAACCCAAACACCAATAACAAGATACTCAGTACTCAGAGTCCAGCTTTGCATGTAATGGTGTATGGTTCCAGTACTACAATCTGCAATCTACTCTTACTTAAAAAAAGCACAGTTAAAAGTACTATCATAATGATACAATATATGTTAAACTATTTCTGTCAACCAGTGCACTATAGCTGATGTAACATGCAAGAGTGACTGCATATAACCTGGGATACTACCCATGTATGAAACAAATCCAAAGAGAAAAGACTGTGGTGCTACCCATGTATACACAGGTGTCCCATACCTTGCAACTGTAATGACAGCACATAGAAGCATTTTATATACAGGAAATTAAATACACTTCTTAAAAATGCCATTACCCTGCAATTTTATTAGACTGGAATGTGATCACTGGTTACCAGGGCTAAGCTATACTTAGCAGGTGTAGGCATTGCTTAAATGTAAATGCTAAGCAGATTTGCGCATTGGTAAGCGAAGCCTACACGGTGTAATCGCTTATTCGTTTAACCATACGTTAGCACTGCTTAGCTTCACGTAATCCCATGCAAACCCACTTAAAGCCACTTTAAAGCATCTTAATCACCCTGTCTTCATCACCCCTTGTTCTGCCAAGCAACAAAATAAATAGCCCATGGAGGTCTTGAACCCAAGACCCTGTATATTATAGTCACAGCACATAACCACTAAGCCATGAGGATGTCTGTTGCATTTTCAAATATATCATTCAGTACACATACTGAATAGTAGTGAACAACTGCTTTGACTACAACAATTGTTTGGTAGTTGTAAGTGAAAATAGTGTTGAATCAGTCATGTTCTTATATGTAAAAATACACATTTCAGATTAATATGGTGGGCTACATCTGAGAAAGTACATACAACACTCATATATACACATAAAAGGATATATG
Organism: Protopterus annectens; assembly: GCF_019279795.1. Lineage (NCBI taxonomy): Eukaryota > Metazoa > Chordata > Ceratodontiformes > Protopteridae > Protopterus > Protopterus annectens. Next base: position 793,984,637 of record NC_056730.1, read on the forward strand.
TATATATATATATATATATATATATATATATATATATATACATACACACACACACACACATATATATATATATATATATATATATATATATATATATGTACATACACACACACACACACACACACACGCACACACACACACACACACATATATATATATATATATATATATATATATATATATATATATATATATATATATTTATATAGGTCACTATAATAAGATCGAAGTTCCAAATCTTCGAACCAAGATCGAATGTTAATGATCGAAGTCTTGGAACTTTGAAAATAAAATGAAAAAAGTTAAACAAACAAAAAAAATACTCTAAGCAGGGGGGCAAGCCTCCCTACAACCCCCATGTGGGTGGCTGCACCCCACACACCACTGGCTACTTAAATATACCAACTTCAAGATCGCACTACAGTGTAGGAAAGGGAAATCTTCCCTGTCCATGCTGTACTGCGATCTCCATTATAAAATTTGAGGTTTTAAAACTTCGATCATTAGAGTTCGACCTTTAATGAGTCAACATTTTAAAACTTCGATGTTATGATAGACACACACACACACACACACACACACACACATACACACACATATATATATATATATATATATATATATATATATATATATATATATATATATATATATATATATATATATATATATATATATATATATATATATATATATATATATATATATATATATATATATATATATATATATATATATATATATATATATATATATATATATATATATATATAGGTATATATAACATATGCCCATGACATATAGTGGAGTCATACCTCAGTACCATAACTCTCAACCTCTTAGTGCAAGGGAACGCAATGTATGTATTGCAGTTATAAATGCAGAATGTTGCTACAGTGACATGGGTTGTGTCTACATACATGTTGTGAAGGAAGGCTCTTCTGAAACTGACATGTACACCATCAGTTACTGACAGACATCATAAAATCATCATAGTGAATTACCACACAAATCACAGTAATGATCCTGTGGAATACAGAAGAAATATGAGCAATAAACATGGACAGTCTGGAACAACCTTGTCAGTCAAGAGGTATACACAGAACTCCTTAGTTCAAGAAATGTGGAACAAGCCTGACAAAGGAGATGCTTAAAGTCATGATAATGGGCATATGTCACACATACTGGACTAGATAACCTCCCACGGTTGATGCATTCACACCCTCCTGTCTGTCCCAACACATATTAACTGGAGGAGCAGAGGTTCCAAGCTACATACTTCCAACTAGTTAGTGACATACATCTTTACAGCAGCCCACTGCTTTGTCAGATATATGCAACACATATGGTGTCCAGGCAACAATACATCTGCCAAATATCTGGACATAACATCATACTAGGGAAAATACACTGAGCTGATAGGCATGTCACCAAGCACTGTCTACACTAGAGGCAGACTGCCACAACACTAACTCAATGTACCTTTAGAGGAATACACATGTAATTGCAAATATAGCAGGCACTACAGATGTGTAACAGCACAGAGTAACAGACACCAGTGTGAAAGTGCATACCCAGAACCAATCTCAACACAGTCACAGTCACATAATGGTAAGCCTAAGTAATAGTGCAGTATATGGACTGTATGAACAATAGTCATCATCATGTTTGCCACTCACACACTAATTGTATATATACTTGCCCAATGCACAGTGTAGTCTGATGCCTGACTGTGGTATGGGACATGTCTCAATCTGGCCCTACAAACATATAGGCTGATAGGGTATCAGAAGCTGGAGCAGCATGCAACGTCAGATAGAACAGGACCAAGAACACTGACATCTACCCCAGTCTGTACACAGGCCAAATAACATAATCACTGTACACGGCTACATAATATGGACACTTTGTCAACAATTACCATAAGTACACAGACCTCACTACTGTACAGACTACAACAGAAAGTCCAGGTTTTGTCCTCTGATATTAGGCCTCCTATACATTACATGTCTGGCAGTCTGATATATCACTGCCTTGATATCAGGAATTATGTCAGTAAATAATGATATACTGTACATAGCCACCTCTCACTGCATGACATATGAACAAAGGGTGACAGACTTGGGGGACAGAGGCAGAAACACAGGGCCAATATTGGCATATTGCAGTTATGAACTTAGAACATTGCTGGTGTAACAGGGTTTTTTGTGACATATCTCTTCTGAGAGATATTAAGTCATTAACACACATGGATCTTACCATTTACTGACTACAATCATCAGAGTATGCTACTGCATTTATAAAGACAGAAAATGAGCAAGTGACACACCAAATCTAGGACTCCAAACTCTGACCAGTCTGCAGATAGCCCTACGGGTGAGAGTTTTCTCAACCACATAACACTGTCATGTCAGACTTTAAATCATGCACAACAGCCATATCCACACAAACCCTGTTAAACCAACATTACTTCAAATGTAGAACAGCAATACTTACATTCTGTCTCCATGTCTGGAATATTCCCCTCCAGTTTGTTGGCCTGTTTCCACAGTGTTTGTTGTAAGAGGTATTTCCAACTACCTTTTGTGATGCTGTTTGTCACACACCCACATGAATTCCTGCTCAAAGTGAAGGAGAAGGGCCAACACCCATTTGCAGTGCTTACTTATAGGAGTGTATTTCCATGCAATTCACTATAGGAATGATATCACAGCTGTTCCATATGCAATTAGCAGATGGAGGACTCCAGTTTGTGAACAGGCCATCAGTTGATCATGAGCATTACCTACCAATGTCAAGATCCTGCCTATACAAAACAGATGCATTTTTCCACATCTACAGAGAGGGGGAGAGAGAGAGAGAGACAGATGGAAAGAAAGGATGAGAGAAAGAGTCAAGGGTTCTTTTAAGGTGACTGAAATCAGCAGCTGTGCTAAAGTAGGCCAATGGCAGGTGTAGTGATGTGAATGGCCTCAAAATTATTCATTTCCATACTCAGACACACACTTGCCAGGACCAGGTTTAGAACTCCTACCTAGCTCATTTGCTACACTACAGTATTACACAGTTATCACGAGTGCCACGGAGCTTATAGGGCTGTGACTCATATCAGGAAGAGTGCTAACATGGGCAATGGGAAGTGCAGTGTGTGAATGGGCCACAAATCATTCCTCTGGAAACTCACAAACACACTCAGTCACACACAACTTCACATTTGACAGGACTGAATATGCATATGCTACATGAATACTGATTTGTACTATCATGTTACACAGTTATCACAAGCACCACAGACACTATAAGGCTGAGGGCTACCAAAAGGAACGTGTACAGTGATTGACATCAGCACATCATGTGATATCGGCCATTTGAATGTGTAGTGGGTGGGACAGGCCTCATAATGGAATTCTCTCTGTCATTGACTGTCTCTCTCTTCCACACATCTCTGTGTGTGTATGCTTGACATATTATAGTGTGTTGGCCTTGGATATGTGTGAGTATTCCTATCCAATGTGTGTGTGAAGCATGAATGATGTACAATTTAGTGTGTGTGCACAGACATCTACGAATGACAGATATGTATAGTCCACTCTGTTGTCAGACATGGCCTTCATTTAGTGTAGGAGCATGCCCAGTATGACCTTCTGTATTGCGTATGTGAATCCATTTCAGGTAGGGTTGTACTCCAGTTCAGGGCTTGGTGCTCTCCACATACAGCTAGCAACCTGTTTCTGCAGGATATCTGTAGATAGGTTGACAATATGGAGTCACAATGGGCGATAGATAGGGGATACTGTAACTATTGCTGTCTGTGCTGCTTGTGTTACATGGATGGTGTTAGCAGACATATTCAGATATATGTACTGTTTTACACTGTGATGTATTATGTCATCGAATACTGACAGATAAAATTATTTGCTCACAGTTATTTACTGGGAAATACAAGATGAATGAAGCTGAGTCCAGTATTGTGGTCCACAGCTTAAACATTTTTGCACACTCCTGCCATTCTGGAGGGAAAGCTACAGACACTTGCTGAGGTGTCTGTGTAAATGGTCCAGCACTTTTGTGTGTGGTGTCTGAGGGTCCCCTTCTTGTACATATATCGACTTAACAGAATCGCCATATCCTGCTGTGACCATACCTCTCAGCTGTACAGATCACCTAGGTTACCCAGAGGCAGGGATCATGTATCTGTTCAGTTCCTCTTCATATTGTGGTTTACGAGCAGGTTTGTAGCCACACATTACTGGGTTTGCAGGCAGAGGTAGGAGGGGCACACATTAGAGTTTCAGACTTCACACACTCCATGATGTCCATGCGTCTACACCCCCACTCTGTTATTCTATCCTCTTCCTAACATTATGAGAGTGATATCTGAGAAGTATCCCTGTAGTTGACCCTTCATCCCAGCAGTATTTATGGATCTGTCCACAGTTCATGCAGTAGGACATGGGGGGGGGGGCATGCTACTGGGATTTATCATCATGGCCTTGCATTTGTGTTCTGTTGACTGTGTTAGGCTGTTAGTTATGATCTCATGAGATACCATACGTTAGCACTATGGGTGGAGCACAAGCCTTTGACAAAACACTGTAGGCCATTTGGTAGTGATGCAGGCTATCTCTAGCAGGCCACTGCATTCTGCCACTCCTACATTCCCAGGCTGTGAGCCAGTGGATTCCTCTGGGGTGACAAGGTAAGTGTGCAAGGTTTTAATGGCAATAGTTCCTGTCCATATTGATCCATTGGTCTGGATGCAGGCAGGGTGCTGTTTACAGCTAAGAACACACCTAAATAGGTCAGCTCTTCAGCATGCTGCATTCTGTGGATATTCCCATACAGAAGTGGGGTCATACTGTACTTATTCCCAAAAGCAAGGATATGACCTGTGATAAACCTGTGGCTAATGGTGGGGTGAGATGAGTGCATGTGTGATATGGAAACTACTTCCAGCTGATTCACAGATATACTTGGGAAATTCCCCTTGTGCTGCCTTGTGCAGGGACATAGGCAGTCTCTCATTACTTCATAACTGTGCCTTTTATGGTCTGCCAGTGATTGACCAGACTACATCATGATTCCATACTACATGGACAACTAATGTGCTGCTAACCTGTCTGTACAATTCCAATGTTGTGTGCAACTGACAGTTAAATGTTATGCACTCTGTCTAGGGTACTTCCACCTGTGTACTGTGTGTATGTATGGGCCCACATTCATGGCATGTCCGTCTTTCAGATGGTGACAGATATTGACATCTGGACAGTGAGTATGGATGACTGCTGACATGGGTATTACTGAGAAGCATTGCGTTTGACACTGCAGTTGTCAGAACATGGCCCTGTCAACCACAGTATTGCCCATAGGCCACAGAGACACAACTCTCCATACCTGCATGCTGACCATTTCCAGACAATATTGAACACATAACAACCTAACACATGGACCCCTCCATATTGTACACATGCAACAATCTGTCCTGTAGATTGGGCCAGCTCAGGTAATCTGTGCTCCACTGATACTACTCCTCAAACTTACATGTTACTGCATTTCTATATAGGATTGTGGGGGGAGGGGTGGTACACCTGACAACTGTAAACTGTGCTATGACTGTACCGGTATGTCAGGTACTCTGTTGGCTTCCACATCATTTTGTATTCTGACCTATCATGCAGACAGGAGACATATCAGTGGAGTACAGATCTTAGAGTTTATTGACCTACATTTCAGTTTCAGACTTCTTACCATTCAGAAGTAGCATACAACTGCCAGACCTGTTGCAGTCTGTCTGTGTAGGTCTGTAGGGGGGCTTTTCACCATTGCCATCAACTGAAGGCCTTAGCCCAGCCTTTCTTTATGGTCATCTACACCTGTCCTGCTGGCTGAGGCTGGTGGTGTATGTGAGCCTCACTGACATGCATGTGTGTGCCCTATGGACACACATTTGGGCCACCACATGTACTGCAGTGGGATTTGCCACCTTGTCTAGTACTGCCTATTGTATTCACACCAGTATTTGTTATGGATTTCATGCTGCCTATATAGATGTCCAGTATCTGCTGCCATCCCATTCAGCCACCTGAGTCCCTTGCATGCTCACATCCATACCATAGATACAGCTATCAGAACATACTGCTCCATTCAGTAATTGATAGGAAGCGTGACTTACCTTGTTGTAGGGCCAGTATTGAGGACAATGCTGGAGGGCTGACTATGTTGGATGCACATAGTACACTCCGTATACATGGTAAACACAGGTATTGTCATATTTGGCACCCCTTTTACTGTATGTGTGCATCAGAGAGAGGTGTCATTCCCTGGGTCCCTACTGTGTCAATGTCACCATTGCCTCCTTGCCAAGGCCTGGGCATACTGGGCGGTTCCTCATCCGAGTCCCTCTGTGCCTGTGCTGGCCTTGGCAATGGTGGGTGTCTTTGTGGCCTTGCCCTGTACTGCTCCTGCTGCAGATGTTTCCGCAGGATCATATTGTGTAGCATGGCACATACTATGAACATTTGTGTACATGTAGCTGGAGAGTACTGCAAGGCTCCACCAGATATGTCCAGGCAGTGGAACCGTGACTTGAGCATCCTAGACACATGCTCTATTATGATTCTGGTTTGTGCGTGTGGCTCATTATGGAGTTCTTTTTCAGGTGTGTGTGAATTTCTGAAGGGAGTCATCAGCCACGGCTGCAGTGCGTAGCCAGCATCCCTCACATGGTGGCCATATGGGATGTCTCCACTGGAAAATGAATGATAAGCTGTGTCATATGCCAGAAGAGGGAGTTGCAATACCTTCCAGGGCTGCCAGCACACACATTCAAGCTAATGCCCTGGACATCGCACATGACCTGGCAGTTGATGGAGGGGAAACCCTTGCGGTTTATGCATACCCTGTTCCACTCACCAGGTGGTGCTTTGATGTGTATGTGCATGCAGTCTATATCCCTCACTACCTCAGGGTATTCTGCTATTTGGTGGAAGAGACTCATACTGCTGGTCAATGCCTCATGAGTGATGAGGAAATATATGTGCTCACCGGCATGTGCTGACATGGCATCCAGGAACTGGTAGAGTATTCTGGATGCTGATCCCTGTGAGATCCCCATGATATCCCCAGTTTGTCTTTGGAAAGTACCTGTGGCTAGTATTCGTAAGCCTACACATACCTTGGTATCCACTGGTATGGGTTTCCCTCTGTTGGTTCTGTGTGTGGAGCAGGGCCGGCACAGCTCAACAATTTGCTGTAGAATGTCCCTGTCCACCCTATAGCACTCCACTATCTCCAGCTCATGTAGGACCTGCTAGATTACCCTGGGTCTGTACACTCTTCTCCTCCTCCTCACTGTGGGATGGTCATCAGCATTCACATCCTCACCACCCTCAACGTCTTGCACATATTGATGTATGAGAGCAACAGCAGCCCCTATCATTTTGTTAGTTTTGTCAGGTAAATTTTCCCCATCTGTGTACACTGGTGGTGTAGAGTTTGTGGGGAAAAAACAGAGTGAAAGGGGTTTGCATACTTTATAGTACTGTGCTGGGCTGGGCTTCTGCATGTGTAATTGGCTGATTCTGCTACATTTCACCTGCCAGCTATGCTAGTTCCCCTTGATTGCCTTCCTGCTGCTGTTTCCCTTCCCATTGCCTTCCTGTTTAAGCCCCAAGGTGCACCACACATACCTAGTACTCAGATGTGAACTGAGCTGCTATTTCCTGTTTTTTTTTTTTTTTTTTAACCCAGTGCATGGCTCACACACCCTTTTAAGCAAGGAAAACAGTGCTCAACAATGTGAAACACACCCCCTTCCTTAGCTCTGTTTAGCTAAGAGCAAACACGGACAGCAGGGCTCCATAAGTTTACACCATGCATAACGCACCCCCTACTGAAGTCATCCTCTTGTCCTGCCTACATGGTTCTCTATCCCTGCACCTGTATGGTTAGGTGCAGGCTTTCAGTAGGTAGAAATCTGTAATTCAGTAAAGGTCCCTTCATTTGCATACCCCGGAGTGCAGATCCATAGTTACAATTCCCAAGCACACACTTTCCCCTTGGCAACCAGTGCTCCCTTGTCTTGTTTACATTCTGCCTGCCATTGACTATAATGGCAAAATGCAGATTTTTGTTAAGAGGCAGTTTTTCCCTTTTTTCCAGCACCCCAGTGTTTGCGTGCCGCTGTCCTTAGCTTAAACAAGCCGAGATCGGCCAAAAAAATAAACTTTTTATTTTTATAATATTGATATCCTTTTAATGCTAATAACCTTATATTTGGCCATTGACTTCTCTGTTCTACATAATACATGCTTTTCACAAGCTGTCATGCCTCCGTTTTGTCAGATGCAAAAATGTATTTGGCTACTAGCCGAATACATTTTTGCACTGACACTGTTCCTATATGGAATCTGTTCAGCTTGCTGGATCATAAAATCACCTCATTTGCATGGTTTTCACCAGCAAATGAGGTGATTTGCATACTGAATGGAATTCCATGCAGGAACAGTATAGGGCTGCTTGTGCACGTTAAAACGGCCCTATCCTGGATTGCACGGTGACTATATTGCATGCAGGAGCTGCTACACTGTTCCTGCACAAAATTTGACTGTTTGTGAATCCGGCCGACTGTTTTTCAGCTCTGCTTCATTTTAACATCTCTGACAGGATTATTACTAAAAATTTCAAGTAGAACATTTCAAAATGACAAAAAAGACATACAGGCAATGAGTTATCTGTAAAGATTGATAAATTAGAAAGCAGAATGGAAGATTTTAAAAAGGAATGTAAAAACAAGTTGAAGTGCTGAATGAATCTGTTAAACAACAATCATCATAAATCTCAAGTATAGAAGAGGCAATGTCTGATTTTGATGGAAGATTACTCGAAAATGAGAATAACACTGAATTTCTTTTGAAACAAAACAGCATTTTCCAGGAAAAAATAGAAGACTTAGAAAATAGATCTAGAAGAAATAACATCAGGATTTATGGGATTCCTGAAAAAGAAGAGGAAGAAAGTATGAGTCAATTCCTTAATACTTGGCTGCCTAAAACTTTGTACCTGCCTGAAGCTTTTTCCTTTGGCATCAAAAGGGCACATAGATCACTTTCCAGCTTATCTTTAAAAAAAGCCCACCTTCACCAAGGCCAGTGATCATATGATTTTTCTCAAGTCAAGATAAGGGTTTAGTCTTAAAAGCTGCATGGACTAATTATCCCATTAAAATTAAAAACAAAAATGCTATAACACTTAACAATCACTATTCAGCATTAGTGATGTCAAAGATAAAAGCATGTGTGCTGCTTGTTAAAATCTTAAAGAAAAACAATATTAAGGCACAAATCTTGTTTCAAGCAAAAATATGGATTCACCTTCCAGAAGGAAGGAAGATGTTTAACACCTTGGAAGATGCAATGGACTCTATACAGAAAAATAAAATGCTGGAAAAAAGAAAAAAAAATGGACTTGAATCTCTCAACTTCTTTGAAGAGAAATGCAACAAGAGATGGTTGGTTAATAAAATACAAATAACAGTAAAAAACTGAAGGACAAATGAAAATCAATGTATTTCATGGTTATGAATTCTTAGTAATTTAAAGATGTGCTTGAATATTATGAGTATTATTTATTTAATTCCCTTTTTCAAATGGTTACCAGTTCCCTTTTGAAAATGTCAGCATTTGATTCTTTTAGCTATATATGAAATTAAGTCCACTTATTTTCATTTAAAGATTCATTTTATTAAAAGTTAATCTTTACTATGATGAAACTTATGTTTGGTAGCACACTTTCTAATATCTTGGCATAGCTGAGTGATGTACTATTAAATATAATACAATATGTAACAAGTGGCACTAATGAGGCATGTTGAGTTTCATTCTGGTTTCTTAAAATGGTCCGGTAGTGTGCTCCTGACATATACTTGACATGCAATAGCACCCAGGAAATTTATGATATGTTATAAACACACTATAAAAAATATAGTTTCTTACATATATAAAATTTATTATTGGAATGTTATCAAATAATTAGAGTAACATTTACACTTTTACAAGTTAAACCTGGATAACACATAACTGCCATTCTTTTAATGCAAGTTTATAAGGTAAACCTGAATCACACATAACTGTCATTCTTTTAATGCAGGTTCATAAGCTATGTCTCATTTGAAAAATAGCAGTCTGCTTTATATTAAGCATCTCATACAAGTAGTGCTTACTGAATCATTAAATGTTATTTCTTTAAATACTATAGGTTTTTAGTGGTTAACATACTTTGAAATTATTTTTGTTGTTTTCTGGAAGGGTTTGAAGGAGTGATGTATAATGGAGAGGTGGCTTGGATTCACTTGTGAGCATATTTTTGTGAATTATAGCTGATAAACTGTTCATTTGCAAACCCTTGTCATGAGGACCAGATTGAAGCAGCTTAATTAGAGTCATGAGCACTTTTGTGATGCTGCCAGAGTTCTTAAAATTCTAAGAAATATCCAGGTTACTTCTTCCTGTCTAAAAGTAAATAATCATAACATTTTGAGTCATATGCTAAGAAATCAATGAATACAAGTTGGATAATAAGCAAAAGGCAGTGGATTGCCTTCTAAACCACTGACAGTTATTAAATAGTTCTGAATGCTTGCAGTATACCAAAAAGATAGTTTATATACCAGCCTATAGAAAGACACTTCTGACAAAAATATTAGGATTGTGTTTCTCTGCTATTGTCTCTTTTTAATGATAACAAAAATTAATCTCTCAGAACAATTAATTTTGGAAAGTTTGAATTGTAAATGGATAGATTATTCAGATGTTTGTTCAGATTCTATTAGATATAACATTTAAGGAAAATAGGAATGATTTTAATGGTAATACTAGATTAAAGAGTATCAAATATATAAGGATAAATATAAATATTCTATTATATGATATTTTACACTAGGATTATAGTAAAATATAAAACCTAGAAAAATAGTAATACTACAAGATGTAGTATACAAATGGAAATAGAAAGATCAGAATAAGTAAATATGTATATGTACCATCATGGAACTTATAAACCATGACATTGTTAATCTCCAAACTCTGGACCCCACCCAGTTTTGGTTTGTAAAAGGCAGATCATGTCTCCTAAACCTGATAGACTTCTTTGAAGCGGTCACCAAAGCCGTAGACAAGGGTAAGGTGGTTCACACAGCCTATCTAGATCTCGCCAAGGCTTTTGACACCATCCTGCACTCTGGAATTATAGATAAACTCACTAAACTAGGTATAAATCCCTATGTCATAAGATGGGTTGCCAACTGGCTCACTGACAGAATCCACACTGTGAAAGTAGCAGATTCCAAATCCAACTTCAGACCAGTGACAAGTGGAGTACCACAGGGTTCAGTCCTGGGTCCTCTTCTGTTTGGTATCTACTTCTCTGAAGTACAGGCTAACACAGAAAGTCTTGGCTAATGAAGTTCGCAGATGACTGAAAAATAGGCGCCATAACTGAAACTCCTAATGATGTGGACATCCTACAAAAGGGCCTCATTGAGACAGATGCCTGGTGTCAAAGCCATGGCCTCAAGCTCAATGCCAAAAAGTGCATTGTCATCACTTTTGGTAAAAACTCTGTACCCATGAGCTACCACATAGGCGGTAGTCTACTTAACACTGAAAGTGTGATAAGAGACCTTGGGACATAGGTGGACAGTAGTCTCTCCTTTGGTAATCACATTGTCACAGTAGTCGGGAAATTGGGAAATCCTTCTATGTGGCGCACCTCATCACAAAAGGTTTCTCATCCAGGAAAAAAGAGGTCATTGTTCCCCTCTACCCGTCACTCATTAGACCCATTATAGAATACAGTGCCCCTTTTGGTATGTACCTCACAAGACATCTACAACAACTGGAAAGGCCACAGAAATACCTCACAAAGAGGATTACTGCCCTCAAACAGATGGCCTATGCAGACTGTCTCAAAAAACTCCAGCTTTACTCTGTCACATATCACCTACCCAGAGGCGATCTCTGCCTAACAAACAAAGCTATGTCAAACCCAGAGCTGTTGAACATGCTCAACTTAAAGAAATCCCAATCCCTCTGAGCTTCATGCTCTAATGACCTAAACCTTGTCACAACAATAAAAAGAACATGCTGGACGGATAGATTCCTATCCCAGAGACTTCCCATACTCTGGAACAAACTACCTATCTATATCAAACAAAGCTCCTCATTAGCACTCTTCAAGAAAAATCTTGATGATTGGGTGGGAGATAAGAAATTCACCCCAGGGATCACCACTTCTGTGACTCTGCTCAACAGGGGCACAGGAAAATAATTTTCTTGGGTGGTTAAAGACAGGGTACCTTTTTGGCTAGGCTTATATAGGCCCTAGGGCTAATAGCATAGTACCTACCTATGAACCTATGAGCCTATGTCTTCTAGGGTGGGATGTTGGCATAGTGGCTAAAGGGTTCACCTTATAGTTGCAAGGCCCAGGGTTTGATTCTCACATGTGATAATTGGCTGGGGTTGGAATAACCCACAGCTGTTAGTCTAGTACTAATTTATGAACCTCTGATCCTATGAACAACTTTGTACATAGTAAATAAAATTGAAAAATATAAATCATCTGACCTGTAAATTAATAAATATGAAAATAGCAACTGACTTCGTCCCTATAGTAGACCAGCAAAATAATGTGAGTTACATGAAAAGATTATTTTAGAGATATTCAGATTGGTCAACTTATAATAAAAATTCTGAACACCTGTTTTAAACTTTCTTATTCATAACTCACTAACTGGCTTTTTTAAGATGATGCATACTAAAAATATGAGACACACTAACATGAATCAAAAGCACGAGCTAAGTATTGTTAGTCTAATGGAGAGTTTCAGAGGTAGTTTGTTCATCTTTTTCAACAAACTAGGACTGCGTTATTCCATGGTAGAATGTTTTAGGGTTATATCATTTATATCATTAGCTAATTTTTTATTTGTTTAAAATGTTTTCTCCATAGGTGAAGATTTCATATTGTTATATATAAAGTATATAATAAGTTCTGTACATAAATGTGATTTTACTATATCTGTGTTTTTACTCTCTTATATAAATGTCTGACTTTAAATGCATATCTATTTATATTAATGTATTGAATAATCCAGGAAAGAAATGGAGTCTGTTCAAATACTTGTAATTACATAAACCTCAAATAGTATTTCTACAGGAAATACATTTACTTAATAAAGGTGTAAATAAATTTTCCTTAAAGAATTATTTAGTTTTAGTGGGTTTTGGATTTTGAGCTAATGTAAGAGGCACCCTCATTTTATGGATGAACTCACCGGTAACGCCTAAAGTAAACAATACCTATGTTAATAAAAATGGTATATTAAGCATTTTTATAATTGAGTGGATAGACAGCTATATATGTTGGTGAACTCTTTTTGGATTCCAGGGGCTGGAGCTAAAGATGCTAAAAATATTTAGACACTACAGCCTATTACTTGAAAGGTGAAGTCATAATGGCTAGTGATTTTAATTGTATTTTATCAGACAAAGATTCCACTGCAGATAGAAAGCTGAGAATACCCTATGCTTCTACTTTTGTAAAAAAAAAAAATGCTGTTTAATGAACTATACTGATGTATGCTATCATTGTTAACCTTTTCTTATCATATTTACTTTGTATTCCTATGAGATAGTCTGCAATGTATATGCTCAATGTGTACTATGTATTTGTATTTTTCTGGAGCTTTTCTCCCCAGAACTCGATTGAAAATGGGCTCCTTGTGGCCCAGTGGACTATCCTGGCAAACATACTGCAAATAACTAAATAAGCAATAAATAAATCTTCAGCCAAACACTTACATTTTGTAAATCTAATGAATGTAAAGGATATATATGAGCTAAGGAAAGCAAACTCACTTTAATGTATCTATTATTCATATAAATATGGAATACAAGCAAATATTGATCACATTTTTGTCTGAACAATCTGTTATCACATATCAGAGAGGTTCATGTCCATTATCTGACTATAATGCTATAATCTTTAATATTATATTTTAAAAAATGATGGTTTAATACATCACATGAGATTACCAGCATACATTATTAAAAGGATGCAAGGATTGGTATGTTAAAGAGATAAAAAAAAATTCTTAGAAATAAACATGAATGGTGAAGTATCTGACATTGTCCTGTGGGATTCATTAAAACTCACTGAAATGCAAGAGTTACAAGTTGATATATTTGTAAAACAAGAGGATGGGACAAAGAACTGAATACACTACAGGCCAAAATAGACACACTAAAGTTAAATCTAAAACAGAAATGACATTATCAATCAGTCTGAACTTAAAAACTTAAATACAAAATATGATGAAATTATAAATTATAAAGTTTCAATGAAACAGGGAAAAACATACAAACGTCAGGTATATTCAGTAAACCCTTTAAGCCTGCAAAGAAATTATAACACAAGTAAATAATAAAAAAACAGAAGAATGATACCGCAGTACAAGCAGAAAATGATTGACTTCAACAATTGGCTGTTTCTGGTGTCATTCTAAGGGTATCCAGTATCTGTCTGCTTGGGATAACATGATTGACAGACCTCGATGTTTTGCCAGAGATGGTCTGCATCTGTCACTCTTGGGTTTTCGGATAATGGCTAAGGCTCTTGCCAGCCCTATAATGCCTTTTTAGGCAATGTTCCAAAGACCAAATTACCACCATGACAGCTACAAATAAATGCAATCTGAGGGTCATGCTGCTCAATGCTAGAAGTCTAAATCTCAAGATGCTCAAAGCACTCCTCAAAATGGAGAACATCAACATTTGTGCTGTAACAGAGACCTGGTTTAAAGCAGCAGAAAGCACCCGTGCTACCAGACTATAACTCATTCCACACTTATCGGCCCCAGAACATGGACTGAAGCTCCAAAGGCAGTGGTGTCTCCATATTCATAAAGGATATGCACAGCACCAGACTAGTAGCCTAGCATAACACATCTGAGATACTTCAGGTACAACTAACATTGGGTAAAATGGCAATTCAGGTTGTAGTCTGCTATAGGTCCCCAACCATGTCCCAAGACTCTCATTCCACATTTCTAAGCACACTGGAAACTATTAGGGTCCAACCCAACACTCATACTAGGTGACTTCAACTACCCCTCCATCAACTGCGAAAACTATTCATGCACCAATACACTGGCCCGACACTTCCTGGAAGTGATCAATTCCAATGTCCTGGACCAGCTCATTCTTACCCCCTCTACAGGAAGCAACGTCCCTGACCTGGTTATTACTAACATGGGCAACTATTGCTCTACAGCAATAGTCAATTCCTCCTTGGTTAGATCTGACCACAAACTAATCACCATGGAAATCTACATCTCACACACCCCCCCCCCCCCCGCAAAGGTAACCACCATGAAAAACTTCTCCAAAGCTGACTTTGGACTCCTAAAAATAGAGGTGACTAACTTCATGGCACCCATGGCAATGGAAAATAGATGTATGACTGTTGAATCATACACCAATGCTCTGAACTAACACATACATAAATGCATGGAACTAGCCATATCCAACAGAACCAAGATACTCTCCTCCAAAAAAAGAAAGCCAATCTGGTGGTCCCATGCCATTAATAAACTCTACAACAGAAGGAAGAAACTGTTGCAGAAAAAGGTGAAGTCCCAAGACTGGAAAAACTCTCTTATTAGCCTCAACAAAAAGTTGGGATCCCTCATCAAAACCTCTAAAGCCAGCTATGAAGGCAGAATTGCAGCAGGCACTAAAAACAACCACAAAGCCTTCTATAGTTATATCAAAAATCTCCACGGCAATATCCATGTTTGCTCTGAGTTACTGCACAATGGTACCTCCTATACTGACCCAACAGATATTGCCAACATACTGGCCAACAGATTCAGTGCCAACTTTACCCCTCTTTCCTCTCCTAAAGGACCAATCAAAGTACCGGAAGACTGCCAGCCACTCAGCATTACTGCAGCACAGGTTAAAGCTGCATTGTCCAAGGCCAAGAATACAACATTCATGGGACCCAACAATATCCCTGGATGTGTACTGCATGAACTACAAAATGAAATGGCATCACATCTGTGTGCCCTGTTCAGTCACAGCCTCACCTCAGGCTTTGTCCCTACTGAATGGTGCACTGCTACAGTCATCCCTCTCCATAAAAGGGGAGCGATTACAGACCCTGGGAATTCTCACTCCATTATTCTGACGAGTCCAATATGTAAGGATATGGAGTGCATCATCATGGACCTAATTAACAAGGATATAGGGAATCTCCAAAATCTAGATCCCACACAATTTGGTTTTTTGAAAGGTAGATCATGCCTGTTCAACCTGGTTGACTTCTTTGAGTCAGTCACCAGAGCTGTGGATGAGGGGAAGGCAGTTCATACAGTCTACCTTGATCAGGCCATGGCCTTTGATACCATTCCCAACTCAGGAATTATTGATAAACTCACCAAACTAGGCATCAATTCCTATATCACTAGGTCAGTTGCAAATTGGCTCACAGATAGAACCCACAGTGTGAAAGTAGCGGACTCCAAGTCAGACTGCTGACCAGTCATGAGTGGAGTCCCACAGGGATCGGTCCTGGGTCCTCTCCTGTTTGGCATCGACTTCTCAGACATCCAGGCCAACACCGAGGGACTCTGGCTGACCAAGTTCGCAGATGACTGCACGCTTGGAGCCATTATTAACTTCCCAAGTGATATAGCTATCCTACAGAAAGGCCTCACTGAGACCAATGACTGGTGTCGAAACTATGGCCTTAAGCTTAATGCCAAAAAATACATTGTCATCCCTTTTGGGAAAAACTCAGTTCCCACTAATTACCATATTGATGGGAGCCCACTAAACACTGAAGGCATTATAAGAGATCTGGGGACACAGGTTGACAGCAACCTCTCCTTTGACCATCACATTGCCACTGTGGTCAGAAAGTCCTTCTATGTGGCATATCTCATTACTAAGGGTTTTGCATATAGGAAGAAAGAGGTCATCATCCCTCTCTCTACTCTTCCCTCATTAGGCCAATCATCGGGTATAATGCCCAATTTGGCATGTACCTCACTTGACACATGCAACAGCTGGAAAGGCCACAAAAGTACCTCATGAAGAGGATCCTAGGCCTTAAACGCATGTCGTACATGGACAGACTCAAAAAACTCCAACTATTCTCTGCCTCATATCGTCTACTAAGAGGCAATCTCTGCTTGACTTATAAAGCCATGTCTGACCCAGCTGTGCTAGAAATGCTAGATCTAAAAAAATCCCAATCCCTCCACAACACACACTTCAGAGACCTCATCCTCATTACCACAATCAATAGAACATGCTGGAAGGACAAGTTCATAACCCAGTGACTGCCCATGCTCTGGAATAGACTTCCCATACATGTCAAGCAGAGCACATCACTGGCTCTGTCTAAGAGAAATCTTGATGAGTGGATGGGAAATAGAAAGTTCACCTCGAGGATCACTTCAGTGGCTGTACTTGATAGAGGCACTAGGAAATAACATCAGGCAGCACAATGCCAGGGCACTTCTATGGGCAAGGCTTGTAAAGGCTCCAGGGCCATTAGCCTAGTACACACCTATGACACTATGAACCTATAAGAACAGATATTAAAGGTGTTCTTGAGGGCTTTAAAATATTTTATGAAAATACAAATAATAATACAAAAAACCTAGATAATGATGATAAAATTGAAACTTTTCTAACAGAAAATATAAATTATAAAATAACAAGTGAACAAATAAAAAAAATGACTGACCATTCACTTTAACAGAAATAAAAGATCAAATAAAAAAGTAAAAATAATATGGTAATAGGCTTAGATGATCTTATACCAGAACTATATAAAATACTACTGGATGATGCAGTTAAAATATTAGATAAGATCTACAGAGAAATAAAAACAACTGCTAAAGTCCCCCATCATGGAAATATTCCTGTATATTGGGTCTATATTAAAATCTTGAAGAGGCGTTACATCGAATGCCTCTTCACCGACATATAGAGACCGAATGCACTAAACCACGAATGGTCAAAACAGAGATTGCTTTCCCTGGGAAAGAAATCACTGGTACCAAACACACACACACACACACACTATTTAAAACATAGCTAAGTTGGGAACTTCTCTCCCCCCACACCCCCTAACTAAATATATCAACTCTGAGATCTCTCTACAGTGGAGTAAAGGGCAATGCTATGGCTCATGCAAGTGACTTTATTCCCTGGAAAAAAATGCTGGCATGAGCCCTCGCTATTTTCAGACTTCGATCTTTATGTGTCAGTGAAGAGGCGTTCGGTGTAACGCCTCTTCGCGATTTTAATATGAACCCCCTTATATCACCTATTTTAAAACAAGATAAGGATTCTGCAAAGTGCTCATCATACAGACTTCTTTCACTTTTAAATGTGGACAATAAGATGTTCATGCCCATTTTAGCTAAAAGAATTAATCTACTTATACCTAAACTAATTAGCGGTTATCAAACTGGTTTATTTTAAATAGACAAGTGCAGGATAATATAATAAGACTAAATATATTAATAGACAATGCAAATAACCATAAAATAGAACTTTCTATCATTAGTCTCAATTTAGAAAAGGCTATTGACTCAGTTAATTGGCCATAACTGTTTAAACACTTAAAATGTATAATTTCTCACCTGAGCTAATCACATTAATTTCTAAGTTATACAGTAACTCTTGTGAGTAAGGTAAAATAGTTTTTTTTTTTCTTTCAAATTCCATTAAATTACAAAAAGGCACAAAACAAGACTGCCCATTATCACCTTTATTTTTTGAATTAGCTATAGAACCCTTTGTTTATAGTATCAAATCCAATAAGAACATTAACGGTATTGAAATAAAAGATTTCAAACTAAAGATTCAACCCTTTGCTAATGATATTTTACTAATAATAGGAAATACAGAGACTTCATTAGAACATATAAGTAGTTCTGAGTCAGTTTGAAGAAATCTTGAACTTAAGATTTAATCATAATAAAGCAAGTACATTATTAATTACTAAAACATTAAAAAAAATCATACAAAAATATTGCAACTTCGATTGGAATAGCAATCAAATGAAATACCTTGGTATAACCATTATGTCTACTAATGAATAAATGATGCAAATGAACTTTCAACAGATTGTTGATAAAATTTTAAGTTTAGTCAGAAATTGAAACAAATTCTTCTTTACCACGGAAGAATGATTAATGCTTATTAAGATGGTAATTCTCCCTAAAATATTGTTTTGTCTTATAATTTTAGTAATAACTTCACCAAAAAATTGATGAAGAAGATAAATAATATTTGACTTATTTTTTTTGGCATCCTAATAAACCAAGAGTTTTCTTTGACTGGCACAGAAAAGGTTGCAATAATGGTGGAATAGGATTCCCTGATATTCAATTGTATGCTACTTCAACAACTGTAAATGTTATAGCATTGTGGATACATTTTTCTTATGATTCAAAATGGAAACAAATACATCAAGAAATGCTCTTAGTAAAAAAAATATATCACAACCACTCATAAATAAATAGTCCCTAATAATTTTATCTGGTTATTAAAATATTTTTGCATAAATGGAATTACACCCTTTTCTCAAATTCCCTATTTAAATAACAAAATTTCCCTTTTCCAAAAGTTCACATATTATAACCATTGTATTAAAGACTTACTAGTTTCTATATTTCCAAATGCATATGCAAATTACTGCTTAAAAACTTTTAACTTCAACAAAATGTGATTATTTAAACAAGAAAGTCCCCGGATTCAGGAATGGCCATTTTCCATGCAGGAACAGTGTAGGGCAGCTCGTGCACGTGAAAACAGCACTTTCCTGTATCGCTCAGCGGCCATTTTCCGTGCAGGAGCTCCCACACTGTTCCTGCACGAAAAGCCATGTGGGATACAAATCACCTCATTTTCTGCTAAAAAACATGCAAATAAGGTGATTTTGCGATCCACAAAGCTTGCCAGACTCCGTGCAGGAACAGTGTCAGAGCAGAAATGTATTCAATTAGTAACTGAATACATTTCTGCATCTGAGCAAATGGAGGCAGGACAGCTCGTGGAAATAATGTATTACAGTCAAACATACATGCCAATGGCCAAATATAAGGCCATTGGCATTAATAAATGTTTATTTTTTTAAATTAAACTTTTTTTTTGGCTGATCACAGCTGTATAAGCTTAGGGCAGCAGCACGCAAATGGGATAATAACGAAAATAAAAAAAAAAATGAGAAAAGTCAATTTTAAGATAATTCTGCATTTTGCCATTATAGTCAATGGCGTACAGAATGTAAACAATACGAGGGAGCAATGGTTGTTAATAAGAAAGGGTCCATCTACGTGCAATAACTATGGATGTACACACTGGGGTATGCAAATGAGGTGAGTTATACTGAATCACAGATTTCCTCAAAGTGTCAGTTTGTACCTAACCGTGTAGGTGCAGCAATACAACAGTGCAAGTGTAAGAGCTGAATGACTTCATAGGGGGGTGTCATGCTTGCTGTAAGCTCATTGGAGCTCTGTGGCCTGTGTTTACCCTTAGCTAAGCAAACCAAAGGAAGGGGGTGTGTCTGAGATGGTATTGTCTTATTCCATGAAATGCAGACCATGTTTGCATCCAGGGAGGGCGAGTTCTGCTTAAAAGAGCTTACATTAGATAAACGGGTGTGGCAGCATGTAGCGGGCCTAAAAAAAAAAAAACAGAGGAAATAGCAGAACTGTTTACATTTGAGCACCGGGTATGCATGGTGTGCCTTGGGGTTAAATAGGGAGGAAGTGGGAAGGGGAAACAGCAGTAGGAAGGCAATCAAGGAGAACTAGCATAGCTGGCAGGTGGAATGTATCAGAATCAGCCAATTACACATGCAGTAGCCCAGCACACTAATATAAACCATGCAGACACCCTACAGATTTTTTTCCCACAAACTCTACACCACCGGTGTACACAGATGGGGGATTTTTAACTGGCAAAAATAACTAAATATGTTAGATGCTGCTGCTGCTTTACTCCATCATTAAGTGATAGAGACTGAGGGTGGTGAGGAGGAAAATGCTGACAACAGAGCCACAGTGAGGAGAAGGAGTAGAATGTACAAATCCAGGGTAACCTACCAGGGCCTACATGAGCTGGAGATAGTAGAGTGCTATAGGGTGGACAAGAGCATTCTACAGCAAGCAATTGAGCTGTGCCGGCCATGCCTTACACACAGCACTAATAGAGGGGAACCCATCCCAGTGGATACCAAGGTTTGTCTAGGCTTAAGAATACCAGCCACAGGTACCTTCCAAAGACCAACTGGGGATATCATGGGGGTCTCACAGACATCAGCAGCCAGGGTACTCCACCAGTTCCTGGATGCCATGACACAATATGCCAATGAGCACATATATTTTCCCACCGCCCGCGAGATGCTGACCACACGTATGCATCTCTTCCACTGAGTAGCAGAATACCCTGAAGTAGTTGGTGCTATAAACTGCATGCACATCCACATCAAAGCACCACCCGGTGAGCAGGGCAGGGTCTACATAAACCACAAGGGCTTCCCCTCCATCAACTGCCAGGTCGTCTGCGATACACAGGACATTATCATGAATGTGTGCACTGGCAACCCTGGAAACTATCACAACTCCCACATCTGACATTGCTCACAGCTCTGTCAGGCGTTTGCCGGGGGGACATCCCATATGGCCATCTAGTGGAGGATGCTGGCTATGCACTGGGGCCGTGGCTGATGACACCCATCAGAAATGCACACACACACTCGAACAAGAACACCATAATGAGGCACACGCAAAAAACAGGATCATTGTAGAGCATGTGTTTGGGATGCTCAAGTCACGATTCTGCTGCCTTGACATATCCGGTGGAGTCTTGCAGTACTCTCCAGCTATATGTACACAAATGTTCATAGCATGTGCCATGGTACACAATATGATCCTGCCTAAACAGCTGAAGCAGGACCAGCATGGGGCAGGGCCACACAGCCCCCCACCATTGCCAAGGCCAGAGCAGGCATGGAGGGACTTAGAGGAGGAACATCCTGAGCCTGTCCCTGTAGGCAGAAGGAGGCATGCACAGTATGCCCAGGCCTTGGCAAAGAGGCAACACATAGCACACACATTGACAGTGTAGGGATCCAGGGACTGATACCTTTCTCTGACTCACGCAGACAGTAAAAGGGATGCCAAACATGACACTACCTGAGCTTTACCATGTACAGGGAGTGTACTATGTGCATCCAACATAGTCAGCCCTCCAGCACTGTCCTCAATACTGGCCCAGCAACAAGGTAAATCACTCTTCCTATCAATAACTGAATGGAGTAGTATGTTCTCATACTTGTATGTATGATATGGATGCAAGCATGCAAGGGTATTTTGTGGCTGAATAGGATAGCAGCAGACAGCTATATGGGGCAGCAGGAAATTCATAACAAATACTGGTGTCAACATACTAGGCAGCACTACACAAGATGACATCCCTCACAGTAGTACATGTGATGGCCCAAAGAACTGTTGGTGTCAATAGGTCACACACATGGATATCAATAAGGTTCACATATCCACCACCAGCCTCACCCAGCAGGACAGTTGTTGATGACCATGAAAAAAGGCTGGGCTAAGGCACCCAAATCATGGCGATGGTGAACAGCCCCCCACCAGACCTACACAAACTTACTACAACAGGTCTGGCAGTTGCATTCCAGTTCTGAAGGGTAAGAAGTCTGAAACTGAAATATATGCTATTAAGATTTAACATATGTACCCCACTGATATGCCCCCTGTCTGCATGATAGGACACAATACAATATGAAATAAAAGCCAGCAGAGTAACCGCACCAGTACAGTCATTTCAAATGTTAAACTCTGCAGGTGTGCACCCCCCACAATCCCATGTAGAGATGCAGTAACAGATGGCTTGCAGCACTCTCAAATGGCCTACAGTCCTCTGGCAAAAGCCCATGTCTCACCAATAGTGCCAATGTATGGAATGTCAGGGGGTCCCAACTAACAACCTAAGAGTAAACAGAAAACAATTGCAAGGTCATGTTGACAAGTGCCAGGAGCATGCCTCCCATGTCCAGCTGCAAGGACTGTGGATAAGGTCATAAATTCTACTGGGATAAAGGCCCAACTATATGGATACTTCTGAGATATTCCTTACATAATGTTAGGTGGAGGAGAGAATAACAGGGCGGGGGTGTAGAAGCATGGATGTCATGGAGTGTGTGTGATGTCTGAAACTCTAATGTCTGCCCACACTACTCCCAGCTGCAAACCTATGAATGAATAACCATTTGTACACTACAATGTGAAGGTAAACTGACCAGATATATGAATCCTGCCTCTGGATAACCTGGGTGTATCTGTACAGTTGACATGTATGGCCCCAGCAGGATATGGCCATTCCTTGAAGTTGAGAAAAGCACAAGGAGGGGAACCCCAGCCAGCATACTAACAAGGTGCTGGACCATTTACACAGAACCAGCAGTCTATTGTCTGTAGCTACCTATCCACAATGGCAGTTGTGTGCCAGAATGTGTAATCTATATGGCTCAGAATATTCATCTCAGCTGCATTCATCTCGCATTTCCCGGTAAATAACTGTGAGCAAAGAATGATAACTGTCAGTAGTCAATGACATGACACATCACAGTGTAAAACAGTACATATGTCAGAATATCTGTGGTACAACTAACATGTCACACAAGAAGCACAGACAGCAATAGTTACAGTATCCTCTGCATGCTAAGCCCATTGTGTCTCCATATTGACAATCTATCTAAAGATATCCTGCAGAAATAGTTTGCTAGGTGTAGCTGTTGCACACAAAACCCTGAACTGGACTCCAACCCTCCCTGGAATGGATGCACACACTCAATATAGAAGGCCATACTGGGCATGCTCCTACACTTAGAGAAATTAAGCCCATGTCTCACAACACAGTGGACTACAATTATTGGTTATTCACAGCTGTCTGTGCACACACTAAAATTAACACCGTTGATACTTCACACACACACACACACACACACACACACACACACACACACACACACACACACACACACACACACACATTAGATAGGAATACACACATATCTAAGGAAAACATAGAATATAATATGTCAAACATACACACACAGAGATGTGGGGAAGAGAAAGACAGACGGCAACAGAGAGAATCACATTATGAGGCCTGTCCTACCCATTACACATCCCATTGGCCTATATCACATGATGTGTTGATGTCATTCACTGTAGAAATACCTTTGGTTAGCCCTCAGTCCTACAGTGTCAGTGGTGCTTGTGATAACTGTGTAACACTACAGTGAAAATAGGTATTCATGTAGCAGTTGTAATCTCAGTCTTGTCAAATGTAAAGTTGTGTTTGAGTGTGTGTGTTTCTAGATGAATGTGGTTGAGGCCATTCACACTCATTAAATATCCCGTACCCTTCCTTCTGCACCGCTGCAGATGTCACCCACCTTTAAAGATACCTTTGCACAGCTCTCCAATATATAAGCTTCGTGGTGCATGTGATAACTGCGTAATACTATAATGTAGCAAACTAGTTAGCTAGAAGTCCCAATTTTGATCCTGGCAACTGTGTAAATGTGAGTGTTTGTGTGAGAGAGTGTGTGTATCCTTGTAGAGACCTGATTTTGCAGTCATTCACACTTAGAACACTTCCCTTATACCTCCTTTAGCACTGCTGCTGATGTGACTCACCTTCAAAGATACCTTTGCACAGCTCTCCAACATGTAAGCCCCATGGTGTGTGTGACAAATGCGGAACAATGTAGTAAAAATAACTATATAGGAATGCATTTGAATCTCATTCTTGGCCACTGTGTATATATGTATGCCTGTATACCAAAGATTTTGACCCCATTTACACCCAGTACACATATCAGTGCCTGACTTTAGCAGGCCTGCAGATATCATCCTCCTTAGAAGTACCTGTTGCCAACCCTAAACCATATAAGGTCAGTGGTGCATGTGGTAAATGCATAACCTAATGGTGTGAAAAGATAGTCAGATAGAGATTTGAATGTCACCCCTGGTAAATGAAATATGTGTGTAGAGTAAAATATTTTTTGGAATCTCTCACCCACTACATCACCCAATGCCAGTATTTACAAGGGCTGGTGATGTTCCTCACCTTAGAAGTACCTTGGGACAACATCCATCCTATAAGCTCTGTGACACATGCAACAAATGTGGTACACTGTAGTAGCAATCCATAGCTAGATAGGGGTGTGAAACTCAGTACTGGTAAGTGTGTATGTGTCATCAGTATCCTGTGTGGGGTTGGTGTGATTGTGTAATAACAGGATCCATGGGGGGTGGGTTTTGCTAAATTATTATGTTGAGGACATAGCATATGTCATAATATCCACATTACAAGGCCAATAGATGACAAACAATAGAGAGGGTAGTGTAGACAATCCACAGCCCTAATGTGACAGTATGGATTAGTGAACAATATAGGCAATCCTTCTATTACTCAGAGACCACTCTCCACCCACGTATCATACACAAACACTTGGATAGGCAACAACCACTATATTGATAGTTCCCCTGCATAATGCCTCACAGTAACCACAGTGTGTTTGCAGTAGACTACATGCCTGTTGACCACAATAGTGCCACTGACATCAGAAAGTATTTTGATGTGTTACATCTCTTGACTGAGTGTGTGTTATCCAGCAAGTAAAAGGACATGGCACCCTGTTCCATCCCCTCAGTAGCCCAACCAATGTGTACAGTGGCCCTTTTGCCATGTTCCCTACTGGATGCCTGCAACAACTGTAGAGTCTGAAAATCTACCCCACAAAGGGAATACCATGCATTATACACATGCCCTGTATGGACAGACGCCACTAACTCCACTGAATACCGTATCATACAGACAATGTAAGTGCAATCACTACCTCATTTACATAGCCAGGTCTCACCAAATGAGGTCAGGAATTCTACATCAGAAGACACCAGTCTGTCAACACAACATGCCCCAGAGACATCAAGCACACTTCCACACATTAAAGAACATGCATGTGGGACATGTGCACAACCCAGACACTGTCCATGTTATGGAATATAGATCACATACATGGGATGCAGTGCACATCACTGGCCACCTGCAATAGAAACCTGGATGAGTCGATGGGGAATACAATATCCACCCCTGGGGAACAATACAGTGACTATACTTCTGAACCACATTGGGGACTATTGTCATGTGGCCTCATGCCAATGTATTCCCTTGGGCTAGTCTTGGAGAGTCTCCAGGCCCATTCACCTACCACACAATTATGAAGCAATGAACCTATGGATCTCAGTAGTGCCAAATGTGTGTGTGTGTGTGTGTGTGTGTGTGTGTGTGTGTGTGTGTGTGTGTGTGTGTGTGTGTGTGTGTGTGTGTGTGTGTGTGAGTGTGTGTGTGTGAATAGTAATCCCAGTGTGTTTGGTTGATGAATATCCCCTGTGGTTGTGGTTATTAGCAATCGGAGGTGTGTGCAAACCAGAACATGTACCATTCTCCATTCTACCACAGATGTACATCAGCATATGCCTATGTACAACCGTCAGCCCTATAATCTGTGAGGCATATGCAATCACTGTATTACAGACCAGGAATCACCATCCACATACTGTACCCTGCCTATGACATGGTGGATGTGTTACTCCACTGCCATACCCTGTGGCCTTGCTGCAGGGCCACATCCTGGTGACACAGATGCCTAGAACAGACATGGGATGCAGCATGTGAGAACACAGTCACTCAGCACTTCACTTGTGGAGGGAGAGAGGGGTAAAGCTGTCACTGAATGTGTTGCCAAGACTGTGGTGAATATCTGTTGACTCAGGATAGGTATTAGTTTTGTGCAGTAACTCACAACACTTGTGTCTAATGCTGTGAAAGTTGTTGGTGTAACTATCAAGGCTGTTGTGACTGTCATCAGTGTCTGCTGCATCTCTGCTGCCATAGATGCCTGTCGGGGACTCCATGAGTGATCCAAAGTTGTGTTTGAGGCTAATAAGGGAGCTCAACAGTCATGGGACACCACCTTTTCCTGCAACAGTGTCCTCCTTCTGATGTACACTTCAGTAATGACAGGGGGACCATCACATTGTCTCTCAGTGTTTGGAAGATAGTGTCTGGGTTCTCTTGGCTCTGGCTAGTACCATGCATTCAAGTACCTGTTTGTACAGTGCCTATGTGTATGATTCCATAGTCATGCAGCTACACCCCATTGCCATGGGTGCAGTGAAGACATCCACCCCTGTTTTCATGGCTGCAAAGTCAATTTTGGAGAGTTTCTGCCAGGTGGTTACCTTTGTGGGGTGTGTGGCTGACATGTTGATTACAGCTTGTGTGAATCTCACCATGCAGGGATTGACATCTGGGGATGAGCAATGGTCCCACATTTAAGTGGTCAACACAGGTCAAGGTTGTTGCATCCTCTACCATGGGTCAGTATGAGGTGGTCTAGGGCAATTAAAATGATGAATCCCAGAAATGTTGGGCCACTGTACAGGCAATTGGCTGCATTCTCTAGGTGATGGAGGAGTAGTTGATCACTCGTACTATGTCAGTGTTGCATTGGACCATCAGAGATGTCAGGGTGTTGAGGACTGTGCATTGACAGTCTAGGGACATAGATGTGGACCCATAGCAGGCTATGGTCTGGATAGCACCACTACCCCAAGGCAGTTGCACCAGAAGTATCTCCAATGCATTATGATGGGATGCTAATATGGAGGTGTTCCTATCCATAATGAATATGGAGAAAACACCACCTGTGGAGGTGTGGTGTGGTCCATGTTTGGGGGCTGACAGCTGTGGAATGCATCATGGCCTAATACTGCAGGTCTGCTGTTTGCTGCTGTGAACCACCTCTCCATTACAGCAGACATGTCTCCTCCACTACAACAACTGCTATGAGTGACTGCATCCTGACAGTTAGATGTCCACTGTTGAGCAGCATGACCCTCAGATTGCATACATGTGTAGCTGTTATGGTGGTAATAACATTAGGAACTTTGCCTAACAAGGCACCATAGGGGTGGCAAGACACATAGCCAGTATCTGGCAACACAGTGGTGACAGATGTAGGACATCTGTGGCAAGTCATTAGGTTCTGGCAATCATGCCATCCCAGCCAGAGAGGTCCTGGATCCAGTGAGAATGACAAATAACATGTAAGCCAATGTTGCAGTCAACCATCTGTTGATAGTACCGCAGCATAATTTTGTGTGACAGTGGTACATGACCCAGGGTTAATGTCACAACTGCCTAAACTGCATAATCAGAGTGTTCAACCATGTATCCTGTCATGTAGTCCAGGGAGGTGTGTCCCAATTCATTTACACCCACATGAATATGGAGTGATACTCATAGTTGTTGTGGAGTGACATGACTGGCTGTGTCATGTTTTAGATGCTGGAATGTGGTTGATATATGGCTGTTACCTGCTCCATATTCAACCTAGTGAGTGAGCTGTGTGTGCCTCAGTACTGAGTTACCCATGATCACGGTATTGTGCAAGGTAGTTAGCCTTAGAGGCTTAGGTTGGGGGCACACTGTGTAGGTTAAATATGTGTACCTTGGCATGTGCAATGTCGCAATGTCTGAGTGGGTGTCTGCCGTGCTGGTATGTGCTGTTTAGGTAGATGTCCATTGAGTACCTCTGGGAAGGTGGGTGTGTGGCTTTTCACTGCATGTCATGGCTGTCAAAGTGGGTGCCATGGTGAGCTATATGTTCCACATGATGTGGTACAGGTGTTGATCTTACCCTCTTGATCTGCTAGTCCATTATTTGCTGGAGAGTGCATATTCCCATCTTGGGTAATATATGGGTAACCCTCACAGGTCTGAGTGTCTGGAGTTTAGAGGGGAGGGTTGTCTGTGTACATGCGGCAATTGCAACAGTGCCTCAGAATGGACATGTGCACCAGATCAATGGGTGAAAGCACAGATAACCACTCTTCAAACATGCCAGGAGGGGTGGACATAACTAGTAAGTACTGGGACGACATCTGTGATGAACAAGTACTGCTGACGGCTAACAGGTGTGCCACACTTCATGTTACAATAACTTGGTGAAATGCCAAGCCATAATGCTAGCTGAAGTGCAAGACAGAAAGAACTAGCGTGATGTATGGGTGGAACAGAAAGCAGACTGTCTGCCACCTGTAATACTTTATCACAGCTATGCAGTTATCAGCAGCTTTGGCCATGTGAAAATTCAGTAAGCTCTATAGCATGTGCAGTAACTGCATAACACTATACTATACATACCTAGATAGGCAGGAGTTCTAATCCAAATTCTGGTGTGTGCATGAATCATGTACTATCTGGCTCATACCATTTTTGACCTGTGTACTACCCTTTACACTTCCTTTCACTCTATTTTAGTAGACCTGTTGATGTCATCCACCTCAGAAGTACCTATGGTTGAAGTGGAACTGTATAAGCTCTGTGGCACATCTCATAACTGCTTAGCACTAAAGTACGAATACCTAGATAGGCAGGAGTTCTAATCCCAAAGCTGGCAAGTGTGTGTGTGAATCATGTACTATCTGGCTGACCCCATTTTTGACCTGTGTACTACCCTTTACACTTCCATTCACTCCAATTTAGTAGACCTGTTAATGTAATCCACCTCAGAAGTACCTTTGGTCTAAGGGGAAATATGTAATCTCTGTGGTGTGTCTCATGACTGTGTAGTACTAAGTAGGAATACCTAGATAGGCAGAAGTTCTAATCCTAATGTTGGCAACTGTTTGTGTGTGTGTGAGGATCATATCATGTGTGGCTTATACCATTTTCATGGGTATACCATACACGGCTGGTGACCACCTCCCACTCTCATTACTTTATACAATGTGGTGAGAGTATCTGCCTCACATGCAACAAGTTGAACCATTGTATAGTCCTCTTTACAGATGTGTCTGGAATATCCATGTTTGAAACCTATAAGTGGTCAGAAGTGGTCTGTGTGCCTTAACAATGCCCATGTATGTGATATTATAGCCAAATATGCCACAGTGAATGTGCTGACACATATGGCAGAAAGAGTATCATACCTGACTGAAACATCATGCTGATAGGATTTCTGCCGACCTCACAGGTGGCCTGCTTTGTAGGTGCAATACATGAGTACAGATACTTGGTTTTACAAGTGAACTGTACCTGTTATGGGTCACATTAAAGGCTGGAAGAGGAGTGGACTATAATATTGTAGTCCTAATTAGTATGTAACAGGAACACCTTGCATCTTAAGAGGGGTGCATAAACAATTTATATCCACTGTATACCAATAATGTGTCATGCATGACTTTACCTTAGGACATTTGTCCAGCACAATTTGGTGGCCTCTGTCCAGACATCTTGGCACTGACAAGTTGTGAGGTATGCTACAGGAATGGTGGATTTATGTCAGATAAGCCCCAGTGGTGACCACTGTGAAGCAATACAGTTAACCCCAACACAAGTGAACATGTACAACAAGCTATATAGCTATTACATAAGGCAATATAGCTATTACTGAAGGTTGTGTGCATGGTAAATTGGATGTGCTTCACATGCCTGGGGTATTGCCAGGCAACAACAGAACAATGTAATACCCACCAGCTACAGGCTGCTGTCCCATATGCAGACCAGAGGGTCCTAGGTAGTTGTGAGAGGGGGTTATTGTCAGCAGATGCACATGTGGCCTTGGTATAGGATGGATGCAGCATGTCTGCACATCTACAGTACTAACCACAATAATACACAATGTCCTGTCCTCACCATAGATGTGCACCTCTGTGGAATAGAAAACCCCATCCACAACTGCAATTGGACCTGATACATGCATGTAGATACAATACAGATACATATATATCTGATATATTAGCGTACTAATCCCCACTGGGCCTTTACCTGCACTCTCTTCATCGTGTGTGTGTGTGTGTGTGTGTGTGTGTGTGTGTGTGTGTGTGTGTGTGTGTGTGTGTGTGTGTGTGTGTGCAACCCACCTCCATAATGCTTACCTCAGCATCATGGGTTGTGCATTTGCCATGTAGCCCAAGTATTGTGAGGAGCTTCTCGGTGGGTGTCAGTGGGGGCTGCATGGCAGGGCCCTCACCTGTGTCTAGCCAGTCCTTGCTACAGCAGCAGGCCATTGATGGGCATGGCATTTGAGGTCGGTGGCCCGACACTGCACATGCACGTAAGTTCTGCTGTGCAGTCTGGTATCTTTACCCCGTAGACCACACTGTTCCACAGGACAGTCCTCTCCCGCACAACTTCTGCTCTCCATCCACATGACAGGGCATAATGTCCAATCCCATATTGGGCGATGATGTCTGTTTCCCCAACAGAGAATACTAGTAGGTGAGCACTCTGCATGTTACCTGGAAGACATGAACAGAAAAAGGCCACAGAACCCCATACGGTTGTCAAAATGCACATCAACAGTGGATGTTACTTGCAAATAATCCAGACTACCCCAGAAACCTCCAAGTTATCATGACTATAGCAGCTTGCATTACAGGACTGTCCCTGAGCTATCTTACTTCCCCAATGTTGGAAACTTGATTGCATAATCCTCTATCCTCCATTAATTTCTATGTGGAGCGTTGACAGTGGTCATCTTCCATGTGGATGGTGGGTGTATGGCGGCAGATCTGTGTTTGACTGTGGTGTGTGATGGAGCTCTGAGCACATGCTTGAGTTCATGTAGGAGGCAGACACTGATGTTAGTATGCCCCATGGAGATATGCTGTTGTTGCCATCAGTAGGCAATATGTACATGCTCACCATTGTTGTGGGGAGGAGTGGGGTTGATGTGCATATCTCCATGTAGGACTGGGGTGGACAGGGTGGCAATGTTCCCACCTAACCTGTGTGATGCAGGTTGCCTATATCCAAGGCGTGTGTGCATAAGGTGTTAGTGACATTCCCTGGTGTCAGAGTGGTCAAAAGCCACCAAGAAAAACAAATTACCACTCCAAAAGTAGCCAAAAAATACGGACTCTTAGATACAGTACAAATATTTAATTCCACAAACTGGATAGAATCACAAAATTGATAGAAAATAATAATTCCAAAAGAGCCACAGTCAAGTGTTTTCATCATTCAAGACTTCATCAGAACTGTGTATGTGTGCTAAAATACAAACTTATATAGGAACACTCTCCAATTAACCCTAACAGATAATTATTAAAGTCCTACACCAACATAAGTATTTACTTTACCAACACAATACAAAGTTGTTTAAAAAGTCTATAAATAAGTTAAAAACAGTATGTTGACAGTTTTAGTACATATTAACCCTAAAGGAACTCTTTGAAAAACACTTTAATCGTTATAATTTAGTTGCCCTAAGTTTCAGTTCTGGCTTAACAGAAATGTTGTCATTTATACCTGAGGCTACTGTAGCCTTCAACTGTAGTTGCCATCTCATTTCAGCCCTACCTAGTCTGTTTGTCCAGTCATCCCCTCTAACATCTCTACCAACCACTTCCAAAATACCAAATAAAAAACTGTGGTCAGGGTTTGCATCAATATATCTGTACAATGCATTGTTTTCGTCATGTTTCTTTATACTGTAAAGGTGCTCATAAATTCTTCTTTGGAACCTCCTTTCCATTTTCCTGACATAAAAATCCTGACAACCCTGACAGACAGCAATGTAAACCACCCCCATAGTGACACAGGAGCCTGTGGCTAACCACACCTCTGACCTATTAGAACCTATTGTAAAGTGAGAGTTGTGATAATAATTTTACAATAGTCACAGGCCCCACATTTAGTAGTTCCCTTGAGAGTCTTAGTTTTGTTCTCTATGGGATGTTCTAATAGTGATTTCAAATGACTATTAGTCCTATAAGAAAAGGTTGGTCCATCTCCTATAATCGCTAAAAGTTCTTTGTTACCTTTAAAAAGTATCCAGTTTTTCTTCAAAATTTCTCTTACTTTATCACAAGTCCCCCCATAGGTTAATACCATTGAATATGAATAATCCTTACCTTGTGAGTGAGGAACGTCTACCTCTTTATTCTGGGTGACCCCCTAATAATAGTTTGTATCTTTTACCCCATTCACCAATCACTTGGTCACAAATGGGTAGGACAAACTCCAATGGGTATCCCCTTGCTACAAACAAATTAACCAGTGTACCCATCTCTACCTTCACTATTTTGAGGTCAGAGCACATTCTGGCTGTACGAACCATCTGACCTTTCACAATGTTTCTTTTCACATACTGAGGGTGACTGCTTCTGAACTCCAGGTAATCATTAGACAAAGTGGGTTTTTGATAAACACAAGATTGAAAATGTTTTTTACTCATATCTTTCCAAAGACACACATCCAAGTAGTTAATATTTTCATTATCACTGTTGCCAGTAAACTTAAAATAGTTACATATACCATTCAAAAAGTTGAGGACCTCCGTATGTGTATGAGGTGTTCTTCATCCCCAGTACAGGGTGAATTCTGTTGTTTCATCTGAGACTTACAACACATGTGGAGACATGACTGCAATTGTCCTTGGTGGTGTGGGTATGTCTGATTCATAGTCATACTCAGCCTCACAAGACATCACCTGTGAACTTACCTGCTTGCTCAGATATAGGTGGACTTGCTTCAAAGTTGTTGCCTGCACCTATGTGTCCCTGTACAGCCAATGTAGCAACCTATTATGTGGTTTGTGTATTGCTGCTGTCCAACAAAGGGGATTACTCTGTCTTGGTGGAAGGTGGATATCCAGGTCAGGTACTGCTGTGTCTTTATACCTACAGTGGATATAAAGGCTACACATCCCTGATACACTGCCTGGTATGTGTGCAATTGGAACATGATATCACAATAACTCATTTCATAACAATTCCCACCTGTAGTGTGACCTATACCCTCTACAATTCAGTTGAAAACATAACAATTTGGTCTGTAAAAACATATGGAAATAATACTCAGTACAATAAGCCAGTTGGATGAGTGTGCACACCCTTAATCCTGTGTATGCACATCTTGAGATGGTTACAGCATTCATCCACCTTGGTCTGGACTCTAACATCATGGCACATCTTCACTTGGCAATAGTTGCTCACCTTCCTAGAAACACCTTTGATTGTGTTTCAATGGAAATGGACAGGATAGGGGTCACATTCAAGATGAGAGACATTATGAAATGATTTTCTGTGGTCTGATTGTCATAGAGCACACAAATCTGGCATTCCAACAGGGGTGTGTGCACTTGTGATATCCACTGTATATAGGTGCTGATATAGCTGGTAGTGGCAGGCATGGACAGAGACTCATAACACAGGTGGACACTTCTCTGATTAACACCGGATAACCATGCCTACTCTAATGCCCACATCAGTGTCAGGGTAATGCAACCACCAGTAGTTGTACACTTATATGTCTGTTGTATGCACTGATACTGATATAACACACATGTGCAACATGCACAACCAATTTACCTGACTGCTTTAAACCCATGTGATTAGTTTTGTGCCTTCCAGCTGAACATATGCATGCATACATGTGCTCACGGGATACTTGGTATACATTTCTATTGACTATAAGTATGGCACACTTTATTTACAGTCTTGCTGCTCAGTCATACTTCTCAACCTGTTTCAGCAGTATGTCTGGACAATGGCACACATAAATGGGTGTCAAAAGGGACATCTGTATTAATGCTGTATTAATATAGCTGCACCATACATTAGTACGTTGATTGCACAGTAGGATTTAACATCACTGTGATAACCTGGAAGATGTCCAACAGTCATAAGTAGGCTAGTATGTTACAATGCCATTGCTCACAGACCTGCCAATAGTTTGGGTGACATAACACAGGTATATGTGTATGTGACTACAGATATCAGTCACAAATATACTTATTATCCAGCAGAACACTGTACAGTTGAATTTTATTAAGTCACTATATCACATGCAGTTCAATACATGTCTGCAACAGTACTCTACTATGCACACGTCCTCTATAGGTGTCTTAGCTTTACAAGGCAAACATACTCATAATCACAGGTAACATGGATATGGAAAACATCCCATTAACTGGCCAAGCAGTGGCACAGTCACAATTGTTTGACAGACACCCCTGTGGTTGTCATATATGAACTGTCCTTTCACAGGGTCGGGCTCATGAGCTGTGTTCCTGCCTACAACCTCTCAGAGCATCACATCTGGACAATGCCTAAAATGATGAGGGGATAAATAGGGACAGAGTTTAAATATACCTGTTGCAAACATAGAAAGTTTGCAAATGATAAATTTAGCATTACAGTGAATATACTTAAGGAAGTGGAGTCTCAAACTCAGGTGTTTGTCATTACCTGATGACTTCAATCCTCAGCTATTTGCCAGTAAAGTACAGATCTCAGGAGGAACAGATAAAAATATATGATGGTAAAATTTGGACATTTTGTGAGGATCTGTACAGTTGAGTAATATCTCCCACTGTGGAGAGAGCCAGATGCTATGGCCATAGCAGCTGTTTAGCAGGACATTAGTACAGCATGTCTTGTTGGGACATTAGTACAGCATGTTTTGTTGGGACATATAATCCTCCAAACCATTTTTCCAATTATTACAGACCAAGTACTAGAGTCAATTGCTTGCTTCATGTTCCACTTACCTTTTTTCTTTCTTGTCTTTTCCACTATATGTCTTATTTGTTATTCTCACTCTCTCCCTGTGCACTATAGGGACAGAGCTGGTTTGAATAGGTGGCAGCATGGCTTTTGTAGGTGACGCTTATGACCAGGTGATGGCCTGTGCACCTATTGGGGCTCCACACCTGCTAACTGCATGCAGAGCAGCTGTGTAGTTCTTCCAATAGCCAATGTC
>NC_056730.1:794025593-794065713 GCF_019279795.1 Protopterus annectens
ACCTTCACGGCCCCAAAGGTGGCTGTGCTGCCGGCTGAGCAGGAGGGGCAGGATGACCGTCTAATTGTACAATGCAGCTTTCAAGCTGGCGTAGCAGATCTCCAAACTCATTTTGGAGCTTGCTATGCACCAGTCCTTGGACCTGGCTTTGGGTGACGATATCCTGTCTGCGCCCACTCCTGGTGGGATGAACCCCATCCCCTGAGGCGGTTTCACCCAAAGGTGGTGCAGGATCAGCAGACCAGGAGGTCCCAGGGTGGGTCTCAGATGTGCTGCGGCCCAGTGCCACAGCCAGATGAGGTGGGAGAAGTGGGCCAGCTGGGACTGACCTTCCCAAATGTGCTATGGTGTTGCAGTTTTAGAACATATGTGGGTTAGTAATATTCAACACAATCCAGGATTAGTTATAACAGCATGAATAGATATTCCCATTAATCCAAAACAACAGATTTTGAACAGCTCCATAACAAACAGAACACATGCATTTATGGAACCACAGTGGCCATTACAATGGCATGCAGGTTACATTAATAGCAACAGGCCACCAGTGATAGTATTTCAACATGGAATATTAATAGAAATACATTTCAATATTTATTGAACAATAGGACATATGTCCCAACAGTAGGTTTTGTGTAAAACATACCCATTGATTTGTGTGTTTAAATTATTGTTACAGATATGGTGGGGGGAGAGAGAGAGATGTCATTTAACAACATGTATATCCTTGCAGTACTCACTACTTTAATGATCACTGCTCTAATCATTACTATACAAGTATTATTACAATACCCTATGGCCTTGGTTTGGCCAGTGGTATGTTTGCACACAGTGTATAATTCAACCATCTTATAGTTACTTTCTACTTCTCTTACCTGGCAGACCTGTGGGGGGAATGTTTGTTAACACTACCTAACTGTTTCTACACATATTCCACAAATCCTAGTTAAAATTATTCATGCAGCTTGGTACCAGTCCCAGGATTCGAACCAAGGCTGTGTGTGCAACAAATATGACACATTGAGTTTCATCAGAGTGAGCTATTTAGAAACTGCTGCCTTTTTATTCAATGTTTTCTGTCTAAGTCTCTCTTGGTTGTACAATCTGAACTGGTAATTACAACATTCTTATATAGACATTCCTAGACATATTTTTTTATGTAGCACAGTGTGGGAAACAATGGTTAACACAACATTACAATTCAGATATCAGATCTTGGTGAATGCAACATGTCAGGCCATACAATACCAGAGTAAACACAACCAGTCCAGGATTTAGAACTTTATTGCCAGGCAGTTACACCTTTATGTAAATATGACCTATATGTGACTATTACTGTCATATTGTCTGATTTATTCAGTACAAACCAAACATATTTTTTTATTTTGCCAGGTGACATTTTACTCCTTTATATTTATTTGGTATGACTACTACAAGCAGGATTGTTACTCATCAGCCTTGTGACACAGCCTTTGCAAGCTGCTGGCATGGGCTTCCTGGTTCACAGCCCGCTCAGCTGGAGCTGTAATGAAAATAAAGAAACATTTATGCATACCTATCTGTCACATACACAGGCTGGACTTTGGTAAATAGTTATTGCTATGAATACTTACACACTGCTGGAACATCTCCCCTCTGTCTTGCTTTTTGGACCCAGTGTTCCAGGAGCTCACTCTTCCTCCATTTCAAGTCGGCATAGTGGTGCCTGATCTACTAACCAGTCCAAAGGATACCAGTAGCACTGGTGAGATCATGGGCGAGACTGCCCAGGCTTTTGGTTTATACTGGGAGCCCTGGCACTGGTCCTGCAGCATCACACGTCATGTTATTTTACCAGGAGTTCTACCATGACCTTGGACTCCTCTATGCCCCAGCGCCGCACTTAAAAGTGCATGCCCTCTCCAACACCTGCCATACTGTCTACAGTGGAGAGCTACAACCAGTTATAATCTGTATTCTCACCTGTGGGGTTTAAATATGGTCAATGTCCTACCCTTTGCCATGATTGGATGGTTTTGAAAATGCTGAGCTAAGCTAAGCTATGGGTAAACCTGCTTAGCTAAGGTTGGCAGTGCTTAAAGGGGCAGGTTCAGCATTGCTTACCAATGGGAAAATCCACTTAGCTGGGCTATTCATTGCTTAGTATGCATATGTACGCAATGCTTACACCCAGTCAGCATAGCTGTGCAATGGTTAGCATTGCTTATGTTTTATTATATTGGACTACCACTGTATGGGATTGATTCATCATTCATTACATTATATAGATTTATTTACCTTCCCTGACATGCCCCAATGTGCTGTAATTAATTTATTCTTGTGTAACTACACTGTATGGGGCACTTGTGTTTATATGGGGGTTTCACTACTTTATTACACTGACACCTCACATCTGGGTCTAATACACTAGTCTGGTTGAGAAAAATAAGTTACTTCCTACATAAATATACAAATGATTGAAAATTGTAATGTTTATACATACAAAATGGAAATGGCTTTGGTGAAGCTCAAACCATGGATGATTACATGCATGGTATATGCTCTAATCACTACATTATTGCACTTATGCTTATGCTGGATGTCTATTACTTTTTAATTTATCCTGTCATTTTAGCTGGGCTAAGCGTAGCTAAGCAATGGTTACACCTGCACAGCTATGCTTAGACTTTATTGCGTATGTCAAAAAAACATTTATTTCTTGTGTTTTTTTATTTGTACCCTTTAGAATATCCATGCTAATGCTGAACCTGTTATTCTATCAACTTTCTGGCTTTGTAGGGATGCTTGCCCCTTATGGCTTAGTCCACATTCCTTACTCTGACGGGTTGGGAGGTGTCCGCTATGTGCTTATGCTAAACCTGCTATTCTATCAGTTTTTTGGATTTCTATGGCTTTGTCCAGATTTTTTACCCTGATGGGTTGGGGGTGTTACGAGCATTCTCGCTCAATTTAAATTGCTGAATGGCAATTCTAATGTGCAGGGGGTGTGTGTATTGTGGGAGCGCTGCTCTCCGACACATCCCCTGCACTTGTCCATGTCCATTTAGCAGCACGCCTTCATGAATATGCATGGCACGCTGCTGTGCTGCACAGGAACGCTCCCTTCCATGCAGGAATAAGTTATTCCTGCATGGAACTTTATTGAATCCTGTGGAGTAACTTAATTTATTGGCATCAGTTTTTAAATGGTACTGATATATATATATATATATATATATATATATATATATATATATATATATATATATATATATATATTGTTGATAATTTAAGGTCCAAATATAATTAAGATTCTTAGAAATGGTTAATGTTACAAACATTTAGAGACTTTGTGAGCACAGAAATTAATAAGATATTTAACCTAGATAAGAAATCTTTCCCCAAATTATTGGAATTCATAAAATATTAGTAATAATGCAATGAAAAATACATTTTATTTGTCACAGATTTATAAAATTATTAAGTTGGATTGCATATAATTAGACAATTCCTTTTGGAACTACTCCTCAAAAATTAATAATGAAGATGTATGTGAAGAATACAAGAAAATAATATTACAATCTGCAGATAAAATTAGATCTTCACTATACTGGAACATTTTCACTTGGAAATTCTTACACAGAGCTTTTGTCTCTCCTAACAAAATTACAATTATGCATAAATCAAATAAAATTAAATGCCGGAGACGTGTTTCTGAAATAATAGCTGATTGGATGCATATGGTTTGTGAAGTCATCTCCATTTTGAAAAGAAATTAATAACTTCATTCCAGCTTTATAGTTAGATAGATGTAATATTTCCAAATCTTTCATTTTATTTAATGCTCCGATTCCTGAAATAATTCCAAAAATCCAAATGCCTGTTCTTTGCTCTATTCTTGCTATAGCCAGAAAAATAAATACTAAAAACTAGAAAAGTAGAATTACGCCCTCTAGTGTTGAATTTATTTGTAGGGCAAAAATTGTTTGCAGTAGTGGACTGCATACAATAAAGATGATAAATTCTAATATTACACAGTCATATAAATCATGCTTTGAA
The DNA here is from genome assembly GCF_019279795.1 of Protopterus annectens. NCBI lineage: Eukaryota > Metazoa > Chordata > Ceratodontiformes > Protopteridae > Protopterus > Protopterus annectens. The sequence goes on from NC_056730.1 coordinate 794,029,632, forward strand.
CTTAAAGACTTGCTTGAAAAATGTTAATTGTTGTTGACATGTACAATGTATTGATCACCTGTGGATGTATGTAAATAGTTATTTGTTTATTTTATAATTGATTTATTTATTTATTGGTTTAAAACCAAATAAAAAAATTTAAAAGAAAAAGGTAATAGAGAATCATCAGACAACCTATATAAAAGATTTTATAGGAATGAGAAGTGTACTAATTGGTTCTCTGATATTTTGAACAGCAGTCTAGACACTTATTGTGGGGAAAACTGTTTTAGTATAATGGCAGGCTAGAAGGGTATTATTGCCCATGCTTGAAATATTTGTATGTATGTGTGTATGTGTCTATGTGTGTATGTATGTATGTATGCATGTATGTGTGTAAGCCATGGAACATATCATAGCAAAACTCATTTAAGCAGACATAGTCATTTTAACTGAAATAGACCAACTCAGGTTGAATTTGTGGAGGGCAGGTCTTGCCTCCTGAACCTAGTAAGGTTCTTTGAAAAGGCTACAGGTGCTGTGGACAGTGGTTATTCAGTCTGCACTGCTTGTCTTAACCTGACCATGGTTTTGATAATACCACATTGTAATTATTGGAATATTATACAAACTTATTATAAACCATTATGTCGTATACTGGATGGCAAACTGGTTGTCCATCAGATCCCATGCTGTAAAAGTTGCTGTTACACTCTCTGAATGTAAAATGCTAATGAGTGGTATGCAGGGAAATCATTCTGAGCCCTCTCCTGTTTGACATTTATTTTACAGACATCCAGGCTAATAATGCAGAAATGTGGATAACCAAGTTTACTGATGACTGCAAGCTGGGTATTCATATCTGCTTATCCACTGATATGAAACTGTTACAGCAAGGGTTAGCAAGTGCTGGTGTACTAAAAACCATTTACATTTATATGCAAAAGATTGCATCATGTTAGCATTTGGCAAAAAAAGGTGCTCCTGTCTTATATGTTATAAATGGTACTCCTGTTCAGACAGAGAAAGTCACAAGAGACCTGGGTAGTTATGTGGGCATTTTTCTCTGATTCTTTCATGTTTCCACCAGTCAGGAAATCCTTCTAAATGGCCCAGTTAATTACCAGTTGAATATCAGGAAGAGCCAAATAAGTCATCCTACTCCTGTATTCTTCCCTTATCAGATCCCTCAGTGTATACAGTGCCTTGTATGGTATGTACAGATCCAAGTATACCACTCAGCTTGAGCGTTCATAAATATTTCTAACCAAGAAAATATAGATGTCTTAAATCCTTCAACTATCCCAAAAGATTAGCATAACTCTCCTTATACTCAGTAGCCTTAGGTTTGTCTACTTAAATTCATATAAAAGTAATAAGTTAGTATTACTAGTTACTTTTAAGTGAAAGTAATATGTTACTATTACTCATTACTTTTCTAAAAAAGTAATATATTACTATTACTAGCTACTAACTAAAGTAAATAGTTACTGTTGAGTTACTTTTACATAAGTATAGTTTATCGATTCTCATATTCAGATTTACTCACATAGTACTTGTGTGTGAAGGATACTTGCTTACTGCATGAATACAAGTGTACTGAAGTTGTATACACAGTGTTACAATAATAATGAATAGCATTTCACAGTTTACAACATCCCACAGACTAGTTTTTATAATCAGAGTCACAATTTAATACTTAAATCAAAGTACGCACAGCCAGCAGCACAAGACCTATAACAAGTTACAACCCATCAAATTTTCAACAATGTACATTAGGCTAATCTGCTAAACCTAATGCTGAGGATGCAAAAATGCTTACAGAAAATGTCATATAGGTTTAACAAGACTGTTAACACAACAACATCAACCAAAATATCACTTTATATAACTATTCACAATGACTACACAATGACTACACATTTCTGTTGACTCGAAGAAGGAGCAACTTTTCAAAGTGTTTGTCAGTGAGTCTATTTCTTCTTAAAGTAAGCACTTGTCCACCAAGACTGAACAGGCATTCTATGGGTGCACTGGATGGCAGAACTGTATTAGTGTTCAGAAATATTTTATTGACTATAGAGTAACTGTTGAGAGATAAGATATTTCTCTGGAAGGGTCAGCCAGATACATGTCCATCTGAGAAGATATACTGACATTGGCTGGCGTCGACTCTTTGAAGCTGAAGAAGCTGTCTTCAACAGTTAGCAGAAGCTTGAGATGACCCATGTGCAGGCTCATCCAGTTTCTGCATGCCATCAAAGAGCAGAGCCTTGCCTCTGAGTTTCTGCTCTTCAGTGTCCATCCATAGCAAATGGAACTGTGGATACACTATGCTAGCCAGAATGAGCTCTTCACGCTCCAGAAGGTGAATGAACCGAGGCTCAATGCCTGTAAGAAGAGCATCAATTAGTGGTACAACAAGCTTCACAGACTACCTGACTTTGGACAACTTGTTTTTCAGGCACATAATGGTGGGGATCAGGATTCCCTTGAAGCTTTTCAGCTCTGACTGCAGGACATTCAGAGCCATTGCCAGGGGCTGCATTGCTTGTACAAACTCAGCAATAAAGGTAATTTCTGCAGGCCTGAAGATGGTAATTCCAATCTGTTCACATATCTCATTCAGCAAGCCTCCCCCCTGAGTTGCAATGAGGTGAATTCTCTCCATCCTGTAGAAAGTGGAATTCCATCGTGTCGCATTGAGATTAATCAATGCCAATTCACACTTATTTCGAGCCACCTCAGCAGCTTGGGTGCTGCAGCTAGCATTGTTCCAAGCAGCATAGCATTTGGCCATGGTGCTTTGCATGATCTTTTTATACTGTGCATCATTGCAAGCAGATTCAGCATCTTGCACATTAGCTAGATTCAATGTGTGTGCTGCGCATCTCAGATGGGGAGGGAGTGAATAGGTGTTCTCGCTTTGCCTTAACTGACTCAGCACGGCTGTCACACTGTTGTAAATCACTTCACCATCATCAGCCTCATCTTGGGACAGAATGCTTGTAGTCTCAGATCTCTCACATTCCGAGAAGACAGTGAAAGCCTCTACAAAATTGCTGCTATTGTCAGTAATTGTTGCACACACCTTTTGCTCTATCTTGTACTTGATGGGAATGCTCTCAAGAGTTGATGCTATGAGATCATATGTATGCCTCCCCTGTAATCTGCAGCATGACAAAGCAGCTGACTTTCTTTGAAGTGTGTCACAGTTGATCCAGTGGGCATTGACACCAAAGAAACTACGATTCTGATGGTTCCAAATGTCAGCCGTAGTGTGCTACATGCTATCAACACTCATGTTGGAAAAGGTTGCAAGCACGTTCTTATCATTCGTAAGTATATTCATGTAATTTTCTATAAGATCATACATCTGCAAAACCTCTGGTTTTGCTTAAAGTTAAATCACTGACTCAAAGCAAAATCTTTCTCACTGCATCATTATTAACACCACACACAAGCTTGTCTTTTATCAGCTCATCTCACAGATCATCATATCTGCATGTTTTTGATTGTTTTTTTAAGTCAGTTATATATGCTGCAAAAGTTTCATCTGGCTTTTGATCTCTTCTGTAAAATAGTGCTTTTCCACTGTAATATTCATTTGAGGGGTGCACATTTCTCTAAATTTATGTTTTAAGCACTGTCTTCCCGCGTTTCATCCTGTACCACAGTATGACAATCTTCCCCCTTCTCTGCATAAACAGCAGGTTCTTACACAAATAAATGTTCTCTCTCAATGGCTTTTGAACCAGCAAAATTGAGCAGAATAAATGCTTTTGTATATGTGTCTTTATCAGAAGAGCTTGGATGAAAATATATTCTTGCTCAAACACTTTCCAGTTTTCAGCAATATTATTATCAAACATAAGCGGATCAGGTCTGTGAAATCCCTCTGCCATGCCAAATAAGTGTCAAACACACACCAGGTACTTGTAGTTATTTTCATATGTACAACATACTCTTTGAAATAACTGTACTCTTTGAAAATACTTTTCTGTAATACCCCACACACTGTCAACACTTTTCACACACTTTAGATACTTTGAATAACTTTAGTTAATGTGAAAAAGTAGTACATTATGAAAAAATACAGTTGTTTTCTCTTTTTTTAACATTTTATATGATTCGGATATTGTTTTCAAATGCTTTCATAATTATTTCAAGTACTTTTTTCAGTATGTCGCAATTTTGAACATTTTTTTTATTCAGTAATTGGTCTGGAATGCTTTGCTTTATATTCATTGAGGGAAAAGTCATTTAAATGAGTTTAAGAACCTGGAAATATTTTCTGACCTGTTTACGAGTTGTTTGAGCCACTCTTGTATATTTGACTGTGTGCCTCATGGTTTTAAGAAGTTTTGACTTCGGATCCCATTCTGACAACATGTCACTCATCTTAACGAGGCTTGGGTGTTCATTTAAGATATTCACTACACACAAGCACATCAGGATGGATGACTGGAACAGAAAAAAACGAACTAGATAACTGACTGACTGCTACACACATACATGCTTTCACTCCAGTTGCTTACACAAAATGGCACACTGCTTGCACATGCTCAGTACTTTTTATGCATGTGCCCATGAACTATAGTGGCTTTAAAAGTACAATACACACACTATGATCTACACTACCTGTGTTCAAGTGGGTTTCCTCCCACATTCCCAAGACATGCTGCAGGTGGATTAGACATTCTAAATTGGCTTTAGATGTGAGTGTGTGCATGTGTGTACCTTCTGAAGAAGGTTGAGCACTGGGCTGGCCACTCAACAATGTAAACCTCCACTGCTGCTTGTTCTGCAGACTGATGCCCCACTGTGGTGATCCCTAATGGGCACAGCTGAAAGGAGAAGAAGAAGGCTATTCTTTATAGCTAGAGAGTCACAGATAATAATTAAACTAAACCAGCCAGCAGCACAAGACCTATAAAAACCTATCACATTTTGTCTATTTTTAGCAACTAAAAATTGAAACCCGAAAAGAATTTTAAATAGAACATAGCAAAATATTGTCAAGACAAAGTTGGTTGATCATAGATCCACTTGAAGAGTCCTGCTTGGTGCAGTGGGTTGGGGCATTAGGTGCTCAACTGATGAGTTTGATTCCGACTGATGGTGGTATGAAGAACCAATGCCATTTATTATACTGCAAGGTAAGGATATGATCTCTAGCAAGCTAGAACTGACTCAGTGTTAGGGGATGTTTTAGTGGGTGGGGCTCCCACAGTACCAGGGCAGGGCTGGAGTCTGGTCATCATTGACTTTCATCTCATTGCAGTGCTAAAAAAATGAAATAAATTTTTCTCCAGACTAATTCTGATCTGTTATGAATGTTACATGCTATGAGATGTGCCAATATTATGTTCTAATTTTTTATCCAAATTGGCACCTCAAAGTGTCTGTTACCTCCTAACATCTGATTACTATCCATACTATATAGGTACCCTGGAAATTTTACATCACTATTTAGGAGGCTATATCACCCACATTGAGAACCACTGGCTTAAGCAAAAGTAACTCAAAAGTAACTCACATTTAAGTTACTAGTTACTAAAAAAAGCAATATATTACTATTACTAGTTACTATTTTGAAAAAGTAACTAGTTATATTAGTAGTTACTAGAAATTGTAGTATATTACAGTAATCTTTTACTTATTGTAATATATTACTCCCATCACTGCTTAAATTTGTACTGTATACGTATCTAGGGATCTTATAGTCCCCACGACTGTTTGCCTAGTATTATTCCTATATTCCAGTGTTTCAGTAAAACTCACACCTTTTCCCACCTGAAGCTGCCTTGCAGCATCTGAGGTTTATGTTATGAATCATCACTGTTCATAATAAGTCACCAGCTGTGATATAGCCAGCTAGCAGCAACCAGGAGTAGTTCATCTAAAGGCCTAAATGAATCTCTAAACCAGAAAAGTTTGCTGTAGTACTGACTGCTTTCACATTGCCTCACAAAAACAGCACAACCATTGCAGATTCCCTGCAACAGATGTCACCAGGAAATAGTTTGTTGAATAGCAAGCAAGACAGCAGTTTGACAAGGATATAACACTGCAAGTTAGAATTGACTTATTAGACACTGAATAACAAGAAGATGTTATTGAGTTTGCAAAAATCATGGATAGTGCAGCAACAGAACAACATTAGGAGACTCCATTACTGCTGCCCTCAGTCCAGCCAGAGGCACTGGAAAGCTTATTGGCAAAGCTATGAAATAAGGAGGGTATTAAGGACTTGAAGATGCTTAAACACACTACGCATAAAACTTGAGGTTTATACATGTTTGTTCACTTGCCTAATTAACATGTCTTGGTGTCTAAACACTGGCACTTTATTACATAGACATTAGTAGTGTTTGGAACTGACACACACATTTATTTGATTTGGCTCCAATGACTTAGTTTGTTTACAGGCTTGGGTGGATGCTTAGTAACTTCCCTGGTAACTCTCTCACATGATGTTACATTCTGAGACAGTGAAAGTATACCACTGAGGTTTTAGTCCCACATAAGCTTATAGTGATCAAGCAGTCAGTGATAAAAATGAGGGTTAAAGCATGCCACATAAAAGAATGTAACTGATCCACTAAATATAGTAAGTTTCTTCACAGCTTCTGGGATGGCACCTCAGTATATAACCTTAACACAAGGGCAAAATCAGGAGTGGTCATACCTGTAACAGTGAAGTTAAGGATCACAGCTGCTAGAACATAAGGTAGTTGAGGAAGGCAGAGGTGTACGGGTGACCTTTCAAAACACTGGGTACTAGTATCAATAAGGAATGTACATAATTGTAACCAGAAAAAAGGACACATTTTTATTTATATCTTTACATCACTTGTCAACAGGAAGCATAATTCTCCTATTTTTCCAGCAGAGTGGGGCAGCAGTGTACCATTTCAGGTATTTGATATGCAAGTTTCCATAAGCATACACATAAAATGAGGGACACTAATAATTAATAATCAATTCAAAGATGATTATCTAAAAATTATACTCATGCAATTCTACAGCTGACATGATTTGGGAAGCTAATGCATATATGTATGTATGTATATATATATATATATATATATATATATATATATATATATATATATATATGGGTCTACTTTGAAACATCTAAAACCCATAACATCTAATTTCATAACACTGAGACCAGAACATCTAAAACCCATAACATCAAATTTCATGACATCTAACACTACAAGTCACAAGAAAATAACATCCCCTCCACATATAATAACACCAAACTACCAAACACACTTTTTACTATGTTTCTGCAGGAGGGCAAGCCCACCTGCACCCCCCATGTGGGGGGGCTCCACTCCCCACAACCCCTGTAAGTGTTATGTTTTATAAGGGTTTTGGGGAGGATTTGTGCACATGGGAGTGTGTTGGAGATTGTTAGGTGTGGGTTAGGGTAGGTAGGTAAGAGTGGGAGTGTGTCAGTGTTGAGAGAGGTGGTGTTTGTATGTATGTGATGTGTGTTTGTGCAAGGGGTGTAGAATGTGTGATGGTGGGTTTTCTGTATTTCGGTGTTTAGTGTGGCCTCTGAGTTAGTATATATAAGAAGCGGGGGTGCAGGGGTGCTTGGCCCCCTGCTTATAGGAAGAGTATGTGTGTGTTTTTTTTTTGTGTTCGTATGTGTTGTTTTGCTTTGCTGTAGTGTCGGGAGGTAGGTGTATTTGTGTTTGTATGTGTAGTGTAGTGTTTTGTTTACGTTCGTAGTTCTGAATTTCATGGTTTTGGTTTTCAGCTTTGGGAGTTTTCAGCTTTATAGTCTTGAGCTACTGAAATGCGATATTTCAGTTTTTCGAGATTATAAAGTGAATCTGTATATATATATATATATATATATATATATATATATATATACATATATATATATATTTATGGGAGTGCTACAGAATCCTGAAAAGACCAAAATCTTGAAAGTTCAAAGTACTGAAAACTCAAAATACTGAAAACTCAAGATACTGAAAACACACAGGATACCAACACTTACTATAGTCCAGCACAAGTACATACAGAAAAAAATAAAAGACAAACCACATTACTCTTCTCCAAGTATAAGCAGGGGGCACTCCATGTGGGGGGATAGAACCCCTCACACCCCCGCTATTTAAATATATCCACTCTGAGATTGCACTTAGTGTAGTGAAGTGCAATCCCGGAGTTGATATACTTAAGTAGCAGGGTGTGTGGGGAGTTACCCCCCTGCTTATACTTGGAGAAGAATAATATGGTTTATCTTTTATTTGTTTCTGTGTGTACTTGTGCTGAAATATAGTAAGCGTTGGTATCTTGTGTGTTTTCAGTATTTTGAGTTTTCAATATTTTGAACTTTCAAGATTTTGGTCTCAGGATTTTGGTCTTTCAGGTTTCTGTAGCGCTTATATATATATATATATGTGTGTGTGTGTGTGTGTGTGTGTGTGTGTGTGTGTGTGTGTGTGTGTGTGTGTGTGTGTGTGTGTGTGTGTGTGTATGTATATATATATATATATATATATATATATATATATATATATATATATATATATATATATATATATATATATATATATATATATATATATATATATATATATATATATATATATATATATATATATATATATATATATATATATATATATATATATATATATATATATATAGATATAGATATAAAAAAATATATATATATATATATATATATATATATATATATATATTATATATTTATATGGGTTCACTTCAAAATCCTGAAAGCTCAAAATCCTGAATCTCAAAATCCCGAACTCAAAATCCTGAAAGCTCAAAATACTGAAAACTCATAATACTGAATCTCATAATACCAAAAACATACAGGACACCAACACTGATGTGTGATTGTGTGGACGTTCGGGTTAGGGCGCAGGTCAGGTAAGTGTGCGATTGTGACTGACGTTTGGGTTAGGGGCGGGTTAACTGAGTTAGGGTTAGGGTGCGGGTGAGGTGAGTGTGTGATAGTGACAGAATTTGGGGTTAGGGGCGGGTTAAGTGAGTTAGGTTTAGGGCACAGGTGAGGTGAGTGTGCGATAGTGACGGACCTTAGGGTTAGGGTCTGGGTTAAGGTAAGTGGATAGGTAGTAGTGTATGTGCAGTGTAGTGTAGCTGCAATACAGTCAGTGTTGGTGTCCTGTATGTTTTTCGGTATTATGAGATTCAGTATTATGAGTTTTCAGTATTTTGAGCTTTCAGGATTTTGAAGTGAACCCATATATATATATATATATATATATATATATATATATATATATATATATATATATATATTTACTCCTGATCAATCCTGATCCACGAACAAAAATATGACCTCCCTAGGGGTATTATACTGGAGGAAATTACTATGGATATTAAGGCAGTCCCCAAAAAGAAAGCCCCCAGATCCCAACAGACTAAATGCAAATATCCGTAAGGCTTTTTCAGAGCATTCAAGGCAGCTGGCAAGAAAAATCCTTCTTTAGAACTATTCTTAATTAAAGTTCTCCATAGACCTATTGAGGATCTTAGAAAAATGTGAAATTGTAGGCCTATCTCATTACTAAATTTAGATAATGAAACTGCAGTTTGAAAATAGACTTTCTCACAATACTTTTGCAAACCTATGCATGGATTGTGCAGACTGATCAAGTGCTGACCACCTACATATTTTACTCTTGTATACCGGGAAAAAGCCGAAAGACAAACAACAAAAACAAACATATACTAGGCCTTAGGTGAGTACCAGTGCCAGCAAGAGTGAAACTAATAGATTTTGGGAAAGCATTTGAATCAGTTAGGTGGGAATATCTATGGAAAATTGTCAATGTCATGCATTTTCTAAGTCTCTTTGTTTCTGCAGTCAATTCACTATATAGATCTTCAAAGGTTGCATTTCTCCCTAACAAATGATAAAGATCAACAATGGCTCTGGCAGGCCTGCTTCAGATCCAGGAATCTTGTTTAATAGAAAAAGTGAGTCACAGAATGAACAAGTACAAAAAAAGCACAATAGAGATGCAAGGAGTTAGTGGTCCCCAGTATTAAGATAGAGGACTGACTTCACTAACTTCTTATTTGTGAAAAATGAGAAATAAAAACACTTAAATGTTACAAAAAAATATATTGACACCTTTCTCCTTCTCACTGTATTGTACAGACCTCTGACTCTTCCCAATGTCTTGAACTAAATTGGCAGAGTCTCCAGAAAGGGATCCTATGCCCACATATACAATTTTCTAGGGAAATGGTGTGGGCCAGCAACAATGCCCCATTCATTTCCTTACAGACCCTCTGACCTTCATCTGATGTAACACTGACATCTTGCTTTTCATTTTCTTCCTGACCTAGCTACCTGAAATACAACTTATGGTTGCTCTTTACAATTCTTTGGTTCCCCGATGGCTTCTTTTTTATTCATGTTTATTGAAAGCCCCTCCTGCCTTAATACTGCTGGAGGGTTACTTAATTAATTTGGGGTTCCTGACTGCTTTAATATTGCTGTGAATATGGTGACTGGATTAACTTTCTTAGGGGATACCTAACTTTATTAACTCTGCTGTGAGCACCCCAAATTGAAAAGCTTAATCTTCTGCACAATCATGGATCTGATTTGAGAACTCAGTGGCATTAAATAATATCTGAATGTTTCTTTTACTTAGAAACCTCAACATTATGTATTTGGTCATTTAGTTACTTGAAGCTAATGTATCATATACATTAAACAGTCTATATGAATGAAGAAGTGACCAATTTCTACATCAGAAAGCAACCCAATGCAATCAGTTTCTACTGCTCGATAATAAAAGTGCATACATACATGCATACATACATGTCCTAAGACAGGCAGTTGAAAGATGTAATGGTTTGTGATTATGTTGTACTAAGGTAAGATGGGGTAGTTTATGCTAACCTTAAATATGCTATCATGTTAAATCATATTTGATGAGTATATGTGGTGCAGTATTCTGGAAAGGTCACTAAACTTTAGGGGTAGCACTGATGCTAGTATGGTATATACATTTTTATGCACTGTAGCTATTGATTGTCAATCTTGTCATAACCGAGTATTTGGTAATTTGCCTGCCTGTGTTGGCCATTCCCATATATCAGGCACAGAATATGGTATGCCACCTTATTAAACAATTGCTTCCCTACTGAAGCCATAACTATATCAGTGATTACCAGCTGAGATGGAGGATAAAATGTGTACTGTGAATAACATTGTGCACATACCATGTTATTGTTCAGATGAACTTTCTTACGACTACATATGGTTCACAATGATAGCACTGTGAAAGAACTTCTGTGTGGCTGACCAGCTGTCTTCATCTGCCACAGACGTTTATAGTAACTTCAAAAGCAAGGCAGTATATGTGCATGCTATATTACAAAGAAATTTGCTTCTGAACGGTGACAACATGGGAAGGAGGGTCAACTGAGGCAGCAGAGAAAGGGGAAGGGGAGATGTTGAAGGAAAGGATGATTTGCTGGGTTGCCAGGACTGCTGAAAGCTAATGATTGCTGACAGGATTTTTGTATGAAACCATTAGTGCGTTATGGCATTACAGTTTCTTCTAGATTGAGAAATAAACTTAGTGTAAGGTATAAACTGTTACAGCTGGGCCATGCTCATTATGTCTGCCCCCATTTCATAATGGCAGTAGCTCTGCTTCCTGTTTAACCACACAAACTTAGTCTCTGTTATTTCTATAGAAATGAATCTAGTGAATATGATGGAACCCAGTTCACAAACCTCCAAACATAATGCAAACAATGAAGCAGTTAACTTGTACCATCAGAAATAGTGTACTGGTGTGAAATGAGGCATTGCCTTCTGTCTTTTTATTTACATAAGCTTCAAATGACTTAATATAATATTCTGTTCCAAACAATCAGACTGCTTTTGCTTGTCTATTTTCAAGGGCAACTCAGGAGCATTTTCTAGTTAAGTAACTTGTTCAGAGTCATATGATAGGCAAAAGGCAGTAGAAGGACTTGAAAACTGCATTGTGGACTACAGTAAGCAGCTTGATAACAGCTCACAGCCTTAAACTGTGTGTTAAGTGAGTGGCTATTTTGTCTGAGACCTACATTAAGAAGGATCAGTGCAATGGACATGTCATCTCCAGATAGCAGCACAGTCTTCCAATATTGACCAGCATAATCGAGAAAAAATAAAAAGAGCTATATTGATTTGTCTATGACCAATTATTTTTTTACATCTATAGCAAAATTCTATTATTCTGCTTTGATGTTAATTTGTACTACTGCTTGGTTGTAAAGGCAGCAGTAACTGTCTGATATGTGCCTGAAGTTGACAAACAATGTGCAAAATTACACAGCCATTCTTCTCATGTGGATACCCAACCATATTTGGAATCTGGCTACAACTTAGGCAGGTGGTGCCCAGAGAATGTACATGTACAGCAGCCTGCTTGGGTTAGATGAGTTCAATGCTCTGCATCTTCAAGTTTTAGGTTGCAGAATTCTATAGCCAATGTGTTGACTGATAAATCACATTACAATCTTATCACCACTGTGTTCTGGAAGCTGCACTTTTTGTGGGTTTAGGTTGCTTTGTTTTCAAGAACTTAATTTTTTTATGATCTACGTGATTATAGTCCTCAGAGTTTTCTGCAGTTATGTGCTAGTAGCTCATGATACACCTGCTTGCTACCTACCACTTTATTAGAAAAGCAAGCACTCAACCTCCCAGTAGCCCAATTTCCTATTTTTAAATACCCACCCCAACACCAAATCCTATCAACTTAATGGCTCTACCAGAACTTAAACCCTAAATCTAAAAATCCCACTCAGTTCCAAACCTGACTCCTGGTCCCTTACCATAAACTTTCAAACCCCTCCCTAACTATAAAGTCCCTGATAGCTCCCTAAAGCTAAAACTATAACCCCTCCCTAAACCGAAGCACCCCAGTCACTCCCTAAACCTAAAACTCCATCCCCGTCCTTAAACCAAAGTACCCCAGTCACTCCCTAACCCTAAAACTCCCATCCTGATCATCAACACTAAAACTCCCTTCCTGCATCTTAACCTTAAAAAACCCTCACCCCCTAATCCTAACCTCCTCTTCCTCCTACTGCTGCTTGCCCAAACTCATATTTGAGTTTGAGGATAACTATCAGCCTAGCTGACATACAAGGCATTTGAGATTCCTGGCTTTGAGACAGTGTTTTTGATCACTTGGGACACCAGCATCTGTAGTTAACCCTAGTCTCTATTACCTTAATGATTGTTTGGATTTATGTGCCATAATTTACAAGGTCAGCAAATAGGAAACATAAAAATGGTAGCATTACAACAACCAGTGTGAGATTATTTGAGCAAATCTCATTTGTAATGTGATGTAGTTATTACCAAGACTGCAGTTAATATTTCACGTGGTTGCTACCTCTTAATGAATTTTATACTCTCACAGACCTTTTAGTTCATTTCTGCAGCAGCTCGTGTTTGGCAAGGCAAGATGTATTTGCAAGATTTTTAAAAGAAAAATAAGTGCACAGCTTGCAATAAGCTTCTAATGAAATCTACAAAACTATCCTGAATAAAGTCAGCAAAGAGCCTGGGATCAGCTGCTACCAGATAATGAAGAATATAATGAGGCTAATGAGAAGTTCATCCTTCAGCATCTCTGACACTGTTTTATCTTGAACATGGTAGACCCTAACTTTTTATTGATAAAATGTACTTCCTCTTGCTTAGCATGGGGGTAAAGGCAGAGACACTCCCCGGGATTCATGAAGCTCGGCACAAGGACAGCATTAGCCTTGCACCGACCATGCAGCATAGAGATGGCACAGCAGCACCACACGCATATTAATGAAGGCACGTTGCCGTAATGGCCACATGCATAGGAAACATGTACGAGTGCAGGGGCCATGTCCAAGCACTGCACAGAGGTGTGATCATGTCTGCTGCATACACGCAACCTAAAATGCTGACTAGTACAGCCTGCCTCCATAGTAATCACTCCTGTCAGTGTCTTTGGATACTGAAATGTATGCAGAGTATACAAGACAACTTGCAAACACCACAATAAGAAGTAAACACAAAGGCACATATCTGAATATTGAGTCCCTGTCCCTCAAACAAAGATATTTAAAACCCTGTGCGCGTATTCCATTGTAGTATCGCTAGTTAAACCAAGTGGAAGTGAAATGCATCATGTTAGTGTGCCACCAATTGCCAAGCCTAGCCCAATGGTATGGGTTCCCACCTGTCCCACATTGTGAGGGACAGTCCCCCTCTAGGCAGGTGTGTTCATACCAAATTCATAATAAATGTGAAATGTCCTGCGATAGTAGGACATAATTATGTCCCATATGTTATGAAATAGTCCCATACAGTATGTATGTCTGTATATAAAATACCTATATGTTACAAGAAACAGAATAAGCAAGTAAACGAAACAGAGTAAGCAACTACACTGCCACAACAATAAAAGCTTATATGTAGGCAAGAAACTAAAATACTATCCTTTGTAATGACCATGGGTATGTGTTGGTCTGTAAACTCAGATGTGTGCCACGAAAATGTCCCATCCAGGTCATATGAAAAGGTGGCAACCCTACCAATGGTCAGAGCATTCGCCCAATATCTGCCCATTCGTGGTCCAAGACGTCCTTGCCAGGACGGCCCATAGATGAACGGGTATTACCTGGGTCTACCTACCATGTCATGAAAGATAAGTATTTGCGAGTACCTATGTGCGTGATGTACAGCATGTGGTTGATCTGAAATGTTAGTGTAGACCTCACAACCATATTGGTCCCAGAGATATGTAGTGTACGCAATGTGTTCTGTTGACTGTGCCATGGGCCATCAACTAGAGAAGGGATGAATGTTGATTGTGGAATATGGGGGTGGGGGTGACGGGTAATGTAATATATCCCCAATTGGAGACTGGGTTGGATGCACAATAGGAGAACTGGAGGTTTACGAGGGAGCGGTGTGTGAATCAGGAAGATAACCAAAGAACAAATATACACATCCGCAATACAATCCCACAGACATGTGAACATTAAAATGTGCAATACACATGTACAGAAATGTTACCAGCACATACCCACATAATGGTCTGGCCTGAACTGAGCCATCCAACCCCAATACACCTGGATACATAATTGAATACCCATCATCCCCTTCACAGCACAACACCCCCCTTCCTGAACGTTCACCAAAACCAGCCATACTCGGGCTGCTAGATAGGCGCGGCCATATCTGCACATAGTGACCCTTACCTATATCTAGAAGGCAGTCTCACCCTAGGCATTCTCAGGATTACAAACTATGTATCCCTTGCATGTATAACCCTACCTTACAGCCATAAAGCAAAAAAGGTCATCGTTCCTCACAATTTTTGGATATCCCTCATGGGATATGTATCTGTTCTAAAGATTAGACTTGGTGTCACAACACGATGTCCAGTCCTGTATACATCTGGACACAAGTTGTATGAGCAGTAGCTGTCCCCAAGACTGCTCAGTCTCCAGCCAGTCCTGCAGAACCTATGACCCAGGATTAAACACCTGACCATGATGCACGTCTCCCCACGTGCATTATCGGGAATATATAACTTACACATTCGCATAGTGGCAGTCAAATATAGGGTGCTTAAGGCACTGTAAAGCAGACATAAGTAGGGTTACCACCTGCCCCACCTTGTGAGGGACAGTCCCTTTTCTGTTAGTTGTGTCCAGACCAAATATAATGCAATGGAAAATGTCCTGTGATAGTAGGAAATATATCCCATATATCATGTAACAGTTGCATAAAACAGTTATTTATATAAAATACTCAAAGTTACAAGAAACAGGTGAAGCAAATAAACCACTACAAGAATAAGTGTTCATTTAGGGAAATAAGTAAAGTTCTAACCTTTGTACTGACCGTGGGTATGTGTCAGCCTGTAAAGTCTGATGTGTGTCCCAAAAATGCTCTACTTTGACCATATGAAAAGGTGGCAACCCGAGACGTAAGCGGGTATGCAAGCGTGTATGCGTAAGGTTAGGTTGAGATGATTCAACGGTATGGGAAATGTAAATGAGCATGTAGGTGTATATGCATGTGTATGTACAGACCAATATATATACACACACACACACACACACACACACACACACACACACACACACACACACACACACACACACACACACACATATATATATATATATATACATATACATATATATATATATATACATATATACATATATATATATATATATATATATATATATATATATACATATATATATATATATATATACATATACATATATACATATACATATACATATACACATATACACATATATATATATATATATATATATATATATATATATATATATATATATATATATATATATATATATATATATATATATATATAATACATATATAAAGAATGAACATGGTCACAATATAGGAAATCCCTGTAATAGGACTATAGGCTGTAGAGATCTGAATATCCTCGGAGTGAGTCAACATGCGGCATGAGTCCAGAGCAGTAGGGAATAGGGAATGATGCATGTGTAGTAGTGCGTTTTTCCCAACATGTAAATGGATGCCTGCTGTGTAAGTGAAGTGATGAGGCATATGTTCAGGTAACTATGCACCATGGGTATACATATAAATGAGGCAGAACACCAATAGTGTAGTGGTTAGAGCATCCGCCTAATGAAAAGGCATTCACTGTTCAAGGTCGACAATAGCACATATCATTTTCCTTGTGGAATTAATGTTGCTCTGCTGTAAAGCCAACATTTAAACATGTAAAGGTGAATGTGTGTATCGCATGGGACTATTAACCAGTTCCTTTCAATCAAAGTGGTATTGTCATAATGTATAAGGCACAAATAAGTATAAATAAGTGACAGTAAACATATGTAATGCACAGTAAGCATAGGCGAGTGCACCTGCGTGGTTGTAAGCAGCTCCCAGCATAGGAAATGTATGTTTGTATGTACAGATGTAATATATATATATATATATATATATATATATGTATACATATATATATATATATATATATATATATATCTATATATCTATATATATCTCTATATATATATATATATATATATATATATATATATATATATATATATATATATATATATATATATATATATATATATATATATATATATATATACCCACACATACACACATATATGTGTGTATAGATATATATCTACATACATGAGAAATATATATATATATATATATATATATATATATATATATATATATATATGAAGAATGGACGTTGTAACTGTAAAGCATACACAAGGGATGTGAAGGGAATCAAGAGCAATGCTGGTATTGTAAAGTGCTTTCAGTGTATGAAATAAAAAGCTGCCCAGGAGTGAGCAGAGCACCGCTACTCAGACCACAGGCTGGATATTACCACTGGGAGTAACATAGTTGAAATGCTAGTTCTACTTTACACACAGGCAGAATGTAGTCCCATGCTGGGACCTCCAAAAATGGGAAAGCACAAATGGCTGTACTCCATAACACCAGGAAAGGCACGTATGTGCAAATATACATTGCGGGAGATGCTGTGAATACACGGGGCAGGACAGAATGTGTGTAGGGCCCCAAAAGCTCTGGAGAGGGAAATGTGTAAAGGTATGTCATGGCTGTGATAACAAGTGGATAATGGATGTTACGCCTGTAAATTTAACACGGATGGGGTGGACGAACTATGGGTATGCAATTACGGATCCAGGCGTGCCAGGGTTGGATGGGCCAGTTCTAATGGACCGCCCAGTGGAGGTCAGCTAGGTCGTAATAGGTATATATGCATACTCACATGCAGACAACAATATATGTTGAAGTACAAATTCTGTAACACATGCATTCCATTTCTTGACATAAATAATAGGAATGTGCCCATACAAACATCGACAGTACATGGAATAATAGGCTGTGCAGAAGAGGGACAGGTTGAATCACACTATCACATTCCAATTACCATCCGTAATCTCTACATGAACATATAGCGACATCTGTCCACTGTAGAACATGCTACATACCGATTACAAGATGACTGGAGTGTGTCGGTGTTATAATGAATAAGGCACTAGTATGCTGGTGAAGCTTATAAACATCATTACGCATGTGTAAGTGCATATGAGCGGGGAATGTATTGACATAAGCATATATATATATATATATATATATATATATATATATATATATATATATATATGTATATATATATATACATACATACACACACATACATGCATATATATATATATATATATATATATATATATATATATATATATATATATATATATATATATATATATATATATATATATATATATATATATATATAAATAAATAAATATAAAACAGCAAGATATGAATATACATGTATGAATACATATGCAGATATGTCTGTATATATTAATGTAAATATATATATATATATATATATATATATATATATATATATATATATATATATATGTTATAGTGAAATACACATGTATAAACCTAGGTTATGTTGAAGCAGCAATTACGGGTCAACAAACGTCTACTTACCATCCCTCCAGCTAGGCCAGTGAGACATACTGACACGCAATAAAGGAAAATACAACATTGGTTCCCAGACCACCAGCCTACCAGTGGGAGAGATCTACAAGGTCTACACTTTAAACATGGACAGCGACGTCCCTTGCGGGACACCAAAAATTTGGTACTTCCAGTTAATGGGGCAACACAATTACGACCAGAATGTAGCTGTACATGGAACAGTAGGTTGTGCAAGCCTAATAACACATGGATTGACACAACGTACGACATGTGTCCCGACACAGGGAGAGTGGCCAGTGTGTAGGTGTGTGTTCATATCCCACCTGCATCCATCTGCATCCACAGTAAGGATGAGTGCAGTAAAGTAGTGGCAGGTGGGGGAACTATGGGTATGCAATTATGGATCCAGGCGTGCCAGGGTTGGATGGGCCGGTTCTAATGGACCGCCCAGTGGAGGTCAGCTAGGTCGTAATAGGTATATATGCATACTCACATGCAGACAACAATATATGTTGAAGTACAAATTCTGTAACACATGCATTCCATTTGTTGACATAAATAATAGGAATGTGCCTATACAAACATCGACAGTACATGGAATAATAGGCTGTGCAGAAGAGGGACGGGTCAAATCACACTATCACATTCCAGTTACCATCGGTAATCCCTACATGAACATATAGCGACATCTGTCCACTGTATAACGTGCTACATACCGATTACAAGATAACTGGAGTGTGTCGGCGTTATAATGAATAAAGCACTAGTATGCTGGTGAAGCTTATAAACACCATTACGCATGTGTAAGTGCGTATGAGCAGGGAATGTATTGACACACTGATGTACATATATATAATCATATATATATATATATATATATATATATATATATATATATATATATATATATACACATATACATACAGACATATATATATATATATATTTATAAAACAGCAAGATATGAATATACATGTATGAATACATATGCAGATATATCTGTATATATTAATGTAAATAGATATATATATATGTTACAGTAAATATACACATGTATATACCTAGGTTATGTTACAGCAGTTATGGGTAACATGTTTAGACTGGGCATATGTTGGTGGGAGGTCCACTCAACAAACGTCTACTTATCACCCACCCCAGCTAGGCCGGTGAGACATACAGACACGCAATAAAGGTAAATACAACACTGGTTCCCAGACCACCGGCAGGAAACTACCAGTGGGAGCGATCTACAAGGTCTACACTTTAAACATGGACAGCGACGTCCCTTGCGGGACACCAAAAATTTGGTACCTTCAACCAACGGAGGAACACCATTACGACCAAGATGTAGCTGTACATGGAACAGTAGGTTGTGCAAGCCTGATAACACATGGGTTGACACAGTGTACGACATGTGTCCCGACACGGGGAGAGTGGGCAGTGTGTAGGGGTGTGTTCATATCTCACCTGTGTCCACCTGCGCCCACAGTAAGGATGAGTGCTGTAGAGTAGTGGCAGATAGGGGAACTATGGGTATGCAATTATGGGGCTAGGCGTGCATGTGTTGGCTGGCAGACACATATTAGGACCGCTCCTTGGGTGTAAGTAATATTCCGATGTGGGTATAGCAGATGCCTGTACCTCCCAGTCTATAAGAGCACATCCACTGGATAGGCTGTAAACCATTGGGGGAATACATAGGGACCATATCATTGAACTGTCCCCGATTACCAGGGACGTCCGTGATTATGAATCAGAATCCTAACACAGTCTCAACTAAACCATCCTAGAACTAGTGATATTAGGAGGAAAGGTGGTGGAATACACGTAATGAATAATGACAACATGTAAGAGTCATAAACTGCATGCACCTCAGAAAATATGTATGAATACATATGTGCTCTGTGTCCGTCAATGTGTCAGGTTAATAGCACCAACCTTCTAAATGTGTCCCTGAGGTCATTATGCAGTGTCCCTGATTCAGTGTTTATTCTTTCCCATTCGTATGAGAGGTCTGATAGTGAGAGAAAGTGCATGTTCCGCTGACTACCTTAGAAGATTGATAGAATAAAAGGTATGGGGTTACCACCTATCCATCTTTGCGAGGACACAACCCTGTGGGCAGTTGTGTCCTGCATAATATCTGTAATTAAGGCAAATGTCCTGTGATTTAGGGCAAAGACTACCTATATTGTCTGTAGTAGTAGCATTAAATAATTATGTTCCTCTGAAACACCTAAATGTTATAGGTAACAGTATAAGCAACTATAATGCTACAAGAATAACCTTTTATTTAGGCAAAACAGTGAAGTACTCCGCTTTCTACTGGCTGTGGGTGTGTTGCCCTGCAAAGTCTGACATCTCTACATTCAGGTCCTATAGGGTTGCCACTTTCCAAATGGGCAGAGTGGGACATATTCTGCAGAAATGTCAGACATTCCAGGGCTAAACATACCTACAGCCATGCGTAGTACAGGATTACACTTATTTGCACAAATAAAAGCTTAATCTAGTTGTATTTGAATTGCTTATGCTACTTCACATAACATATAGAAGTGTCATATATAGAATAACTGTTGTATGCAATCATTAATGAAACGTAGAATATAATAATGTCCTGTAATCTGGACATGTGCTATGTTTTGTTTATTTCTGCAGTGTCCCTCGCAAAGTGGGACAGGTGGTAACCCTAAAGTCCTACCTTGGCCAATTGAGAAGGTGGCAAACCTATAATAGGTATGCGGTAGCATGACCCGTCCAACGGATGTGGCTATCACAACCCAACTACTCGTTTGTAATGCAGGGTCTCGGTTCCCATGTATCAGCCAGATGGGAGCAGACTGTATGCGGAACACACAAATATGATTAATTCACTGGACAGGCCACTGATTCTGTACAGTTGAATGCCATGCCGTCGCCTAATGGGCAGCCATTCCCGATACTGTAGTCATGTAGTCCGATGTGATAGGCATTACAAGGTGGGAGCAGATTGTAAGAGGAACACACAATTATGAATGATTCAAAGGACAACCGCTGATTCCGTACATTTGAATGCCATGTGGTTGCCTAATGGGCAGCCATTCCCGATACTGTAGTC
This sequence comes from Protopterus annectens, assembly GCF_019279795.1. Lineage (NCBI taxonomy): Eukaryota > Metazoa > Chordata > Ceratodontiformes > Protopteridae > Protopterus > Protopterus annectens. The sequence continues at coordinate 794,051,315 of NC_056730.1, forward strand.
AGGAGTGGCCTTAGGTCAACTGGTGCCCTAGGCAGAGGGCACAATGGCACCTTCCACCACACCTCCTATTACCCCCATCCTGGTCTACCTACACCAAATAAATGCTGGTAAAGTGCCCCCACTAAAGCGTCACCCTAGGCAGCTGCTTAGTTGGCCTATGCCTAAGTCCGGCTATGACTGTAGTCATGTAGTCCAAAGTGATAGGCTTCACAAGGTTTGCCTAAGAGGAACACATGAATATGAATGATTCACTGGACTGGCCACTGATTCCGTACAGATGAACGCCATGCCGCCGCCTAATAGGCAGCCATTTCCAATACTGTATTCATGTATTCCGATGTAATAGGCATCACAAGGTGGGAGCACATTGTATGAGGTACACACAAATATGATTGTGTTACTGGACAGGCCGCAGATTCTGTACAGCTGAACGCGATGCCGTCGCCTAATGGGTGGCCAATCCCGATACTGGAGTCATGTAGTACGATGTAATAGGCATCACAAGGTAATATTGTGGTCCTCGCTCACACCCAGGGATGTGAGTGACAGATGCAAGCACCAATGCCGGTGCATTAGCAAGTGCGGGAATGAGCAGGTGTAAGCGTGTTTGACTACCAGTATGCGAGTATTGCATTGGTTAAGCAATGTAGAGGCTAATCGAGTGTAAGAGGCTGTAACCAGAGGATATCATACAGCGCAGTCATTCAACAGTATAGGAATGTATCCCATCATGTAGAAGTAAATGTGAGTGTTTATGTCCAGCATATAGGTACATACATATATAGAAATGTATCAGGGACATGCCATGTGGCAACAAAGCATTACAAACGAATGAAACGGGAAACACCAGTGACACCTGTATCATGTAGTGGTTTTGCTCTATGTGATCACAAGACTCCCTCAGACAGACAATAGTTGTACATTGGCCGTATACATTACTCTGTACCTGTAATGTACATTAACACAACAGTACCTGTCCAATCATTATGTGTGATCAGTACTCCTGCAATGTGCAACATCATCATCATGATAAAGGTAAATGGGGTAACTATAGAGGGACCGGTAGTGTTTTGTGTACAATGGGGTCGTCCTCCTCACATGTACCTGAACTATGTAGGAGTGATGTGCGTACCAGGACTGTGCACCTGAGGAACAGTGGTGAGGATAACAGTAGTAAGTTATGATGCATATTACAAAGGTTTCTTGTGTCCAATGGGCACATGTGTGTAATGGACAGCTATGTATAGGGCAGGTGGTGTCCTAGGAGCTGAATGGCCTTATGTGTCCATAGGTGATGGTCAGATGTTGGGGAAGGAGTGTAGGTATGGCCGTGGAGGATAGGTAGGAGCACAGAAATGACAGCATACAGGGTTGGTATATGACACATTTGGGGGGGTACACCCTGGATGGGGATGGGTCTTCGTCATTCAAAAACCCATGGGAACAGTGGGACGGAGGTCTCCAGCCATGGGCAACTGCCACTGCACCTACACAGCTGCAAAGGAGGCAGTGCTGTGGGCTGTCCAGGACAGGGCAGCATCACCCTGTAAATGTGACACTCCGCCCTTGAACTGGCGTATCTGGCTTCGTAACCCCTTAGGGAGCCACCTACGAAACATGTCCGGGACGGCATGACAGCAGATATGTACCTGTCTGGTCCCGCTCCCAAGGGGGACTTGCTCCATTCTCAGTGGTGGAGGCATCAGAAGGTGGTGCATAGCCAACAGAGGTTGATGTTAATGGCTGGGCCCCAGATGTGCTAGTGCCCAGTGCCATGGTCAGCTGAAGTGGGACGGGAGGATCTGCCAGGCCCTAACAACCCATTTGGCCTATGGTGTTGCATTTTAAACCCACATATGGCTTAGTGATAGACAATAGCATACAGGATTACCTACAACAGTATGCATAGATGTCACCAGCAACCCAACAGATTGTATACATTTGCAGAGGGAGCACAACACATGCATATATACTGCATGGCAACTGTACAATGTGTAGTAGGCGTGTGACCACAGCTATGAACAGTTGCCCATTATTGGCTTGTCACTGGGAATCCTACACAGTGTCAGTCATACTACTGTCTCATATGACACATGTCCAGTCAGGGATGCGATGGCAGTAACACATCCTTATCATCATGTACTGTCTGCAATCCCCACACCATGCTTCTGCTGTGCACAGAAGTGTGTTCAGTGTGTAACACAGGAAACAAATGGTTGTACACACTGACCTGTTCACAAATGGCCCTACAGATGGGTTCCCTCATGAAGAGAGTATTGTCATGTCTTTATTTTAACATGCAGAATAGCCATTACCACACACATGTTAAACAGGCAGTAGTCTCAATGCAGCATAGCTATACTTACATGCTGTAGTTGTGTGGCACATCACCCTCCTGTCATTAGGCTATTTTCCACTGTTGAAAATGATTGAGGTACATTCAGATATCATCTTCGATGCCGTGTCAGAACACCACATCCAGGTACCACTCACAGTGACTGTCATGGCCAGATAATAACATATTTCCCTAGATAGTGTACTGTGTTTATCATGCGAATGGCTATGGGAACACCATCACAGCTGTACCACATGCAATCAGCTAGAGGAGGACTGCAATAGGTGCAGAGGCCATCACCTGACCATTTCCATCTGTTGCAATACACATGCTGCTGCTGTGCAGGTGTACACCTTCACATCCACCAGAGAGTGTGTGTGCGGGACAGGCAATGTACACCAGGCAAGGGCTTGGAGACTTCACCATAATCTGCCACATGCTGAATAGTACAGGGTCAAACCCCTGACTACTCATTACTAATACATGTCCATGACGTTACTATATGTGCCACAGAGGTGGCATGTTGCAGTGCTGTAAGAACATGTGTGTAGGTGAGTGAGTGCCATCTGCAACAGATATAGTAGACATACATTAGATGTGGCACACGTCAGTCCATGTGAATGGTTGCCATTGCCACCACAAGCACACTCTAATAGACATGCATTGACACCTTTGCTAGGGTGGCAAATACACAATGTAACTACTTAGTTTGCCACACCGCAGTAATGCACAGGACCACATGTACCACAGGGGATATCTGGAGGTTCAATGGGCTAGGCCATGTGAAAGTGCTTGACAACTGTTGGTATGCCAGTGAGGTTTGTACTGGGAGTGACTGTGGTTGGGAGCATCACAACCCACATGCAGACACAGGGTGCCAGTACTGTCATGCAGGTATGCATTGCTCCATGGATGTGTAGTGTTTGGCTGTGCAAGATGGCTGTACAAGGCTGGGTGAGGGGTAATCCTTGCCATTGCATCACCTGACAATGGTGTGCAGTGCAGGGGTGTAGTGTCTGCAATGTCCCACACAGATGGGTACTGTAATATCTGGCCTGACATCCTGGTTACAAATGTGTAGGGCCATTGCTTTGCAATGCATGCCATGTCTGTGTTTGTTAGTCCTTCACATGGACATTGCCTGGGATGTGCATGTCCCACAATACTGTACAGTGACATGTACAGGTGTACCTGGTTTGGCAGACACATGTAGTGTACACAGCCTGTTATACCCCAATATGCCAATACTGGCCTGGTGTGGCAAAACCTGCTTACAGTGAGCAGGTCGGCCGTGCACCTGCATGTATAGAATGGACAGGTATTCCATGGTGTCAGTGGCATGGGTCGATACAGGGCACATGTGTACAGCATTGTCTGGCCTTAGTGGATCACGTATGATGGCACCACATATGTTGCAGCCATTCAGTGTGGAACATAGTGAAGGCACAATGTCCGCATATATGTGCCAGTTGTACCACTGTACAGGGTGCCATGGCCTCTGCAGGCCACTGTGGTCACACCATGCATACTATCTGTCCTCAATGTTCATGTTACTAGCAACATAGTGGGATATCCTAGGCAAGGTTGTATGTGCATGGCACATGGGTGCGGGACATATACCGGGTACTAGTAGGGTTGCATACTTAGTTCACCAGTCTTTTAGCCAGATGTATGGGTATGGCTTGCCAACTCAGTGCCATGGCTGACTGACAGCTGTACTCCTCATGAGGTGGCCAATGTGTCATAAGACGGATACTATATAGGAAAACTACAAAACCCGCTCCCAAACATGTCCAATGGTAAGACAATCACAGCCACTTTTACACAGGCTCTGACAGATGAACACACACTTGCCATGTCCTGTATACAAACCCCTACCGTATCACACTGCAGCAAAACGCGTTTAGGGCATGCACTACAGCGAATACTACAAAGCACTGTACTTGTCTCATGCAGGCAGACACACACACACACACACACACACACACACACACTAGACATGTCTGGGATTACAACACCGACTTAACTACTGTACTACACTACAGCATTACACAGTTACAGAACACGCTACCGAGATTACTGGGGCACAGCACTCCCAGAGGTGTATTTGTGGATGGGTGACATCATCGGCCTTGCTAATGGTGGGTATAAGAAATGTATGGAGTGTGAACAGTATAAAGGTATTACTCAGTCCTCAGGCAAATGGGGAGACACACATGGCAAGTGTGGGACTAGAACACTGACCTAACTACTTTATTACACTACAGCATTATGCAGTTATAGAATGTGCTACCGAGATTACTGGGACACAGCACTCCCAGAGGTGCATTTGTAGATGGGTGACATCATCAGCCTTGCTAACTGTGGGTATGAGAAATGTATGGAGTGTGAGCAGTATAAAGGTATTACTCAGTCCTCAGACAAATGGGGAGACACACACACACACAAACACACACACACACACACACACACACACACACACATACATACACACACGCGCACGGCAAGTGTGGGAGTAGAATACTGACCTAACTACTTTATTACACTACAGCATTATGCAGTTACAGAACATGCTACTGAGATTACTGGGACACAGCCCTCCCAGAGGTGTATTTATAGATGGGTGACATCATCGGCCTTGCTAACAGTGGGTATAAGAAATGTATGGAGTGTGGCCAGTCTAAACGAAATTTAGAGTCCACCGGCAAATGGGGACAGACATACACACACACACCAGTGTCGGGTACGGAACACCTGCCTTTTTACAGATTACTATTACAATACTACATATACTTGAATCGCGCCACACAGACTGCACATGTCAAGGCTGTCATTATGACCATCTGGGAATGCGGACATCATCAGGGATGCTGGCAGTTAAGATGTACATACCTGTAAACCTGTGTGTTTAAAGTATGAATCCATCCTGACCTGGAGTATGCCCATCTGTGGAATGGATGACTACTACCACTATACAGGGTTACAGTGGCCATGCCCATACACAGAAGCACATATCCAACACAAGGTGTCACTGGGCATGCTCACACACTTAGTAGCACAGGGATGTTCGGAATGCACTGTGTCCATCTACACAAGGATATACTGGGCATGTTCATACACTTAGTAGCACAGGGCTGGTCGGAATGCACTACTATGTGTCCATCTATACAAGGATATACTGGGCATGCTCATACTCCTAGTAGCACAGGGCTGACTGGGATGCACTCTGATGCTAAACACGGAGGGCTACAGTGGCCATGCTATTACAGGTAGACGTAAAGAACACATTGCAATAGGCTCTGGTGTTGGTAGTTGTCATTGTTAGCAATATATTTGACACCGGTCTTTTACAAATCAGCAGTCATTCTGGAATGACATGGCTGACAGTAGGCAGGCCTTTGTCACTTATCACATGCATCCATGATACAAGGGAGTGTGGATATTACCCAAGTCACATCAGCCCACACAGTACCATTCCCAGACAAATGTTCTAAGCACAGGTTAACTCCCATACACCTACAGGACAACTGCATTGTTTTCTTATGCCAATTTTCTTATGCCAACCAGTGCTAGATGTGTAGCATCCATATTCACAACTGGCCACTGTAGATCCAACAATGGGGAGTACTGACATCTGTGCAGTGAGGAACACCTGGCTGATGCCTCTGTAGTGCACAATAGCACTACCACCATATACCTCAGAACCTAGCACTACCACCATATATCTCAGAACCAGACATGGGGGCCATAGCACAGGTATGGACCGCTCAAGATGGTGTACCCACATACATAAAGGCCACTCACATGCACTGACCGGTCCCCCCATAAAAGGCATCATAGATGAGCCATGTGCAGGACACAGTGTCACATGCTGCATTCTAGGATGTAAACTGCAGACACCACCATGCCCTCGGACCACCACCACGCAACTATACATGTTGTATGACAGATGAGTATGCCACCATGTGACCCTTGACCTGTGTACTGTACTAAGCTCTCCATCAACTGTAGACAGTACACATGTACTGACACAGTTGCATCATGTGTTATGCAATGCAATGATATCGCTGTCTGAGACCAGGTCAGCTGTACACATACCAAGGGGCCTCAGTACTGTCCACCATTAGCAGATGTCTTTTGGTGTACACCAGTACACACCCTCATGTATGGATATGACATACATGTACCTGCCCTGGGTATGTACATGCCACACACACAACATACCTGTAAATAGCATAGCTGTTGTAGTCCTTTGTGCAAACAGGTGGCTACGGCCATTACACACATGCACATGGAATGTAGGTCCATGGCTGCTGAATGTTAACAGTACATAAGGTGTGATATCAATGTTGACAGAGGTAACATCCCCTCTGTACTGGTCACCCATCATATCATGCAACAGTCCGTGTGTCTTGTATGTTATTGCACATATCCGCCAATTGCAGTGCCTACAAACATGATCAAATGTCAGGACTGTAGGACCTACACACCTGTACAAGTAGTGTTGTGCATTCAGATGACATGCGTGTGTAGTTGCTGATGTATGCAGGTGGTGTGTATCCTAGTACATCATGCAGCTGCAATGCAGTCTCAACATTGCCAACTGTATATGGTGATATGCTGAATGTACAGAAAGATGTACCACAGGTATTGACAGATGTGTTGAAATAACTAAGTGGTGGGGCATCTTTGCAGATGGATGTTTGCTGTGGACAGCTCACAGGTGTGTCACAAGCAGTCCTACAATACCCTGAGTAATCAGTAAGCAATGGTATCGTTAATTGAAGGACATAACACACAACTTAGACAGTGGTCAGGGTGTCAGCGAAGGTAAATCACTTGACACCTGTTAATAGTTATGACGTTCCTAGTGCATATATCAGCACTGTTGTCACAGGAAGCATCAGTACAGTTTGTAACATGTGCAATACTGATGTATGTCTGACATACATAACATGAGATAGGCAGGTCTGAGATTCACAGTACTAGCATATGTGGTTGCGTGTGTGTACATATTTGTCATGTATTGTGGGGAATACATCTCAATTGTTACTCTCCTGTACACTAGAGTACACATCTGTACAGACTGCAATGTATAAAGCAGGACATAAGCAGGGGCGTGTATCTCAAACATGTGAGGTATCTGTATGTGCATGACATAGGTGTATTAATTACTGAATGCCACAGTGTGTGTATATTGGGCTGACTGGTCCCTGTGGTGAGAATGTATGTTACCATACTGAACTGATAGGACCCCTCCCACCATCCAGGTGATGCATTCAACTATCCGTGTTGATGTCCCCAATCTTAGGCCACACTGACTACCTGTACATGTGTATTCTCTGTGGCACGTCATGTAGGTTCACAGTACTGTAATGATGATTTGCACATAGGCAGGGGTCCTCATCCCACCAGTAGCAACTGTGTGCGAGTGCGTGTTACTGTGTCGGTGAAGTCGTGAGTGTGTGTGTGTGTGTGTGTGTGTGTGTGTGTGTGTGTGTGTGTGTGTGTGTGTGTGTGTGTATGTGTGTGTGTTTGTGTTACAGTGTCACTGAATATATGTGTGTCAATACCTTAGTGTGTGGGTGCAGTTGTGTGTTGGCATCCTGTCATGGGAACGTGCATTACTGATTCCCATTGAGGCATCACACTTCCCACAGGCCTCTAACCTTGTAATCAGCTAGACAACTCTTTTACCTCACCACTCCTTGTAACTGTACCTGTGATGTCACCCTTTATGGATGTCACGTCTGTGGCCACAGTAGCTTAATACACAGCTATCATGCTCTTGGAATGGTAGACGTGTTTGTAAAGTGGGACATTCTCACTGGTATGTGGCAGCTACACGGTGCCTGCTGGTATATTCATACATAATTCTGAGTAGTCCACATTGACATATGGGACACTTAACTGCAAACACTGATATCCACCATCACGTGCGATTAGACCTGAAGAAGGGCAGCAGAACAACATGACCAACATGCATTTACTGTTGTTACACAAGACACATACTGTTAACAGTATTATACACCTGTACTACATGGTATATCTGCTGACTGTCAACAGTCCTCAACATTTGTAAACTACACATATTATCTTAGTCTGTTCAGCCTGTGCATCAGACCATATGAGCATGTCCCTGCACTGATGGTGTGGATGTCAGGGATGCGGCACAGGCATCATCATATGCACAGCGTGCTAATGTTTGCCAGAGGCTTAGGCTGCACTTTTGTTACACAAGACACATACTATTAACAGTATTGTACACCTGTACTACATGGTATATCTGCTCACTGTCAACAGTTGTCAACATTTGTAAACTACACATATCATACTAGTCTGTTCACCCTATGCATCAGACCATATGAGCATGTCCCTGCATCGATGGTGTGAATGTCAGGGATGTGGCACAGGCATCATCATATGCACAGGGTGTTAATGTTTGCCAGAGGCCTTGGCTGCACCATTGGATGACATCATGCGTGTGGGTTTGGGCCTTTGATCTAATTGGGCATGTGCAGATGTTATGCATGTGTGTGTTGCGGTGTCCTACATATGTGTCCAGTGTGTGCGTGTATGTCTGCACACAGTTCTCCTATGTATCTGGCCTACACAGGGGTATTATTGACAGCTGCAGACTGTATAGGCAAGGTTTTACAGTTCACGGTGTCCAGCCACAAACATGTGACCTGTGCCTGTCTGGAGTTCCATGGGCACTACCAGACAGAGGTGCAGATTGGGTACTGTCTGATGTCACTAGTCCACTGGAACTGTGTCCCTGCTGGGACCATCGCAGGCCATGTGCACGTGGCCTGCTGTGTCATGGTGTGGACAGCACAGCACCAGATGCACTGCTGCTGCTATCACCACTATGGGACCGGGCATGTGAGGTAGCTCATACACGTAGACCTGACACAGGTGATGTAGCAGGCCTACGTCCACATGCCCGATGCCTCACTCCTACCAGATGTTCCAACACAGACTGCTCACACTCGCGGATTGTCGTGCCATGGTCAAGGACTCCAACCATGTCACCCAACTGTCTATCCAAATCATCAGCAATCTGCTGTTGAGCATTTACCATTGCCTGGATGCTGTTGTTTAAAGAATGGGCAGCAGCCCTCTGTAGCCTCTGATCTTCTCTGTTGCGCTGTTCAGCACATGCCTATGCTTCCATTACAGCCTGAAACATGCATCTGGTGACACCAGCTTCTGTGCTCTGTCGTGCAGGAGCATGTTGGCCAGAGGTCCTCCTATGAGCAGCACTGGCTACGTGGCTGTGTGGGGCACCACCAGTAGTTTGGCTGACACCATGGTGTGCAGGCACACCTTCCATAGTCACCACACTTTCCTGTTCCAAGCTACCACGTGCCAACTGTCCTCCCTCTATGGCCACTGGTGATGGGGTATGTGCAAGTATGAGATCTGTGTATGGGGATGAGGTGGATATAGATGGAATGGCAACCAATGGCACAGTTTCAGCTCCTGACAACTCTTCCTGTGACCCAATCATACATTCATCATCACTGCTAGAGTCTGTGGGGGCACTAACATCTGATGTACCACAGGAGGGCAATGCACCTACATCACCTGTGAGGGCAGACAAGAACTGTACATTAAAATCTATACAATAGACACACACACATGCATGTGATATGACAGAAGGTATGCAACATGCATGTGATACGGCAGATGGGATGCAGTGCAGACAATAATAGTGGTAGTTATCATACATCCCTAGGTTGCACACAACAGCATGCATGTGTGATAGTAGACAGCATGCAAATTACACAATCATAGTAGTGGTTATCATACATCCCTGTGTTACACCTTGTGGTCCAGCACAGGTTAGCAGTACACCTGCCTGATGTGTGGCATATGACCTTGATAATCACATGTAGTATGACATGTGATCTGCTGACGTGTGCAATGTCATCCATACATGTTTAACACAATGGTGTCCTGTCAAATTTACAGTGGGGCAATGGTGTGCCAATTCAGTGTTGTCTGTCCATCCTACAGATATACTGCAAATTTAGCTGATGTGCATGGCCATTGCAGGGAATCATGAGGAGTCTCAAGGGCTATACAGTGTGAGTTACAGACAGGGTTCATAGCCATGACTGTGTTCAGATACAATACATATATACTGTGGAATGTGACCCACATCACTGAGGTGTATACACACTAAACCATGATGTGGAAGTTGTGACACAAGTTACTGATGGGCATACGGATGACACCCCTGCACATCTGCAACCATATTGCTGCAGCCTGGCAACTATGGGCAGGCATGGCAAACACGTCAGTACACCATGTCCCACATGACATCTGTGTACCACACACACACACACACACACACACACACACACACACACACACACACACACACACACACACACGGAGCTAGTATGGCATTTATGTCCATCACCAGCAATGGGAATGTACTGTATCTGTGGCCTGATGTAGATACTGTACAGGTAACTGCTGTCATGTTGCAACACCCTCAAGATGTTCAACACATCCTATGTGGTGGATTGATGTTACGCCTACACAAAATGTGCACAGGCCTGTAGGATGTCTAGCGTTCCACATCTACATTATGACCATTGTACAAAGGCGATGGCCGAACCATGTGTAGCCATTGTATGACAGAGTGTACACACAAGCACAACACTTCTACTGTGTGTGTTGCTCCATGTCTCTGGCCATCCTCCATGGCCATGTGTGTACATGTGTTGTCCAAATTATAGTGATGGGCATCTATTTCACATGTCTGTGTTGTCCCATATGACAAATATGCTCCACTGACAACAGGGTTATGCAGATAAAGTGTGCTATGTGGGATATGTTTTCAGGTTAGGTAGGCAGTGTAGCAGCCAGGCCAATAGATGTCATGGACATGTCAAGATAGCACATCACATTGTGTGACATTCATAGCAGGGCTATGATCCACACCAGTGAAACCTGTGTGCTGGCCATACTCCAGCCCACTGTGTAGTACTGTTTGTATTCACCACATGTGTAGATCAGGTCTGTTGTATGTTCCTAAAGATAACAGCACCTCCACCATTGTATGCACAGCTGTCAACATATCTGGCAATAAAGTTTATGAGGATTCATGTCGGTGAGATGATTCACATAGTTTGCAAGTGTGGCACATGGATTGTCATTGTGATGCATTGCAAGTCCGACCTGTATATTGTGACAGGACCATACATTATGTGTACATGTTGTGAATGGCCACATGGCAAATAGATTTGTGCATTACGGTCCCTGATAAATAATAACACTCTCACCTGCAATGGGCTGCTGTCACTGTGGAACACCAGAGGTATGTAAATAGGAGTAACACAGCAGTATGAGCATAATCCACCCCTGTATAAAGGCTACAGGGAGCAATGTGCATAACACATACACCAGTACATTAGACTATACTATGGTGTATGCGTGTGCATACACAGAGTAGCATACTATAGTATGCGGCATGTGTGTATACATGCCTTGCATATGATGTTACATTACATATTGTACAGTGACACATGCAGCTATATGGAATATAGTTGTTATAGGTGCAGTACTGACTTACCAGGCAACTCCAGGCTCAGTGATTGAGAGACACCCACCTCCACAATATCGGCTAAGGCTTGTGGATGTGGTTCTGCAGGTGTCCCAGGTTGGCCATTAGCTCCTCAGTACATGTGAGTGGGGGCTGGGTTGGTGGTCCACCACCTGTTGCACCTTGTTCCCTGGCAATTGCACTTGCATGCTGTTTTGCCCATCTAATGAGGTCTGTACAGTGTCACGCACTTGCTGGTATGTGTGGTTGTGGCCACCCACATCATTAACCCTCCTGTGAAGATCCATCCACAGGGCATCCCACTGCTGTGCATCCTGTGGCACATGGCTGAATAGGATGTTGTGATTATCGAGTAGGTATGGGATGAGGGCCTCATCCTCCAAGCATGTAAAAGAGGTAGTCTTGCATGCAGCATACCTGGAAAACATAATGATGGAGACAGGTCACAGTACCTCAGAGACATACAGAGCTACAGCTGAACATACATGTGTATTGCATTAATTCAGTTTAAATAGTTGTATTTGCAAACCTAAATGACACTGGCGTGTTTGTGCACACACATGTGACACTCAATATTGAGTGGATATTATCACCATATATGTGTGTGTGTGTGTCACCTGATTACATTGCTCATACTCCATGTGGTTGCTGTCTTGATGTGGGCATGTCTGTTTGCCTGTACTGGTGTTCCTACCTATCAGCATATGGCTGGATGTGTCCACATTAATGCAGTCGACCTTGATGCATTGTATATGTCACATATAAGGGCTTACACTGCCTTAACAGACATGACCTGTGACCCTGCAGACATGCTCACATAAGGTTTTACATGTATGTGTTCTGCCATATACATCTACATGGCACTGTACAGCGATTCAACATCCTGCCATGTATCACCTGTGTTGCACATGTGATACACATTGGACACTGGCTAGCCAGATGGTATTTGCAGGGATGGATATCACCTATGGCATGTACAGTCAAAGTCAACTAGTGGGCTATATGCCATGGGCCATGCATGCATCTAGGATGAAAGGTTACCTGGCAGTAGCCAATAGGCGGGTCTGTGGGTCCAGGTGGAGCAGTGCCGTATTACTGATCCACAAGGTTAATGATACATATACCATGCGTTACCATGCGGTCATCACACCATGTCTGAAAGGGTGATGTGCAGCTTTGATGGACAGGAATGGATAGTATGGCAGGACTATGTCAAGTGTAAGGGACAAGGATCTGTCCAGCATGTGGTAGGTGGATGTCCATGAAGTATGTGTCCGAGATCAGGATGAGTATGTGTAGCATGTCCGACATCATTGGATTGGACATGGATTTATTCAGGGTATGCATCATGCTACATAGTGGAGATGGGGAATGGGAAGGCTGGTGTAGGCCATCTGCACATGGCCAATACTCCTTAAAGGAAATATGTGATCTGATATGGGTCACTTGAGTGGTCTGTATGGCTGGACAATGATCCCTATATTCATGAATGGCATCCTATTATTATTATGGTTGCCACATATGACTCCTGACAGTTGTGGTGACATAGCCATCACAGGAAAGACAACTGCCCAGCTGCATCCCTCACACATGTCCATTATGATGACCACTGCCTAGGTGGTAGTTCATGGGTACAGGGTTATTAACATAAGGGTGACAATGCAAGTCAGCTATTACTCCTAGATCATAGTCATTTGCATGCTTCAATAGGCGGATGCCTTCTGTTTGTCTGTGAGGTATGGACTACAATGAGGGGGGATAAAATTCATTAACTCTGACATACTGTAGCTGCCACTGGTGTGATGATCACGTTTATTTATTCTGTAGTGTTGTTTCTGCCAGCAGTCCTGTTGCAAAACACTCCTGTGACATAGGAATGTACATCTAGTATACAGCTTGTAGGTGGTAGACAGTATGGGTGATGATGTCCTATGACCTGGCAAGGTTATGATATGCAGTGTGACATCAACCATACTGTCATCTACATCTGTATTGCTGACATAACTTAAGTGATCAAGGTTCATGGCCTTCCAGACCAGACTCAGCAGGGTAGTAGTGCAGTACTTCCCATTATCAGTGGTGTCTCCTTCTTTGTTGGGTTGTGATACCTGTTGGTGTGCACCATTCAGTGTATACACAACCTGACATGGAGCTATGTTTTACATGATGTGCACATGGAGAGCATCTTGTTTTGCCATATGTGTATGATACAACCTGTGATGTGGGCAGGTCCCATGCAGACTGAGTGCAGCTTGTACCTGCATAGTTGTGGGTACAGGGCCCTGTGGTACATGGATATATGCTTGTGTACCTGTTGGGGGAGGTCAAGTAGTTATATTATCCAAGACCCTATTTGGATTGATTATTTATGCTAAGCACTTGTTCAGGACTTGTAAACTGTACGTAAGCTAATGATCTTCCACATCACCTACAGGTAAGGGTGAACAGGTTTTGTACATACTTTTCTCACTTGTGTAGAGGTTT
>NC_056730.1:794066213-794161213 GCF_019279795.1 Protopterus annectens
GTTTTTTCCCATGTCTCTGGCCATCCTCCATGGCCATGTGTGTACATGTGTTGTCCAAATTATAGTGATGGGCATCTATTTCACATGTCTGTGTTGTCCCATATGACAAATATGCTCCACTGACAACAGGGTTATGCAGATAAAGTGTGCTATGTGGGATATGTTTTCAGGTTAGGTAGGCAGTGTAGCAGCCAGGCCAATAGATGTCATGGACATGTCAAGATAGCACATCACATTGTGTGACATTCATAGCAGGGCTATGATCCACACCAGTGAAACCTGTGTGCTGGCCATACTCCAGCCCACTGTGTAGTACTGTTTGTATTCACCACATGTGTAGATCAGGTCTGTTGTATGTTCCTAAAGATAACAGCACCTCCACCATTGTATGCACAGCTGTCAACATATCTGGCAATAAAGTTTATGAGGATTCATGTCGGTGAGATGATTCACATAGTTTGCAAGTGTGGCACATGGATTGTCATTGTGATGCATTGCAAGTCCGACCTGTATATTGTGACAGGACCATACATTATGTGTACATGTTGTGAATGGCCACATGGCAAATAGATTTGTGCATTACGGTCCCTGATAAATAATAACACTCTCACCTGCAATGGGCTGCTGTCACTGTGGAACACCAGAGGTATGTAAATAGGAGTAACACAGCAGTATGAGCATAATCCACCCCTGTATAAAGGCTACAGGGAGCAATGTGCATAACACATACACCAGTACATTAGACTATACTATGGTGTATGTACGTGTGTGCATACACAGAGTAGCATACTATAGTATGCGGCATGTGTGTATACATGCCTTGCATATGATGTTACATTACATATTGTACAGTGACACATGCAGCTATATGGAATATAGTTGTTATAGGTGCAGTACTGACTTACCAGGCAACTCCAGGCTCAGTGATTGAGAGACACCCACCTCCACAATATCGGCTAAGGCTTGTGGATGTGGTTCTGCAGGTGTCCCAGGTTGGCCATTAGCTCCTCAGTACGTGTGAGTGGGGGCTGGGTTGGTGGTCCACCACCTGTTGCACCTTGTTCCCTGGCAATTGCACTTGCATGCTGTTTTGCCCATCTAATGAGGTCTGTACAGTGTCTGCGCACCTGCTGGTATGTGTGGTTGTGGCCACCCACATCATTAACCCTCCTGTGAAGATCCATCCACAGGGCATCCCACTGCTGTGCATCCTGTGGCACATGGCTGAATAGGATGTTGTGATTATCGAGTAGGTATGGGATGAGGGCCTCATCCTCCAAGCATGTAAAAGAGGTAGTCTTGCATGCAGCATACCTGGAAAACATAATGATGGAGACAGGTCACAGTACCTCAGAGACATACAGAGCTACAGCTGAACATACATGTGTATTGCATTAATTCAGTTTAAATAGTTGTATTTGCAAACCTAAATGACACTGACGTGTTTGTGCCACACACATGTGACACTCAATATTGAGTGGATATTATCACCATATATGTGTGTGTGTGTGTGTCACCTGATTACATTGCTCATACTCCATGTGGTTGCTGTCTTGATGTGGGCATGTCTGTTTGCCTGTACTGGTGTTCCTACCTATCAGCATATGGCTGGATGTGTCCACATTAATGCAGTCGACCTTGATGCATTGTATATGTCACATATAAGGGCTTACACTGCCTTAACAGACATGACCTGTGACCCTGCAGACATGCTCACATAAGGTTTTACATGTATGTGTTCTGCCATATACATCTATATGGCACTGTACAGCGATTCAACATCCTGCCATGTATCACCTGTGTTGCACATGTGATACACATTGGACACTGGCTAGCCAGATGGTATTTGCAGGGATGGATATCACCTATGGCATGTACAGTCAAAGTCAACTAGTGGGCTATATGCCATGGGCCATGCATGCATCTAGGATGAAAGGTTACCTGGCAGTAGCCAATAGGCGGGTCTGTGGGTCCAGGTGGAGCAGTGCCGTATTACTGATCCACAAGGTTAATGATACATATACCATGCGTTACCATGCGGTCATCACACCATGTCTGAAAGGGCAGGTGATGTGCAGCTTTGATGGACAGGAATGGATAGTATGGCAGGACTATGTCAAGTGTAAGGGACAAGGATCTGTCCAGCATGTGGTAGGTGGATGTCCATGAAGTATGTGTCCGAGATCAGGATGAGTATGTGTAGCATGTCCGACATCACTGGATTGGACATGGATTTATTCAGGGTATGCATCATGCTACATAGTGGAGATGGGGAATGGGAAGGCTGGTGTAGGCCATCTGCACATGGCCAATACTCCTTAAAGGAAATATGTGATCTGATATGGGTCACTTGAGTGGTCTGTATGGCTGGACAATGATCCCTATATTCATGAATGGCATCCTATTATTATTATGGTTGCCACATATGACTCCCTGACAGTTGTGGTGACATAGCCATCACAGGAAAGACAACTGCCCAGCTGCATCCCTCACACACATGTCCATTATGATGACCACTGCCTAGGTGGTAGTTCATGGGTACAGGGTTATTAACATAAGGGTGACAATGCAAGTCAGCTATTACTCCTAGATCATAGTCATTTGCATACTTCAATAGGCGGATGCCTTCTGTTTGTCTGTGAGGTATGGACTACAATGAGGGGGGATAAAATTCATTAACTCTGACATACTGTAGCTGCCACTGGTGTGATGATCACGTTTTATTTATTCTGTAGTGTTGTTTCTGCCAGCAGTCCTGTTGCAAAACACTCCTGTGACATAGGAATGTACATCTAGTATACAGCTTGTAGGTGGTAGACAGTATGGGTGATGATGTCCTATGACCTGGCAAGGTTATGATATGCAGTGTGACATCAACCATACTGTCATCTACATCTGTATTGCTGACATAACTTAAGTGATCAAGGTTCATGGCCTTCCAGACCAGACTCAGCAGGGTAGTAGTGCAGTACTTCCCATTATCAGTGGTGTCTCCTTCTTTGTTGGGTTGTGATACCTGTTGGTGTGCACCATTCAGTGTATACACAACCTGACATGGAGCTATGTTTTACATGATGTGCACATGGAGAGCATCTTGTTTTGCCATATGTGTATGATACAACCTGTGATGTGGGCAGGTCCCATGCAGACTGAGTGCAGCTTGTACCTGCATAGTTGTGGGTACAGGGGCCCTGTGGTGTACATGGATATATGCTTGTGTACCTGTTGGGGGGAGGGGTCAAGTAGTTATATTATCCAAGACCCTATTTGGATTGATTATTTATGCTAAGCACTTGTTCAGGACTTGTAAACTGTACGTAAGCTAATGATCTTCCACATCACCTACAGGTAAGGGTGAACAGGTTTTGTACATACTTTTCTCACTTGTGTAGAGTAATGTAGCTGTTGTACTCACTTTCCTCACTTATCTAGGTGAATGTAGTTCTATATTCAGGCATGCCCAAGAGTCAACTGCCAGTGTTCTCACCTGTCTATCTGATGAATCTGGACATCTTGAGGCAATGTACACATTGCCTCATGTACACAGACAAGCCTCTCAGCCTACCACCCAACACTATAACCTGTGAGAGATGCACTCATCTAGCCAAACTGGAGGTAAAGGTCTCTCCAAGCAAGCCTGACCCTGACTGACATGTGGAGAAGGTACACAGTCGCACAACACCACACTCATCACATAAGCCTCACTGTATCTACCCCACCATTAACTGGGAAAACTACTCGTGTACCAACACATTAGCTCAATGGTTTCTGGAATTCATAAACACCAATGCCCTGACTCAACATATCCACACACCCACCTGGGGCAACAATATCCTAGACCTAGTCATTACCAACATGAGTGACTGGTGCTCTACACATGAAGCCAACTCCTCGTTGGTCCGATCAGACCATGTGCTGAACACTGTTGATATCCACATCCCGCACCTACCCCCCCCATTAAGGGAACCACAGTATAATATGTCTACAAGGCCAACTACATGCTTCTTAAGGTAGATGTGCTGGACGTCATGACACCCATGCAGATGGGCAGTACTGTTACAACTGCTGAATCCTTCACAAATGCACTCTATAAGCACTTACAGGAGTGCATGGCTTGTGCTATCCCAAACAGAACCAGGACGCTATACTCATAATTAACTAAACCAATCTGGTGTTCCCCTGCCATAAACATATTGTACTACAGGAGGAAGACACTGTTGTAAATGAGAGTACAATACCATGTGTGGAGGAGATCCCTGGCCAGCCTCAGTAAGAAGGTGAGATCCCTTATAAGATCCTCGAAAGCTAGTTATGAAAACTATGACACAACTAATACCAACAACAACCACAAAGCCTCGATGTCAACAACCAGATCTGAGGTAGAGCACAAAGGCACAAACATTACAGAAACAATTGATATTGGCAACATCCTGGCAGATCCCTCTCAAAGCTGCACACTCTAAAGGCAATATCACAGCATCTATGGGACTGGACAACATCCCAGGCTGCATTTTACACGAACTTCAGATCGTACTGTCTCCTCACCTATGCACCATGTTCAATAATAGCCTCACATTGGGCATAGTGCCCCCTGAATGGTGCACAGCAACAGTTATCCCACTCCACAAAGGTGGTGCCACAACGGACCACAGGACCTATTTCCCTATAGGCCTAACTAGCCTGGTCTGTAAGGCTATGGTGCACATCATGGATCACTGTCACAGAGACATTGGGTACCTCCCAACCTTTGACCCCTCCCTGTTTGGCATTGTTAAGGCCGGACCATGCCTCCTAAACCTGGTGGGCTTCTTAGAGACAGTTACCAAGGCATTAGATGAGGGTATGGAAGTCCACACAGCCTACCTAGATCTCTCATAGGCTTTCAACACCATTCCTCCTTCTGGTATTATCAATATACCCATCCGCCTGAATATTAACCCCTACATCATGTGATGGTTTGCAAAGTGGCTCACGGACAGAACACACACAGCAGGAGTTGCATACCCTAGGTCTGACTGTATACCAGTTACAACTGCCGCTCCCCAGGGCTCTGTCCTAAGACCCCTCATGTTTGGTATATATTTCTCTGACATACAGGCAAGCACAGGAGGGCTTTGGCTGAAAAGGTTTGCAGACGACTGCAAACTAGGGGACATATTTGTTTCCCCAGCTGTTACAGACAACCTCTGGAAGGGTCGCACTGAGAGGGATACCTGGTGTTAATATCATGGTGTCAAGCTGAATGCCTAAAAGTTCATAGTCATCCCCTTTGGATATAACTAATTACCCGCAGACTACCACGTAGGTGCTAGTCCCCTACATACAAAAAAGGTAATATGGGATCCGGAAACACCAGTAGATAGCAATCTCTCCTTTCATACCCATAAAGACAAGGTGGTTAGAATATTCTTCTACATGGCCCCCCTAATCTCTAATGGGTTCGCATCCAGATCAGAGGGGCCATTGTGACTCTACACATGTCATATCAGACCCATTAAAGGATACAACACCCCATTTGGGATATACCTTTCAAGACAACTGCAACAGCTTGGAAGACCATACCAGTACCACACCAAGAGGATTACTGACCTCAAACAGATAACCTATGCAGCCCAACCTACAAAACTCCAGCTGTACTCAGTTGCGTACTGCATACTTATATGTGATCTCTGCTTGACATACAAGGCCCATGTCCAACCCTGTATTGCTGGATATGCTCCACCTAAACAGAAGCCCCTGAGAGCCACATGCTCTAGGGATATACACCTAACCACAACAATGAGTAGGGCGTGCTGAACAGATAGATTCCTGACTCGGACAATCCCTATGCTTTGAAATGTGATTTCAATGTAAATCAGGCAGGGCCCCTCATGAGCACTCTTCAAGGGAAACCTTGACGTGTGGATGGGAGACAGACATGTACCCGGGGATCACTGCAGTGGCTCTGCTGGCAGAGGCACAGGGAACTATTGGCTCTGCCATTCAGAGGCACAGGGAACCAACCTATGGGGGTGGCGAAAGACAACACACACTAGCTAGGCTTACAGATACCCTTGGCAAGACAGCCTAGTACCTACCTTTGCACATATAACATGTCTTATGTGCATGGATAGTTAAATAGCTCTTCCATTTTACTTTGCTATCATGCTGATAAACTGTCAGCTCACTAAAAGACATATGTATCCTGTTATTGTGTACTGTAAATGCCAATTGACATAACTAATGTTTGCCTATCATTACAGTAGTGCTATGTAGCTTGTAATACATATCTGCCTACAATACTGTACATTACACAATTATTGCCACAATATCCCACAATGCAAAACACACTTGCACAGTGGCCCAACCTTCCACATGTTATTCTCTGTATTACACCCATACATATGGCTACAGTTACAATATATCAACATATACTATCCCCTGTTATAGCACATACTTGTTGGACCAACCCTGCCACTGACGTCAGCTGGTGAGGAGTATTTCTGCTCAAAGCCCTTATATAGCATCCCTTGTGGTGTATGCGGTGTTTGCCTTGTGACCTACAGCAGTACACACAAATACTACAAGCATGACTATGCTCAACAATACATCACTACAAGATCACTGTTCCCACTATATGGATTGCATACATTTTAAATACTACAGAATAGTACTACATACACAGACATTCTGACTGTTCTACATACCTTATTAGTAACCCGACGTATCGTTAACAGTCGATTCAATCCTTTTCGGTTTGTGTTTCAATGTTATTTGTAATGTTCCACTGGTATATACGGATGGTTTGAATGTGTGATAACACATACTTTTCTAGTTACATATTGGTAATATGTGGTATCCTGTCCACCAATTGCTGTTCCAAAGTAGTTAATTGGCTGCACATCAGCTGTGCAGCTACTCCATTAGCCAATAACATGGCAACAGTGGTGTATAGGTGAGTACTCCTTTTGGGCATTGTCCGTTTGCCTTACTTTCGAGGGAGACGGCCTAGATGTGTTATTGCGATATTTTTCAGCAGCTATATGGAGACACACAGAGACATATTAGCTTCATGAAACCTGTGAACTGTGTGTAATGGCTAGACAATTTAGTTCTACATGTAAGTACAGCTGTTATATTTCAGAACAGTGCTACTTATGCAGGGTTTGTTTGTACCTGATACTTCTGCAGATGTTTAAGTCTAGCAAGGATGTTTGGCCAGCTCAAGGCCGTATGGCTATGCATGAACTCTTATGTGGTGTACAGTGTGCTCACCAGATATCCTTGATTTGGTGTACAAGTGTAGCATACTGTGCTATTACTCACTAATTGCTAACACATCCCGGTGTACGCACAACCCTCTGAAACAGGATTAGTGCAAACAAACCCTATTACATCAGCAGCTGTTCCATTGTATAACAGCCATTATTTCACTTAGTGCCATGTTAGTGTGTCTCTGACAAGGTATGTTAAGGCTTCTGCAGATGTCGTACAGTGTGTGAATGATTTGTGATGTTATTACAGTTTGTATTGTAATATGTTTGGGTGAGGGGGTGATGATGGTGGGTGTGCTTAGCAAATGCAGGGGTGTAGGAACTGCTTTTATACATAATCGCTATGTGTGTGAGGGTTCCTTCCCTATTTGAACACCTATCTTTTTGTGGACTAATACAATGGTATTTGCAGGCTGATTCATTAAGGTACTGTTATGTGGTTCCTGTATAGCATGCGGGTGATGTTAGTCCTTGAATCCCTTCGGTAATACATCTGAATGTAATAACTTGTTGCTACATGATAGCTGTGTATTTCTGTCATAGGTATTTGCAGTCATCATAGTTGTGTTGGTGACTGACCCTCTTTGGCTAGGGTTGCCACCTTTTCATATGTCCATAGTGGGTCCTTTTCGGGACACACATCTGATTTTACAGGCCGACACAAACCCATGTGTTCAAGGGATAGAACTTTCCTTTCTTGCCTAATTGTAAGCTTATTCTTGTCGCAGTTTAGTAGCTTATCCTGTTTCCTGTACCACGTAGGTATTTTAGATACAGAAATAACTATTGTATGCAACTACTACAGTACATATGGGACATAATTATGTCCTACAATCCCAGAACATTTGCCACGTTTAATATATTTGGTCAGGACACAACCATCCAAAGAGGGAGTGTCCCTCGCAAAGTGGAACAGGTGGTAACACTATCACTGGCTCATGTCCATACCACATATTTGTAATGGTGCATAGGCATATACTTTCCATATCCTTTGTTCATAAAGGTTGGTAGTGGTGGAATGTGTGATTGCTATGGTCTATGTTATACACATATGTGAACACTTCAAATGCTGTATACAGGAGACCTATGGAATCCTGAAACCACAGTGTTCCAATGCACACAGTCCCAGGAACAGACTCCCATACCCCACATTACCGACATCGACAGTAACTTGCGAAGGTAACACAGACATGGAACACACACATGCACACACAGACACACCCGCCACCCAACACATCCAAACAAACCATCATACACTATGTATGAGCAGGTGGCGAGGGCCCCCTACACACCCCATGCAGGTGTCTGTGCCCTACACACCACCCCCTACTTTAATATTCTACATCCTAGGTTGCGCAAACAGAGGCACAAAGCTAACCCACAACCACACATTACAGTCCCCCAACAACACACACCACATACAGAACACACACTTACACACAATACAGCCCTAAGAAACACACATACACACAGCAACCTACCCAAACTGCAACACCAGAAGCACTGACTAACTTTCCATTAACATCGTGAGATTACACCTCGTGCATCTGGTGTTTTGGTACTGTGCTCTTTCGGACCTTAAGCCTCGGGATTACGTGCGTCGGTATATAAAGCAGTCAGTATGTGGTAGCTATCCCATTTATATGTACCTCCATGGTTATGTAGATGTTGTTAACCTGTCTATATATCTACATATATATGTATACCCCCATATATCGACATATCTCTCTCCCTCTCTCTCTTTCTATATATGATGATGTGTATATGTATATAAATATATATATATATATATATAGATATATATATATATATATATATATAGATATATATATATATATATATATATATATATACATATATATATATATATATATATATATATATATATATATATATATATATATATATATATATATATATATATATATATATATATATATATATATATATATATATATATAGATATATATATGCATATATATATATATATATATATATATATATATAGATATATATACATATACATATATATATATATATATATATATATATATATATATATATATATATAACATACACCTTTCATTGTGTACATGCCGGTTTGTCCTATTTCAACACATTCCTACCTTTTGTGTTTTATCCTTTCAGTATACACGACTACCATTGGTACATCTCAGGTAGTTTAGTGGTATGTTATTGTGATGAATGTGCACATGGTTGCGTGTTCTAATCCTGGTAGTGATATCTTATCTCTCAGAGCAGGCACTGATAGTGCAAGGGTGATGAATGCACATTTCAGCGGTTGTGTGTTCCACATGTTTATTATTCTGTGGAGAACTACCTATGTATGCAAGCTGTGTTTAAGGTATACTATGTAACATGTACACATCTGTCAGGGATACTCCACATTATTTGAAAACACATTCCTGATCACATTATACAAAACCCCTCACTAACACTCCTGGGAATCCTTGCAGAGTGGGTGGTGAACAGTAGCTACACCCCAGGGATCCCGCAAGTGGCTCTGCTCCACAGAGGGACAGTTAGTTGATCGATGGGGTGGCGACAGCAGACACATTTTGCCTATGCTTATGAGTTGCCTCGGCGGTTGGGCATGTACCTACCTATGTATCTATGAACCTGTACATACAGTATTGGTCACATGTTGATAGCTTAATATACTGTTCAGGTATTGACTTACCTTGTGCCAATGGCAGTTGTGTGTACAATAGTTGAGGGCTACCTATGTAGGGATGCACACAGTAGACCACCTATACATAACAATTTACAGGTAGTCGTGTGTGTGTGCCATCCATGTCTGCCTTGTGTGCAGGTGGAGAAGGGTGTCAGTCCATGAGTGCCTACACTGTCAGTGCGTGTGCTATATGTTCCCTCTCTGCCAAGGCATGAGCATACTGGGCATACTTCCATCTGCCTACTGGGGCTAGCACAGAGTGCTTGTGGTCTGAGCCCCCCTGTGCCTGTGGGTCCCTTGGCAATGGTGGTGGGCTGTGAGGGCCTTCACCATTCTGTCCCTGCTGCAGCTGTTTCCACAGGATCATATTGTGTAGCATGGCACATACTATGAAGATGTGGGCACACATTCCTGGAGAGTACTGCAAGGCTCCACCAGATATGCCAAGCAATGGAACCATGATTTCAGCATCCCAAACACGTGCTGTATGATGATTCTGGGTTCTGCGTGTGCCTCATTATGGCGTTCTTGCATGGCTGTGTGTGCATTTCTAATGGGAGTCATCATCCACGGTTCCAGTGCATAGCCAGCATCCCCCACCAGGTGGCCATATGGGATGTTCCCCATGGCAAATACCTGATACAGCTGTGAGGCATGCCAGATGTGGGAGTCATGATAGCTTCCAGGACTGCCAGCACACACACAGCCATGATAATGCCCTGGGCATTGCACATGACCTGGCAGTTGATGGAGGGGAATCCCTTGCGGTTTATGTAGGGCCTACTCTGCTCACTGGCTGATGACTTGATGTGTATGTGCATGCAGTCTATTGCACCCAGTACCTCCGGGTAGTCTGCCACATGGTGGAAGAGATGCATATTGCTGGCCAACTCCTCCTGCATTTGGGGGAAGTGTATGTGCTCATTGGCATGTGGCAACATGTGATCCAGGAACTGGTGTAGTACCCTGGATGCTGATGCCTGTGAGATCCCCATGATATCCCCAGTTGGCCTTTGGAAGGTACCTGTGGCTAGTATTCTCTAGCTTATACATACCTTCGTGTCCACTGGGATGGGTTCCCCTGTGTTACTTCTGGCTCTGAGACATAGCTGGCACAGCTCAACAAGTTGCTGTATGATGTCCCTGTCCACCCTTTAATGCTCTACTATCTCCAGATCATGTAAGCCCTGGTAGGTTACCCTGGGTCTGAACACTCGTCTTCTCCTCTGGTGCCTGAGATGGTTGTCAGCATCATCCTCCACACCACCGTCAGTCTCCAACACATGCTAGTGAATCAAAGCTATGGCAGCCCCTAACATATACATATTAAAAGTTCCCCGTCTGTATACACCAATGGTGCAAAGTGTCTGGGAATACACAAGTGCGTGTGTGGGGCTTTCACACATTATACTATTGTGCAATGGATGATGCTGGTGTAATTGGGTGTGTTTGTGCTATTCCAGCTGCAGAGTATCTTAATTATTGGTTTTACAACAGGTACTGCTATCGTGGGGCCTTTGGTGTTGACTTATGCTTGTCTGCCATGATTCATCTATTGCCCCCTACTTCTATTTTCAACCCGATTCACTTCCCATTGTCAGGCATGCATCCAGCTGCCACCTTTCTTGTTTTGTGCTTCCACAACCCAGGATTGTGTTGGGAAATGTGTTATGTAGCTGATCTACAGCAAGTTTGCTGTGTTCTGCTGTGACAGTTTTCTTTTCTAAGCTGTACGGCACCTCCCCTTTCCTGTTCTGCAGGTAGCTGCTAACAAGCCTTGTTAGCTCTTGTCTATGGCCCACTGTAAGTTTCTAGGTGTTAATTACTCATTTGTACTCCAATTACCATGCTGCAGCATTTCCTTATTTTCTTCCCGTATCATTCCAGTTTCAACTGTGGTGCATGACACTCATATCTGTTTACTGGGTTTCATGCACGTTTTCATCCACATTCACATGAACTTTCAGTTACCTTGTGTGCTCTCAGCAAAGCAAAGCTATGGCTACTTCCACACCCCTATCCTGCAGCTTTGCTTAGCAACACACAACATAGATTAGCAATGATCCAATGTGCTTACAGATACAGTGGTGCGCCCCTCTCTTGATGTCATGTTTACCTCCAGGCCAGTCCTTGGTGTTGTAACGCTATGCCGTGTGGTACATCCTTATGTCGGTGGGACATTTGCGACTCAGTATTACTTGACTCATTTGTATGGCATTGACTGCTAATTCCTAGTTACCGCATGGAACACTGTCACAGACCCTTAGCAATCCTTGCGCCATGGTTGCGGTGTAGCATGCGTGCCATTGACTATTATGGGGATATCATGAATTGTGTTACATTACAGTTTTATGACATCTAAATATATTTTCATTATGATCCCGTTTGCACACCAATGCACTGCAGTTTTACTTTGCGTTGGTGTGGCCATGAAATTAAATGTTATTTTTTATATGTTATGCATGTTGTTTTATGCCATTGGCTATATATTTAGCCATTGGCATATATTAACATTATAACACGTAAGTTTGGTCTGCTTTCATGGCTCCGATTTTATGTTTGACAACATGTAAACCGTTTTTTTTTTGGTTTACATTTCTACATGCTTACGTTATGCCTGCACAACTTCATGAATCGCTATATACCTTCATTTACATGCTACACTGTTGTGCATGGGGTAATTAGCATACATGCACTGGGAGCTGCGCAGCTCTGGTGTATGCTGGTAGTGCATGTGGAAACAGCTCTTACCTGAATTGCTCGACGGCCATATTTGGCGCTAGATCGCTGACGCTACTCCGGCGCATGGCGCAAGCTTAATGAATCCTGGGGACTGACATGTAAGAGGGTTAGAATGGTGCAGCAGCAGCACTGTCTCCATTTTTGTTTGTCTGAGAATCAGTAATCATGGTGACAGATCAAATTATTCTGTCAGCAGTTGATAGAGAAACATAACTATAGAATTTGGGACAACTACTATAATAATATTAAAACTTCTAAGAGGTTTGAACTGCATTTACATTGTGTTAAAACATTTGAGAGGTTTGGACTACATTTATCATATGTTAAAATAGCAAAGGTTCACTCAACTCTAAAATGAAAATCAGAATGGGCAATGTGCAGCATACGTATACAGAAATTAATTTTTATTTGCTAATGTAATTCATTTGTTTGTGTGTGTGTGTGTGTGTGTGTGTGTGTGTGTGTGTGTGTGTGTGTGTGTGTGTGTGTGTGTGTGTGTGTGTGTGGTTATGTGTGTGGGCATATGTGGGGGGGTGTGTGGGTGTGTGTGGGTGCTTGTGGGTGCGTGTGTGTGCATGTGTGTATGTATGGGTGTGTCTATATTTATAATATTTAACCAAGGAACAATGTGTCTGTAGTATATCATTGATCCATGCTGACCTTTTTTCAGACTCATTTCTATTCAGTCATAAGTAAAATGTAAATATATGCTTTTCTCATTATGCATTTAACAAAAAAATTTTATAGAGTCAGCAGGATGTTCTGGCATATGAAAGAGCAGTAGATTCAAAGAACACAATCAAGGGAATTTACTATAGCCTACATGACAATTTTGACCATGTGTGTGTCGTGGCATGACGTGCACATGGCTGCAAAGGGTTTTAGATTCTGTAAACTCCACAAAGTGGCGCGCACTCATGTACAAACACAGAAACTTCAGTGGCATGCAAATTACAGCATAAATAGCTGAACTATATGCTAATGAAGCAAAAAAAGATGGTGTCTTGATTCAACAATCTGTAAAGCAACCATGTAGACTCTGTACTCATGCTGCCCATGTATTTGAATGTTTTCCAAATACAGTCACAGAAAGGAGTCTACACAGAAACAAGAACAAGTAAATGTTCATACATTTGTACAGAACAGAGCCTAACATGTAACCCCATACACATCATGACATTAACAGACATGTTGGATGCTAGTAAATTCTATTAGCAATAGCAACAATTCCTTTTTAAATGCCATGCCATAAATGCAGCTTTGCACCCCACCCCTAAATGAACAATGTACTTGTAACTAATGCAGACAGCTAAAAGTGTAAACCCTATGAAACATAGAATTCAAAACCTGCATTCCTTTTTGCAGATATATACTTCAGTAATACCCTCTTTTGACTGTATAACATTGGTCCCCCTTCAATTTTCCTGCCTACACAGTTACCAACCATGTAGATTGAGGGCTTTCAGCATGGTAAATATACAAATGAGGTTAAAACTCATTAGAATTGCTGAATCCCAAAAACTTTTTCACTTCCTGTAGGCACTTCCACAGTGTTCATGTTGAATGCATGGCAACAGTGAATGATGACGTCAGGGAGGTGTGTCAGGTTACACTTACTGAGGAGTACTTGTAGGGCTGTAAAGTGTAAAAGTGCATGTAAGCAGTGCACAATTCACAAGTTGTGTTTCATTCTCTTCATTGTTTGTTAAAATATATCATCTCTGTCCATTTTAAGTTCAAATGTAATGTTCAATTTTCATCCTTGTTTGCACAATGCTGTGCTTAGCACAACCACATGAAATGGAGGAGTGAATGACAGGTTTCTTGGTGCTTGTCACATAACTATTCCTGTGACAGTATGTGTATGTGTAGGGCTAGAGTATAGGAGGGCCAAGGTTCTTGTACAGGGTCTGCAACCTTCCCTCCACATTTTGAGCTGCATGTTTACGTGATATCATAGGCACAGACAAAAATAATAAGATCAGCTCTATTCACCTTATTTCAGAGTCAGTGCAAATAGCAGTATATAGGCGTGCATTGCACACTAATGCCCACCAACAGAGTTAGTATATTCAATAAAGTAGCAGATGTTTTTCATAGGTGCTAATTACAGTATAAGCCGGTGATTTGCAGTACGGTAGAGCTATTCAACAAGCTATAAAGTATCTATGTAGCCTACATTTTGGTTTTCCCTGCATACTGAAATACCATGGGAGTAGCGACAAGGAAAGTTTAGGCCTCAAATAAAAATTGTCTCAACTGCTTCTTTTGCAAGGTAAGTCCTGAATCTAGAATGTATTCTTTAATAATATTATGGCATACCCTTGTATATCTTAACTTGGTGAAGTAATGAAGTAAATAGTGGTGGATTTGTACAGAAAATACCTTAAGCAGACACTTATTTTACTTATATGTGCCATTACTAAGTTTTTTTATTCCTCTCATTTTTCATTGCACTTTTTGTGTTATGTGCTGCATAGCACCACAAGTAGCATAAGTGGGTAATGGCTGTATTATCTGGTTTGTGGGAAGCATGGCATATCACCTACAAAACAGACAGTGGAAAATATAACTGGGTCCATTGAATTAATGCCCTTGGCCTTTGTGAGAATCCAGTCTGTAGTACAGATGGTACTGGGTTCTAGTACAGAGTAAGCAACTTTTCTTTTACTGCTGTGATATTGTAGTTTCAGCAATGAAATGCAACGTAGACAACTGTTTTGTCAACATTCTTGTGGCAATAGGTGTAAGTGAATGACTGTCATACTCATGGTCCTGGGTTCGAATACACTATATTCCATATAGTATTATTTTTACTGACATTAGCAATGTGGCTCATGTTTGTGTGCCACTTACCAATGCCCAAACAGGTTTAACACACACATGCGTGCACACTTTGTTAACCATCTTGCAAATCCACTGCTCATTGCGCTATGGAACTGCAGATATGATGCTTTCTTATTTGTGTTTTTGTCCATTCCCTTTGTATGACATAAAAGTACATGTGGAAATCTTGCAAAATCAGGGCAAATTCTCAGTTTACATCATATATTCACAATACATAAATGTGTTGCTGCCCCCAAGCAGTACAACCTCTGGGGACTCAGTATATTTTTAGACACATATATCAACCACACTACAAAGTGTAATATATATATATATATATATATATATATATATATATATATATATATATATATATATATATATATATATATATATATATATATATATATATATATATATATATATATATATATATGTATGCTACCTCACGGACAGGGACAGCTGGTGGTGATGAAAACTTTGCTCTGATAAACTCAAACATCCAACTATGCTCACTAAGGGTACTTGTGTTTTTACACAACTAGGCTTCTACACACCTAGGATGCACTCAACAATTAGGCAACTGGCCTCATATGAATCTTGGAATCTATGAACCTTTGAACCTATAAACCTTTGAATCTATGTGTCTATTCAGGCCTCCAAAATCTGTTGTCCTCCATATAGCCTGCTGATGTCATCTACCATAAGTTAACATGCAGTCACATAAATGTCAGACTTGTGCTGTGGTACTTTTATTTTATTTTACATATTTTATTTATTTATTATGTAAAGTATTGAGTTCTATAGTCTGTATATTAAGATAGGTAGAGGTTCTGTTCTCACTGCAATCAAGTGTGTGTGTGTGTGTGTGTGTGTGTGTGTGTGTGTGTGTGTGTGTGTGTGTGTGTGTGTCCATACAGCGAGAAAATCAAGTGTATATCCTATAGATACTGCCCCAATTCCATAAATCAACTGTATTTTAATATTGCATCTGCCTATACATCCATTTCAAGCAGGCCTTCCACCTTTTTCTCTCCAACATGCACTGCTGATGTAATCTTCTGTAAGGTGACTTGCAACAATGTAAAAGTCAGACTTGTGCCATGGCGCTTGCATAGAGTACTGTGTTCTACAGGCTGTGCACTTAGGTAGGTGTTCTATTCTCACTGGAGTCAACTGTGTGTGTTTGTGTGTGTCTACACTCAGCAGAGTAGATGAGCTATCCTTCAGTTAATTCTCCAGTGGCATGGTTTGCCAGTATTTAAATACCTGTACCTCTCTACACATTCATTTCAGACAGGCTTCCCACCTACTTTTCTCCAACATGCACTGTTGACGTCATCTGCTATAAGTTGACCTGCAGCCATGAAAAAGTCAGACTTGTGCTGTGGCACTTGCATAAATTATTATGTTCTGTAGTCTGTGTACTTAGATAGGGGTTATGTTCTAACTGCAGTCAACATTGTATGTGTGACTCTTCTCAACAGAGCAGATGTGCTATCCTACTATTAATTCTCCAATGACATGGCTTGCTAACATTTTGATACTTGCACTTGCCTTCACATCCATTTCAGGCAGGCCACCCACCTCCTTTTCCCCAACATGTACTGTTGATGTCATCCACTATAAGTTGTCCATGGATGTCATGTGTTGCAGGCCATTTGTTTTGTTGATGATAAACCTCTGAGGTCTCCTTAGCTGCTACATATGTCTTGGGAGGTACATACAGATGGGACTGTTGTACTCTATTAGTAATCTGATGAGGGATGAGTACAGGAGAATTATAACATCCTTAGCTCTAGATCTGATGCCCTTACTTTTG
This sequence comes from Protopterus annectens, assembly GCF_019279795.1. Lineage (NCBI taxonomy): Eukaryota > Metazoa > Chordata > Ceratodontiformes > Protopteridae > Protopterus > Protopterus annectens. The sequence continues at coordinate 794,083,552 of NC_056730.1, forward strand.
AGATGTGCAATGTAGAAGGCTTTCCTTAACACCATGGACACATAGTGATTGAAGTTAAGGTTGCTTTCAACCTCTGTTCCCAAATCTCTCGCCGCACGGTTTCAGCTAAGGGGGTAACTGTTAAAATTGTAATTTTCAGTGACTTCCACTTTGCTGAAAGGGATGATAACACATTATTTTGCATTTATTTTGAGTCTGTGGCTTAGGCACCAGTCATTTGTCTGTGTAAGCCCTTTTTGCAGTATGTCAACATCATTGGGGGACTCAGTGATTGCACCCAGTTTGCAGTCATTAATAAACATGGTAAGCTACAGGCCATTTTTCTTCCCCTGGACCACTGAGACATACATTCTAAACAATAAGGGTCCCAGCACAGATCCTTGTGGTACACCAGTGGTAACTGATCTGCTTGTAGAGGTGGAATCCCCAACTTTGACTGTATGTGTTCTGTAGGTGACCCAGTTAGCTAGCCATCTAGTGACATATGGGTTAATTCATAGCTATGTGAGTTGCTCAATGATGCTTGAGTGGGAGATTGTGTCAGAAGCCTTGGCTAAGTCAAGATAGGCTGTATGTAGTGTTCTGCTGTAATCCAGGGCTTTGGTGACATTTTCAAAGATGTCCACCAAGTTTAATAAGCATGATCTACCCTTAATGAAGCCAAATGTGTTGGGTCACAAGTTTGAAGGTCAATCATGTCTTTGCTGATAAGGTCTATGATGATTCTCTGCACAGCCTTGCAGATAAGGCTGGTTAGGCTTATGCATCTGCAGTTCCCAGGGTCGGTTGATAGACCTCATTTTTGCAAGGGAATTATTGTTGCTGTTTTCCACTCTGCTGGGACAACACTAGTAAATACACTGTGGTTCAAGAGAGTGCCAACTGGTTCAACTACATCCTGTTTCAGACCGTTTAGTAGGCAACCTGAGATGTTATCTAGTCCAATAGAGGCTGTGTTTTTGGCCATGGTGAATGCAGTTATGAACTGCTACTTGGAGATACTAGGTAGATGACTGATGACAGGTACGCTTTGGGGTATGTCTGGTGGGGACTGAGGGTGGGGGTGAAGTTTGACCCAAATCTGTCTGATAGCAAGTTGGCAATGTCCTCAGGGTCAGTATGAGTGGTACCATCCACTACTAGTTTGGCACAAAGCTGACTCTTCCCTTTTAGATTTCTGAAGTAGCTAAAAAATGCCTCTTGATAATCTTTAGCTAGGGATGCTAGTTTGCTTCGTACTTGGCTTTAGAGGACTTTGCAAGATTGCTAATTTGCTTGTTCAAGCTGTGGAGGGTTTCCTTCCTCTGCTGAGTCAATTCCCTCTTGATCTTAGACAATACTTTTTTCCACTTGTTGTATAACCTATTTATGCTTGATGCCCTCCAGGGTTACTTGCTTTTTTGTGAGGACCTTGTTTGGACACGTTCAGGTTCAGCCAAATCTATACATTTGTACAGGTGTTTATACAGGCCATTTGTGTACACCTCTGTATAGCAGTCATTGTTGACAGTGGTAGCAGGAGATGTGCAACTATTTATGGCTTCACTTAGGAGGCTATAATTTGCTTTGGAGAAAATGTTCTTACTTTTTGCTCTTGAGTTGGGGTCAGGTATGACAATTAATTCAAATTAGACTGAATTCTGATCCAACCTGACAAGGGAGGGAAACACACAGTGGGTTGTGCAGAGATCGCCTATGTTTGTGAATACTATGTTTAGGATATTCGAGCCCCTTGTGTGGGTGCAGACTATCTGTTTGTATCAACAAAGTCCAGCAAACTTAGGCTGAGCATGTTTGTGATCATATATGACTTCCAGTCATTGGAAGGATAGTTGAAATTGCACATGACCAAAGTGTTTGGCTGTATAGTGAGTGAATCAAGTAGGTCCAAGTAGGCAGAGTGGTTTTCATGGTTCATGGTGGGGGACCTATAGCTAAAAATGATATGGAAGGGGGGCTTTGCCTACAGTTAGTTGGACTTGGAATAGTGTTATGGAGTTGTACTGTTTGACAAGTCTCGAGGTGTATTTGTCTTTAATGAGGACATATACACCTCTGCCTTTGGTTCTTTAATGCTTGTTTTGAGGTCTGAACATGTGGAAGGCATTGCAGCCTTGCATGGCCAGGGGACTCTCTGCACCCCTTAACCATGTCTCTGTGATAGCACAGACATGGGCATCTTCCAAGGTAAGGAGTGCTTTCAATGAGTGCAGTTTCTGATTTACACTCCTTGCATTAAGCAGTATAACCTTGAGTTTGTCTCCAGCGGATATTATTTACTTTGGGAATATAGTTGTTCTGACATTGCCTAAAAAAGGCACTATGCAAGTACCTTTGCCAGTAAATGTAAGCCAAGAGGCAACAGGTGAAGACCATCTCTGGTAAAACAGCATGCTCTGCCAGCCATATCTTCCCCGGCTGACAGATACTTGATTACCCTGGATTGACAACAGAAGCTAAGCCAATTGTTGAAATCAATCATGTTTTGTTTATATTGAGCCATCATTCTGGGTAAAGGCGGGATGCTGCTTAGGGCTAGAGACATACCTAATCTGAGACCTTAGTCATGTTTCTCTTCATGTAGTACAGTGAGGAGCATCTCCAGTCATTCACTCTAACATGGACTATGACAGAGTAATAATGATGCTTGTTTTGGAGAGACGTGAGTATGTGTGTGATCTGATGGATCCTGATACCAGACAGGCAGCTTACCATGAACTTCTCCATGTTCAGCCTGGTGAGGGGGACATCTGTGTGTCTCACTATGGAGTTGCTTATGACCAAGATATTTGGTTTTGAGGTGTTGTGCCTTAGGGACTTATTGGCTGAGACACTGTTGTGTGTAGTACTATGTATAGAGGATTCTGTTGGGTCTGCAGTGTGTGCAATAGGTTTGCACTTGGGAGGTCTCTGATATTTAGGTAGGGTTGTAGCGAGTACCTCCAAGTATGTGGGTTTATGTGTTGTGGGCTTGCTATGTGCAAGGGCTGAAGTGTTTGTGCAGACAACATGTTTGGTATCTGGTTTGTTGTTATGTGAAACAATTGATTCCAAATTCATGGTATAGATACAGCACTCACATGTTGCATTAGTTTGTTTTAGAAGTAACTGGTTGTCAGTATACATGAGGCAATTGTTACATTGCCTCAGGATGCTCATGTCAATCAGGCTGCCTGGAGAAATGGTGGGAAACTGTCTGTCCATTATGGAAACTATATACAGTAGTAACTAGTACGGAGTGGGCTAGATGGACCAGGTTTTGTTGTCAGACTAACAAAAATTGTCTATTCTATGGAGGGCTAGGGGTAGCAAAATGTGTCAATGATTCACAGTGCACAACTGACAGGGCAGCAGTGCAATCTCTGAGCAGCTCCGGTAAACTGAGTGCAAACCCAATCAAACACAATGCTGGAATACAAGCAAAGTTAAATGATATTAAAAAAAGTAAACAAAGGGAAGGGCCAAGACTCAGCCTTATTTCAGCAGTCCCCAACTCAGATGGGTCCTTGGCTACACACTTCTGCCACAAGGGTACAGGGGGACTTCTAAATGTAAGATGGACGGTTTTAGTGCTCAAATGATGCCAAACAGTCTAAATTCAGCAAACCTAAATCTAGCCTATGCTACAAAATGCAGAAGTACTAGAAATTCACAGTGCATAAAATTGCAATCACAACAACAAAAATAACAGTTTAAATAAAGCAGAATTCATTAGAATATTCCAACAAGAGTCTAGATAACAAACCTTCCTAGTGGGAAATAAGTGGTCTAGATCCCACGTGCTTAAACCAGAACTAAGACACTTTCAGGATAACAGACATAGACAGTAATCCTTCAACCAGATTCCCAGCTTAGGAGGGTGTAGGCTATCCTCTCCCACCACAAAAGTTTACAACACAAACCTTCTTAATGTAAAATAACTAGTTTGGAGGCCAAGTATTTAAACCATAACAAAGACACTTAGAACAACAGGTACAACAAGCATTCAGCCAGCAATTCCGAGATCAGAAGGGCAGAGGCTACCATCTCCTCCCACAAGAGTGTAAACAAAAACTTCTTAATTTAAGACAACTGTCCTGAAGCCCAAGTGCTTAAACCAAAAGTAAGATACTTAGAATAATGCAATACCAGGCAGATGACAGTAACATATTTTTTAATCTACCCACATACATCATGTCATGGCTATTACAGCCTGTGGTATATTGATGAGAAAGCCCTGTGGTATGTCCAGCTGCTACATGTGTCTGGTGAGGTTCATGCAAAACAGAGCATTATACTGTATTACCGTTTTGATGAGTTTCACTACAGTTCTGTAATGCAGTCCTGAAATCTGAATGTGATGGGATGTCTTATGATGTGAAACATACATATGCACTGGAAAACATTAAAGAAAAAAATAGAAAGTAATGAGACACATTGCAGTTCCTGACTTCGCAACCCTTACAATTGAATACATTGGAAAGTACTGACATGATGATGCTATCAACTGTGTAATTTGGCAAGGCAAATATAAGTGACAGGTACAAATATCAGTTCAATGACACAAATGCAGATATACTAAGTACTAATGTAGTTATGCACCCTGTGCATCAGACACAAAGCTTTTGTATCCCTGAATCCAAATAAGAGAAAACAGGGATAAGGCACAGTAATCATTGCTTGCACAGGGTATTGTGTGTTGGGGCAGGATGCCTATGCTGACACACAAGGTTGGTGATTGTGTGTGTGAGGAAGAAAGGGAAGCAGGAAGGCTAAACCATGTAACTGTTGTGTGTGTATGTCTGTAGGGGTCCTCCATGTGAAAGTGGTGTGAGACAGTCTGTATGAACACAGCCAAGCTCAGTGCTAGCTTTGCATCTTGGTATGTTGGACAGGTGTGAGCTATGCATGGTACAGGTGGCAGTTCATCATTGTCTTACCTGCCCACAAGAACTGACTCTGCCAAGAGTTGCACTGGTACCTCCACGTCCAAGGTCAGATGAAGTGCTGCTGCCTGAGCATGACTGATGTCTGCTGGGTGTGCTCCCTTCACGGGAATGCCCAGGACCATGATCTCAAGGTCTGCCACATCTGGGTGTGGACAGCACACTCATGGAAGTACTGCCACTATGTGAGCATGATTGGGCATGGCCACATTGGCTACCAGCAGATATTGTGGCTGACCTATGCCTACGAGGATGCCATTCCCCTCCCAGCAGACATTCCATCACAGACACCCTCATTCCAACATGCCATTCATCCGATCAAGTGAATTGGTGACACTGTGGAGGCAGTCACCCATGTCAGACTGTGGCACATCCACAACCCTGAGCTTTTGTCTGGAATGCCTTTCTGAATGTGCCTGTGTCTCCATGATGGCCTAAACATATGTTGAGTGACATGGCAAGAGAAAACTGCCCCAGGTGGAGGAGGGACAGCAGGCTCCCTCCAAGCACCCCTAATGACCCTCCTGCTTGGCACTTTGCCAACACTTTAGCTACAGCCAGACTCAACAGGCACTGAAGCCACAGTAGCCATACTTCTCTGCTCAATATCCTTGCCCTCCACTTGTCCTAAATCTGTGGGCTCAGTGAACTGGGTAGGTGTAGGTGTACTGGCTGTGTCCATGGAAAATGAAGGGGTGGCTGGTTAACCCCTATGTTGGATTCAAAATCTGAACACTCGTCTGTGCCTCAGTTTCACCACTATCATCATCAGTGTCTGATGAGACACTAACATCAGGTGGCACAGGCCCCTCACTCCCACAGTCATGATCATCAGTGATAAAAAGGGAGAAACACAGGCATACCTGCACTACTATGGTGCAATATATGCTAAACAACTAACAGTGCTACCGCTATTACAGACAGTACAGCAATACACACAACAGGCCTAAAATGACACATTATGGTATTTTTTTAAATTGATCACCCTTGCCAACACTTACCTTATCCCATCCCTCCTATATGGTGCCTCTATTCTTACTAACCTGCAATCCTCCCTAAAGACTAAACTCTCCTCTTGCTATAATAAAATAAAATTTGCAACCAGCCATAGATCCACTTCCCATCTCTGCACTGCCCTACACCAACTGAATTGGCTTAAGCTGTCCAATTATGTCATCTATATTCAACTTGTCCAAGCACACAAACTTATTTTCACCCCCTCTCTCTGTACCTCTCTTGCCACCACCTTTAAAATGCACCAACCAAATAGACTTTTGAGATCTAATTCCCAAAATCTAATTAAACTGCTTAAACCTGCCTGTCCACCAGGCAAACATCTAATGTCCTTCTCTCTACCACGCCATTGGAATTCCCTCCCACCTCTCATTTGCACCACCAGCAGCCTCTCTTCATTCAAAACCTTACTTCACACACACCTAACTTCATTAAGGGAATGCTCTTGCTCCCACCCCACATAATCTCCCTACAGTATAGCTACTGTCTATAAGCTATAATTCACAATAGCCTCCCATTGTTTTGTACCCTTAATAAACTCTAGGAATTAGCATAACTCCTAGAATGATACAATTCAGTAGCCTAGAAATTAACTGCAAGAATTAGCATAACTGTTAAAAAATTTAGACTGCTTCTGTTGTTGCATTGTGCTATGTTAAACTGTTAAAAACTCTTATTGAATTGTACTAATATGTGTACTGTACTAATATGTGTTTTTTCTATTTGTTTAATTTTGCTTAATTTGTGCACATTACATTTCTCTAATAACTTACTCTTATGTTAATTCTGTTGTTGTGTCTTTCGGCTTATCCCGGTTAGGGGTCGCCACAGCCGAACTCCGGTCCGCTAATGTTTGGTAGTGGATTTTTACATGCCGAGTCACCAGCCCTGATGCACAACCTTCAACGAAGGCACGCCCATTCACGCAACCTCCACACAGAAGACGCTCTATCTGAGAATCGAACAGGACAACGTCTTGCTGTGAGGCGACAACGCTACCGCAGCAGTAATTTTCTGGAGCTTTTGTCCCCAGGACTCCATTGAAAATGGGCTCCTCATGGTCCAATGGACTATCCTGGCAAACAAACTATAAATAAATAAAATAAATAAATCTGTAGTACTGAAATAAATGAATTTGGCTTAACATCTGCAGGAGATATACGTCTGGATTCCTGACTGTCCTGAAATAAGTTAAGCAAGAGGTAAGGGCAACATCATCACACTTAACAGTAAAACATGGGGTACTATATGTACTCCTCTATATCTGCATTAGGTGTACATTCAACAAGAACATGGCTTACAACTCCAAAATGAGCTTATCACTGTACCGATCTTCAATCCCCCTCCAAAAAAAAAGACGTGACACAGCAATAACTTTTATTTCAATTGTTTTACTATACAAGAGTATCAACTGGTCATATAACACAGCCTACTTATAAGCTTCTCCTGGGACTGTGAAGGAGTGGCACCTACATCGATCACATGTTGTGCTCCACTCTGCTGTGAGTTGTCCTGTTGGAGGATTTTTGCCAGTAATTCCTCATTGGGGGTGAAAGGTGGTTATGCAGCAGGCCCACCCACAGTAATGCTCTGGTCTCAGACAACAGCAGCAGCAAGCCTCCATGCAGATGTAATCAGGATGTCCCCACCCTCACCCCAACCATGGTGTTCACTCACCTGTTGTGTCCTTCACTATCCCTGTCTCTTGTTTTCTTTGTCTTGTCTGTCTGCAATTGCTTCCTCACCTTCCCAACTTACCTCACCCAGACATTTCTATATCCCTTTCCCAACATTTATCTCTCTCTCAAAAAAATGTATCGTCCCATACATATCTCTTGACTTCTCCATTTCACACACGTATCTTCATGACACCCTTGATTCGGTCCAGTTCCTTATACAACAGATTGTGTTGTGTGTCTCTGGAGGTGAAGTCCAAATTCAGCTAATATTTTGCATATATGATCAAGTCTTCTTGTTGAAGAAAGTGATAGCTATGGTTGTTTTCTACATCCTTCCTGAAAGTTTCTGCCCTTTTTTCACTTTGTTTTTCCCCCTGCTTGCTTCCCATTTTGTCACTTTCTTGGTTTCCCCATTTTTCTTTTCTTTAAAGAATTATTGCTTGATGGTACACATTGCCCACTAATGCTCGGCTATGGCAAAAAGCAGTTATAAGTGTTATATACATTTGTATTGGAAACCAGTATCATCTAGCCATATTTTACAGACTCCATGCCAACTATCACCCTTCAGAATTTGGACTTACACATAAAACTATTTGACACTGTTATATACACATGGATTCAAACCCAGTACTATCTGAATGCAAAAGTGAATAGATCACTGCATTAACAGATGGTATTACAAGCTCAGTTGAGTAGAAAATGTATTTTAGAGACTAAATGGCAAATGGCAGACTTAACTACAGTTGTATACACCTGCTACTTAAATGAATCTCTATCTGCAGGTATTAATGCACTTAATGCAGTGATAAGTTCCTTTTTGGGGCCAAATGGTAATGGTTCCAAATGCATCTGTAGTTAATATATTGAACTACTTTGGTAGCAGCTCATCGTAAACCATTGCACACTACTGATGTATAGAACTAAATGGGTGTCGTGCAATAATGCTTTATAAAACATTATAGGAGAGTGTGCAATGCTGCTTCAAACAAATTTAATGGGGAAGATAAGACATTAATGATATGGCGAGCAAGCACGGGGGAGTACAAAGGGAAACTATGTAATTTACTATTGACTGTATTAAATACAGCTGCTAGCTAACTGACTGTGTAGAAGCAAGTGTTAATGCATAGAGTTGGAGGCAGATGTTACTGCATTTGAATATGAGTGGAAGTAGTAATTTTACAAGTGTGTATGATACTTTAAATATATCTACTTATATTGCTGCCATTTATCTTTGCTTTGCTTTGGTTCATGATGTGCAACATTGAGCAATAATTCTTTAAAGAAAAAAATGGGGCAGACAGGAAAGTGTTGAAATGGGGAGCAAGGAGGAGGGGAGGACAAAGTGAAAGAAGGGAAGGAATGTGCAGGAAGGATGTAGGAAAGAGCCATAACTATTAATTTCTTCAAGAATAAAACATGAACATATATGCAAAATATTTGCAGAATTTGAACTGCCACCTCCGGAGAGAGGAGTGACCACAACACAATCTGTTGTATGGGGGGGGGGGGCAGGTGCCCATTTTTATTTTCTTTGAGATAGAGAGAGGAATGTTGGGGAAGGGATGTAGGAATGTCTGGGTGAGGTAAGTTGGGCAGGTAAGAAAGCAATTACAGACAGACAAGACAAACAGGACAAGAGACAGAGACGCTGAAGGACGCAACAGGTGGGTGAACACCATAGTTGGGGAGAGGGTGGGAAATCCAGGTCCCATGCACATTGAGGTGGTTGACAGTGAGAATTTAGTCCTCACCCAGTGAACTGTCATCACTGACACCGCACTGTGCCACTGGCTGCAGTGCTCAATGTCTATGTCTCCTATATGTGCTCTGAATGAAGTTGGAGAACAGGCACTACATCTGGTGTAGGCATGCACCCACAGTGCAGCACACAATCCTACGCACCATCCCTGGCAGTTCCTGTCAGCTGATAAACTCACCACCTCTGCTGCTGTTCCTGGAGGGAGCAACAGGCCTATAATCCAGTGCAGAACTACCTGAGGGGCCGGCTAGTGCAGAGATGGCAGGGGGAGTGTTACCAGGTTGTGTACCAGAAGTGCTGGAAAGTGGTACTGTAGCTGGTGGAGTGGGGGCAGGAGGATCCCATGGGACATGCCTACCCTGCTGTGCCATGGGAAAAAACAAACAAAAAAAAAAAGAAAGAGAGAGAGAGAGAGAGAGAGAAAAGGGTTGGAGTGAGAAAAAAAGGATAGTATTAGTAACTTCATATGTGGCATACAAAGCATTGATAAAATTATTTGACTATTCTGTTACCTTTACTTTTAACACTACAAACTCCTAACACGTCTTTATAACTTTTAAGACTACACAGTTCAGAACAGAAGTACTCTATACGAAGTACTAAAGCCACCATCCTTGATGCATCCATACATTGGACATATGCATGTTCCCATTATACTGATTACGTTTTACAGAGGTCATTGTGCCACTGGTATAAAAGTATGAATTTTCATTGCAATAATGATGAAACCCTAACAGTATTGTATATTTGAGAGGTATGGTTTTTGAACCCACAACCAATGACTACTCTTTAATACTGTAGTGTTATTTTGTCCTACAGAATACTGCATGCATACTTTTCTTTTACAGTTTGGAGATGCATGCTCACTGTTATTTGAAAATATGGCACCATTGCTTTGTGCTACTCAATAAGGCATGCATAGTTTCTTTTACATTTGCAATAGGCATGCTTAATTTGATACAACTGTATTAAATATCAAGTAAGTGGATTACTATACAAATTATAATTATTATTATTAAAATACTATTTAGACAGTACTGTTCTGATGAATACATACCACATGCTTCTCACAAACTTAACAAACGAGCAGCATGGGACCTGACATTCGAGACCTGCTCCATAGCAGCTGTGGAAAAAACAGAATATCATTATGAATGCCAGTGTTCACTATATTCAGCTTTTAACTCTTACAATTACTCACTGAAATTGATACTTACACATCTGTGGGGTGTCCAGTGGCTGAGGGTATCCAACTTCCTCCTCTAGAGGTTATCAAAGTGATGTCTGCATTGCTCACCAGTGCAGGTATACCTGTAGCACTGGTCAAAGTCCTGGCAATAGTATTCCAGGCTTCAGACTTGTATTTTGAGCCTGAATAGTCCCGCTGCAGTAACCGGGGCCCAAGATCCTTAACTAAAAGTACAACAAAAACTTTGGACTCCTGGACACTGCACCTCTGCACCCAAAAGTGTACACCCTCACCAGCAACTACTGACATGCCTGCCATAGCTCAAGCTCAATACAGAGTGAGCATTTCCCACCAATTGCATTTTATATCCTGATGTTTTCTTGCCTATTGCACGTCTCCTGCTTACTGAGAGTATGCACGTTTTGGTTTTGCAACATTTGAAAATGTTACGCATCACTTACCATCATGCAAACACAGTAGGCGAGGGTGCGCACTGGCACACACAATGCTTGCATGACGTTAAGTGATGCGCAACAGTGGCAAGCACTGAAATTTCAAGATTATTTGGTATACAGGCACTTTTATAAATGTGCTAGTCAAATGAACTATGCCTACGGTTCTCCTGCACTTACAGCTATTGCCACAAGAAGGTTGAGAAAACAGTTGCGTATGTTGTACTTTATTGCTATAATCTGCAATCTCATAACAATAAAACAACATTTGGACACCCTGTACTAGAACCCCAGACCATCTTCACTCCACACCTGCATATAACACCAGCATTCATAGGATTACTGACATGATATGCCTTATCTTAGAAGTTATTATAAAGTTCTTGACATTAATTGTAGCGCAACACTGATTACCATGTTTGCGCGATAGCCAATAGTATTAACTGAATGCATCTGGTTTATGTTTGTGGCTGTTTGGGTCCTGTCTGCAATTTGGGTGGTCCATTCATCCAGTTTGTGTGCTGCTGCTGTGCTTTACACAAACAAGGTAAGTACAGTCAAACACGTTTGTGCCAAGTGCCGTATCATGCAAACAATGGTCTCAGAAATAAATAAATAAATAAAAGGGAGACTGTCCAGATTGTTGCAGAATGTCCTGATGTTTGCCAGTACATAATGGCATACATTTCAGTTTTGTACTTCATATCCTTCAGAAAATGCATGCTTACGCAAATCCTATTATTCTAACTGCTTTCTATGGTTATCAGAACAATTTAGTAAATCTTCCTCTTTTTTTGGCCCTTTGTTCCCCCTAAGTTTAGTGATTGTCCAGATTTCTTGCACTACAAGGTTGGGTTGAACAATCAGCAATCAGATTACAGGTATTGCAGCTAGCAACACTGGTGCGAGATGCAAAACCTTACATACAAGCACCACACATCATGAATATTAATGGTGTGATGCCGAGCGATGCCACAAGATGAACATTATTGCATATGTGAAAACACTCCATGTAGGCTGTGCGTGGAACCTACATGGAGTTTATTTAATTTGGACCAATGTTTAAAGCCTGGGACATGGAACAAGAAATGCTGTTGTTTGTCTGTGAAGGACAAATGAAGCCATGAACAGTATGTTGTGTAATCCAGCACCATCTAATCTCTAGTTAAGCTTCTTTTCCCTTGTAATTATGTACTGGTTTTGCAAACCTAATTATGTGTAAGCAAGATTTGAAGTTAAAATGGCACCAGATTTGCATTTGTATTTGGAAAAGGCTACAAGGACAGAAAGTAGGGAAGAGTCAGAATCATACTTGTCAAGTGGCCAGATTTTTGTCTAATATTTGTGGTCTATCTCTCATAAAATGTGTTGCAGTCACTAAATAATTATACATATTTGAATATTAGACTTTACATCATTTGGGAAATGTAGGTTAATGCAAAACCTGCTAGTACAGCAACTTTGAAATTGATGAATAATGTTTAAAATCTGTCCCTGATGTTGGGCTTTTGTTCCCCATTATTTTTGTCTTTTTCCAGATTTCTTGCATTAAAAGTTTGAGAAGCGTGGTTGAAGTAGAGAGTGATGACAGTATGAGGCACCTATGGCTGTTTAAGCTAGTGCAAGACTGGTACACTTCCACTGATAGGTGTTTCTCAAACAATTTGAAGCCGTTCTGCCTTCCCTTTTGGTTAACCAAGCTGTAATCACTAGTAGATAATTCAATGTATAAACAGAAGGGAAGCAGAAAGTAAGTTGAGAAATCTGACTGCCTCAATATCATATGTCCTGTTTGCAGTCTGCACGTATGCAGGTATCGTTTTGGGTAATAATATATCCTACACTCTAGCAGTGTGAACAGGGAAATCTGGGCGATGTAGCAAAATAAGAAACGAATGAGGATGAGGTGGTGAAACTGCATAAAGGCATAAGAGTGATAGAAATGCTGAGAAGTAGAGAGTGACACAGCCTTAGTTGCTAACCCCATACAGTGCTCAAAAATGATTTGCACTTTCAGAGGTGGCAGACAGGTTGAAATCAGAACAAAAATATCCAATGTCTGCAGAGGCCCACTTTAGTTAATGAAGCTAATCTGCCTAGGTGCTAGTGTCCTCACTAGGCCATGTTATAGCAATTCTCTGATTTAGCCATTTAAGTGTGCTGGGGTCGGTACCTAATTATAAGTGTGTCTGTTATGCAATAGCTTTGTAATTAGGGAAAATATGTCATGGAGCATAGAAGAAGGCACACAGTGGGCCTTACATCTTAAGATAACCTGTTTGACAAGAGATGACAGTCATGTCAAAGAATGGGTAAAAAGCAAGATGAGAAAGCAGTGAAAGACATTAGTCAAGGTACGTTAGACTCAAACAACTCATGAGTTGTTTGAACTTCTATGGGTAGGGGACAGCTGGCATAAGAGAACTTATTCATGTGTTCTAAACATCTTCATCAAAAGATCAGTTTGTCAAGGAAAGTTGTTGACCTACTCTGTTAATTATTAAAAACTATGCGCAACTAGATTTATCCATTGTGAGCTGTGTTGTTAGGGAGAAATAACATGAAGACAAAGTGGCAGGATGTGCAAGTTCTGAACATGGCCAGGATGATGGAATAATACTAGTAAACTGCAATGATTTGATGTGTGCATTCATTATTAAATGATGAATGCTCAACGTGGTAATGTAGAAGCTGAAAAGCTAACTGAAATGGGACGGATACACTCTGAAATGGAAATGGCAAAAAAATAAACAAAGCCAATGTGATTATAGGGTGTACATTTCTATCAAGTATTACTCAAAGGCATTTCAGATCAAAGTTTTCCAAATGCAGACACTAAAACACATTTACAAACAAAATCACTCATGAAAATTCTGTTATGTCCTATTTATATAACTGTTACTTTTCTAACCAGAAATGCAAACTGCTGCTACATTAAATGTTAATTTAACACGATTAATACTACACAAGGGTATCATGAATCCATGGAATTCAGTTGGGACTTTAACTCAGGACACTCACATTAAATCTGAAACTGCTTCTTGCGCACTGAAGCTGAAACCAGTGTTTCGCATGAGTATGTTCTTCTATAGATGATACAAAACTCATTGTTCAAACATGTATATACTACAATCTCACAGGAATCTAGAGTCTTTGTGAGGCACATAGAGTGCAAGGCAAAAAATAAATAATTGTCTTGCCTGAGAATGAGCTCAGTTTCTTTAATATTAGTCTGATTTCACTTCCAGGAGTACAAGCATGAAAACTGAGACCTGAGCTACAAATGAACGTATTAGTCTTTCTTAGTGTATAGTCCAATCATTGCACATATGATAATACGCCTTAGTTCCTTATGTGTAAGGTGTGAGTATTTATGAAACACCAATGCATGAACAGCTTGAAACTTAGGCATCTGCGATGCCTTTTTGATTTCACAGACATCTATTCAGCAGTCATCTGAGGTCAAGTCCCTGAACACATTACTATTTATGAAATGCACAACATTGTAACCAAGCAAAGTTCTGAAGCACCTTTAGCAGTGTCATGTTGTCTGTGAGCTTAGATGACTTGAATGTCTTTGAAAAGGGTCTTTTCAGCTCAGTGCTTTCCAACGATAATAAACACACACAAACACACACACACACACGAAAAAAATCAAACAAGATCATTGCTAATTTTATTTTATTTTCTCCTTCACTGCCCACACTGAAGTGTAGTTGTGAAAGTGTCACAAAAACGAGACTTCAGCAAAGCACTAACACAATTTATTCTTGCACTATTTATTGGTTTAATAAAAATATTCCACAGCCATGTCACAGATTGCAAACAACAGATTCACATGAATAAAATATACATGTATTTCTTGTGGGTATTATTATAAAACAGATGTTGAAAGATAAGGGTTGCTGGCTTTGACAAATGAGTACTACTTGTGCCATCTTTATCTTTTCTGATTATTTTTCAAGATGATATGAATATTCATGTTACCCATTTAACAAAATATACCTGAACATGCTGTGCTTCTTACAGTGATAGATTATCTGAATTAGTTGCTAAAATGAGTAATTAGAGCTGATATATGTAGAAATATGCTGGCTTATGTTTATGAAATTCAAAAATACTGGAAAAATGTGAATACATTTTTATTTATTTTTGGTCTAATTTGACAGACTATAGATGATTTTGACTGATAATTACATGGCTAATATCAAAGGGCTTTCCACTGTGTACTGCTGAGCTAATATCAAGCAAAAAAGACATAATATAAGTATTGTAAAATATCCAGCTGCGATTATGGCATGCATACATAATCGCATTATAAGATATGAAAAGAAATATTGTACATATTTTGTGTATTCACAGATTGAACTGTCCATTATATATTCCTGAAGAGAAAGTAAGACCATATAAAAATGTTTCCCTCGATGATATATAGTAATTGTACAGGAACTTTAACTGATTTTTCTTAGTCAACAGGAATGTTGAACCTACAGGTCTTGATCTGTTAAATCACTTGAGTTATAGACTGGGTGCTTAATGTATAAAGGGTGTGACCATTTATACAAGTACATTTTTCATTTGTGTTTGAGATTTTCACTATGTTCAAGGTAACTGGTATGTGCAAGTTTAGGGAAAGTGCATTCCCCTAGGTTTATCTAATTCAGTTGGATAGATTCTTGTGCACTGACTAGAAATTAAGATGGAAAATTTTGACTTTTACTTGGCTGAATGGACTCAAAAACAATGAATCACAACTACCCATATTGTTTCATCTGTCTCTTCATCTGATTGTACATCAGTTATCGCAGTTACGTGAGATTTGCTTTTTACATTAGAAGAAAGACAGATGGCCGCATGTTAAACACACAAAAAATCATGCTAGTTCAGTTCAGCACTTTTCACTAGTATAACTGAAACAAATTAAAATGTGTTCCTTTTTGCTGTTCTACTGATGATTAGCTATTGACTACAACAAGAGCACCAGTACTATAAAGTTACTGAACCATGCTGCTGACAAACAAATGCATCAGTGTAAGTAACCTAGAAGTTTATTCAATAAAAACAACAGAAAATATAAATGTTTCTGACCGAACAGAAAACCAGCGAATTTCATTTAGTTATTCATCACAAATGATGAATGGTGAGTGATTCAATGAATAAGCTAAAGTCTCAAACACAGTTTGTCAGGGGAATGCTCCTGTCCTTCCCAGACATGTAAGATCCTATTGGTTTCTGGAAAAAATGCTTTTTCAAACTTTGTTACTGTTTTTGTTGCTTTGCACCTTTGTTATCAATATAACCAGTTTCTGGAATATTGCTTTTTTCTGGGAAAAGATTAAATACTTCTCTACAATCCAATGAAGGGAAAAACATGCTTCCAGGTAAGCCAAGCTCAGTGTCTGCTGTGGTAGGGCCAATGTCATACTTCTGAGCACCTGTTATTCCTAACCAGAATACTATGTGCAACTTGAAAGGTTTATGCCTTCAAATTTCACCATCTGTAGGATTCATGATTATCCTTCAAACAATTTTTGGCCAACAGACACTACACCAATAAAAAAAATCAACACTAACCACTTTCAACAAATAATACATCAAATATTTTTTTGCAGGGGGTAAGACCCCATGCACTGCCATGTGTGGGGAAATTGCATACCCCCTCTAATCTATATATAACAATTCCATGTTTGCACAGCAGTGGAAAAAGGGCAACACCTAACATTTGATAAAAGTGGCTTTCTGTGAATATACCCTCACTTTGTTGCCACTTGGACAAACAACATTTGAAATCTCTTCACTTTTCACAATCTGTGCAGTGTGCTTATGTGGTCTTACCCCAAGAGTCAGTACTGAAGTACCAAATCCATCTGACTCCCACACATCCCTTTTGAGCTGCTCCAGTAATTTTTGCTCTGTCCTGGATCAGTTGTCTCATAGTCAGAGCTCAGTTTTTCTACATCAAATTTTTGATTATTTTCGAGACTTAATCAGATATCTATGCTTTGACTGAAAGAGCAGGTCATCTTCCAAAAACTGTTGGAGCACATTGCATTTTTCACCCAATAAAAATGTGTGTTGTTTTTCCCTTCATTGGATTGTAGAGAATAATTTAATCTTTTCCCAGAAAAAAGCAGCATTCCAGAAACTGGTTGTATTGATAACAAATGTGCAAGGGGGTACATCTACTTGCATGTAGAAAGGGAGCACTGTAGTGCAAAAATAAAAAGTGCGTTTGTCCATTTTTATTGCACTCTGCATTAAGCAATCCTGATCGCCACCATACCTATCAGCAGGGTGGACAAATTTAATTATTCCATCACAACAACCTTTGCCATATTTTAATTAGTGCAAATGAGTTTCAGTTGTGAAAACAACAATTTACTGAGCACCTCTCAGCTGTCCAGATTTTCACAGACTGCCCAGGTTTTAGCCTCATATTTCTGGACTGCTCCTCATAAAATGCCCAGATTTCTTGCTCTAAGAGTTTGAGAGGTATGACTTAATACATCATTGTCTTAGCTGAAGAGAAAATAACTGTAACCAACTTGTTTGCACTTGATAAAGACAAAAATGAATAATATTCAAACAAGTGAAGGTTCAAATGTTCTGTCTATTCCTGTAGTTTAAATACTCATGCAGTGAAATGCATATGGTTGCAAACCATCTAGTAATAAATATATGTCATCATGTAGGCAACCACATATAGGTGCAAAACCTATTAGCAAAACTTAGGGATAGGATGGGTTGCCTTATAGAAACCATTTTGTATCCCTCTTTTTTCAGACAATCTAACTAATCAGCTTCCATAAAGAGCTTTCAGTGGAAAACTGAAAGAATGTTTCCATCTGCGTATACACTTGTGTATATGTGCATCCTCATTAAAGATCATGGAATTTATTTTCTCTTTGTAAATTAATTTTTCAAAAACACAGGATTTGCTTTTATCTTGATGTACACAGCCCCTCTTTTGTTTAAAACTATTTTGCTAAAATACAGCTTTTTAACTTTTTTTTTGGAATACCTTATAGAAATTCCACTAGGTGTTCGCAGTTTATTATAATGTGCAGGCAGGACATACATCATTCTGATGCAAGCATTAATCAAGGTTAAATGTAATGCACAAAGAATTATCAAGCAACTAGGTAATTGCCAACCTATTAATTTCTCAGATTGTTAAAAATATTAATCAGCATAGAAACAATTACCTTATAGATTTTTAAAGTATTTTCTTGATGTACAGTGGAGTAACTACACTACACTTCACCTCAGGATGAAAATTATATAGTATATGATGGATCATGGATATCTCCATATTTCTGCTACAAGTTCAGTGCACTGCATTATATTTATTTTTTTATTTTTAGACCTTCATTGCTATGATTATTTCATGCTTTGATGTTTTCATTTGTATATTTTTTTTATGTGAATTTACATTTACAAGTTAATCAGCAGTTGTTGAAGATGGAAGCATGGTATATTTTTACATTAAAGAGATTACAGCCCATTAGCCTTAATGCTCAGTTGAATCTGAACTATTTATAATGAGCTATTTATTTGTCAATGTTTCTTTAAATTTTATGGCATTATTTAATTATTGACATCATTAACAGTGACAAGCATTTGATTAATTATTTATGAGCTGTAAGAATATACATATATATATATATATATATATATATATATATATATATATATATATATATATATACAACTAAAATTAACCACACTCAAAAAAAAAAAGAAGAGAAGAAATTTTAACTACGAAATGAACTTGGTGACAATAACAGCATTCAGAAAATAGTAGTAAATCACACCAACAGAACTTTTGTCTTATTTATTATCAAGACTTCTTCAGAAAGACATGTTTCATAAGAAACATGTCTCATGCAAGCATGAGAAACATGTCTTTCAGAAGAAGTCTTGATAATAAATAAGACAAAAGCGCTAAAGTACTACAAGAGTTGTTGGTGTGATTTACTACTATTTTTTGAATGCTGTTATTGTCACGAAGTTCATTTCTTAGTATATATATATATATATATATATATATATATATATATATATATATATATATGACTTTCTGCATATCCTTGTGATTTTGCACAAATTTGAAAGCATAATGTCAAAGTGCTAGTTATTTTTGTTTTTAGTAGAATAAATAAAGAAGGTTTTTTAATGCAGCCCTATGACACCAATTATGGTTCTTATATAACTTTTTTTTCAATATTTGCTGTCTTAGTGAAGAAATTCATGGTCATATTATACTTTATAAATTGGATTTTTATCAGCAAGCTTAGTTTCTATAATTTCAAACACTGTGTAGTCATATTCTAATACATTATAGCAAAACAAGGATTATCACATCAGGTTGGAGAACATTCTCAGGAAAACTATACTGAAAGTAATATTAAACAATTTCTGTTTTATATAGCGTCTGTGTTGCCATTGTATAACACCAATAAGATATTCTAAAATGTGGGATGTGCTAGAAATATCCATGTTTGATTTCTTGACCGAGCCTTACATACTTTGTCCTCATAAATAACCAGTGCAATGTATGACTGAAACACAATAAAATCCATAACATAATATAGAACAATACTGGAATATTGCAAGTGTTTTACTGTGAAAATAAAGCATGATTCCATATGTAAAACATAGAATTCTAAAACTCTCTGTTAACTTAATTAAAGCATTTTTGCAGAACAAGTACACTCTCTCTCATGACTCATATATACTAAATCTGAGATTGCTGTATTGCGAAGTAAGAGAAATATGGTGGATATCCCACTGAACGTTTGTTGAGATGTCATGAATTGCTATTAGGGAAGCAAAATATGAGTAGTTTGTTCAGTCCTGAATGAGTGGCATCTTTGCAAGTTCTTCCATGCATCCATTCAGCCACCCACTATTTCATTTAAAAGATTCTCCTGCATATCTGACAAGGTCAAATTAACATCCCTATATAATATGATTCAGAGATTGTAAAATCTGAAAAGGCGCCACTACATTTGTTAACAGCAAATATCATGCAGACAATAGTATTTAACTTTACATAGAAATAGCTAAATCATTTTGCTATAGCCTTAGGTTGAATCATAACCTTTTTTTCAGGATGTCTGCTAAGTTTATGAATACTCCTACTATCTAGTGTCCATGCTTATATTTCAAATATGTTTTTTTATAGTAGTTGCTAAGAAACCAGGAATAAATCTATCCATTTACATAGTAATCTGCATATAACCATTACCACTGACAGTTCATTGTGAATGTAGATGTCCAAGACTGTAGACATTTTTTTTTCATTATGCGGTGGTAGTGCTGCGGTAGCATTGTCACCTCACAGTAAGACGTTGTTCTGTTCGATTCTCAGCTAGAGTGTCTTCTGTGTGGAGACATGCATGAATGGGCGTACCGTCATTGAAGGTTGTGTGTCAGGGCTGGCAACTCGGCATGTAAAAATCTACTGCCAGTCATTAGCGGACCGGAGTTCCACTGTGGCGACCCTTAACCGGAAAAAGCCGAAAGACACAACATTAATGGAAAATAAAAATAAATTATCATTCCAGATCAACTCCACAGAGAAGGACATCATAGATGGAGATTGCGGTGATTGTTATGGAAACGTTGAGTAAGACCATGGTGATGCTTCCTAACAAGGAGAAACAGGCCAGATAAGGTAGTGTGGACCCCAGCATGTCAGCAGGCATTCCAGAAGCTGATAGGAAGTTTGGGTAGACCCCCTGTGTTAGCCAATCCAGATCACAGCAAATAATTTGTTGTGTAGGTGGATGCTTCAAGCCATGTGGTGGGGGCTGTACTTAGCCAGGTTTCCTCAGAGGAAGAAGAACACCTAGTTGTATATCTCAGTCATAGGCTCCAACCCAGGGAGGAATGCTATGCAGCTGTAGAAAAGGAATGCCTAGCCATAGTGTGGGCACTGCAGAAACTTCAGCCTTGTATGTATGGAAGGAAATTCACTGTAGTTACAGACCACAGTCCCTTAACAAGGCTACATCAAGCCAACCCGCAAAATGCCAAGTTACTAAAGTGGAGCCTAAGGTTGCAAGCATATGATATGACAGTGTAGCACTGCAGTGGGGGTTGCAATGCCAATGCAGATGGGTTCTCAAGACAGGGAATGGGGTAAGGTATTCCCAGATAGGCTCAACCCTCTTAAGCAAAGTTTCTCAATGGTCACTTGAAACACTAGCTTGAATTTTTTTTGGGGGGGGGATTGTGACACTGCCAGCCCAGCTATCTGGAATTTTGTAAATAATTCTATGTTATTTGTGAATATTGATATGATTTATACAGAACTATATGTTATGTACTGAGCTTCAAGAATGTAACCACAGCATACCCTGCTGGAACATAGAAGATTAACTTACAAAACTTCAATAAAAATAAGTTGAAATTAAGTGCTTTATGATGTGCTATAAAAGTTAGTTTCAATGCAGCAGGAAGACAGGATGTCTAGAGCTAGAAGTTGTTTCTTTTGTCTGGGAAAGAAGTAATCACTAGGCTTAAAATATAAAAGTGTTTTAATTGCTTTATGACTTCCTAGCAGCTACACATCTTAGAAATATGTATTTTTAACACAGAGATATTAGCTTCTGTTAGCCTGGGAACTGAAGGCAGGTGACGTCATCCAGGCTAACCCCGCAGTAAAATGTGTGATATTAATATAAGAACTCTCTCAGAGAGAGAGAGAGACTAGGCATTTTATGTTTTGTCTTGGACCTAGCAAGAACATCCACTCATCATCATCTGCACGTTTCTTGCTAATAGTAATAGTAATAACTATGGTACACTTATTTATTTTAGATATAGTTAGGAAAATAATAGATTAGTTTAGATGTTTTCTGTATTTATTTGAGACTGCTCTGCAATGTTGTTTTAAAATATTTCCTGTGATTCTGAACTCTGTAGTCACTGTGTTGATTGAGTATTGCCTTTTTTTTTATTATTTATTATTAAATATATTTAAGCCTATCTTTGTGGCTGATATTTGTGAGACATATTTAAGCTCTTAGAGTACTTGCATATGTATTTGGTGACACTGTTCAGGCCACTCCTAAATAGCCTTGCTCTTGGTCATACTTACCATTTGGATACTAGTAACTTTACAGAGTAGGATTGGTCGCCCTTTGGGAAGGGCCTTAAAGTAGCTGATAATGGGTTCTGGTGGCAGTGACAACTATCTTATGGTCTGGGCAGAAGGGGCATAGCTAGTAAACCTGTGCCAGCATTTCCCAGGTGTGTATTTGTGTACAAATCAAATCTCAAAGTGTGTGTGTTTGTGTGTGTCAGCTACTTGGGCAGAGATATGAAGCATTGGTTGGACAGAGAGAGTATTAGGAGTACTTGGCTTGGAACCCTGGCTAAGGACTCAACTCTATAGCTGTACCAGTGGGGAGTCTTATTGGGGATCTGGAGAGAGAGGAAGAAACCACTCCCAGACTGACTGTGATCTCTGTGTGCTCTTAAAGGAAATTGTACTTTACTGTGTGTGTACTTGTCATCCTCCCATTGTGTACATTCCACATTGTTGCCAGTGGTGAGGGTTGAGGCTCCTTGATTACTGGCCCAGTGCATGGGCATCACATATATGGCTGGCACAGGTTTACTAGCTGTGTCCCCTTCTGCCCAGACTATAAGGTAGTTATTAATGCCATCAACCCATATTTATCAGCTACTTTAAGGCCCTTATCAAATGGTGACCAATCCTACTGTGTAATGTTACTATTAGCCAAATGGTAGTCTGACCAAAAGCAAGGCTATTTAGTGGCAGGCTATACAGTGTCACTAAATACATATGCAAGTACTCTCAGAACTTAAATTTGTCTCACAAATATCAGCCACAAAGATAGGTTTAAATATATTTAATAATAAATAATAAAAGAACAAGACAATTCTCAATCAATGCAGTTACTACAGAGTTCAGAGTCACAGGAAATATTTTAAAACAACATTGCAGGACAGTCTCAAATGAATACAGAAAACAACTGAACTAATCTTTGCAATATTTCTATCAATATCTAAGAGATACTATGCCCAAAATAACGTACTTACAGAGCAAGGCAAATGAAGATGAGTGGATGTTCTTGCTAGGTCCAAGACAAAATACTTTACTTTCTATCTTCACTACTGTCCTTGAAAATGTGTGCATTTACAATAAGAAACTGGAAGAATTTCTCTAATAATGTGAAAAAGCTGATACAAAAAATATTGCTGATAGTTTTCAACACAGCAGATATCAAGTTAAAGTTGCCACATGTATCATATAATGATGCATTTCCCTTCTTGATAATGTTAAAGCTTTTGAAATCCATCACTTAATCCGGAGTCTCTTTTTCCAAATTCAGCATTTAATGGAGTGTTAGTATAACCTTTAAGACTTCAACCATTTTTTCCTCTGATCCTATAGTTTTGCTGGTTCTAGTCTCCTTAATGACCCATATTATTTCTTCAATAGCAAAAGGGACAGAAGGAGACTCTCTTACAGGTCACTCATGAGTATGGTGGCATTTGTTACAGAGGATTCATAAGACAGGAAAGTCTTAAACAGATTTCTTCTGTCAGCTTGAATGGCATAATTTCTCTTTTTATCATGAGGCTGTAATGAGATTACAGAGACACACAACCACAAGAGATTGAAAAATAAATAGTAATATAGACAATTAGAATTTCCCTATTATATTTGTTAGTGTAGTGCTAAACTGCTTAGAATGTCTTCCACTATCTGCATTAGATGCCATGAATGCTTATTTAAACTTCTGCACTGAACTATAAAAATGACTCTTCTTTTATTGGCATGCAATGTCATATTTACGTGTATGTAAGAATATATTTATTTATATATTTATATGATTATTAAAACAGAAAATCCCTCACCCAAACAGTATTTAACCTAGTTGAAAACTGGTTCCTACAACGTTGCCTTCTCCTAAATGCCAAAAAAACAAAACTATTGCTATTTACACCAACTCTAAAATTCTCCCCAGTAAATTTCTCCATTAAATCCAATGATGGTACTGTCATAGCTCCTGACCCAACTACCAAACCCTTAGGTGTAATAATTGACCACAACCTTAACTTTGACTCACATATCAACTCTACTATTAAATCACTAAACAGAAAACTTGGTTCTCTCTATGGGATAAAACATTTCCTTACCCCTGAAGCCAGAACTACCATTGCCCATACCCATCTGATTTCTACCCTCCACTATGCCTCCCCCATTTATACTAATCTTTCCAAAAGCAACCTTATTAAGCTGGCAACCTCCAATAACAACATTGCCAGATTTGTTACAGGCTCTCCATTTAGAACTCACCATTGCCTGAATCTCAAACAGCTGGGAAGGCTAGAACTGCAAAATCAGCTGATATTTCAACAACTCACCATCACCCATAAGATTCTGTACCATCCTAGTAATGCTCCTACTCTCTGTAGCCTCATCTCCCCCATGTAAATCTTACTACCCTTCACTCGGCAAATAAATCACTGGTTACCATCCAAAAATCCCACAACAAAGCAGGTGATTCTCTTTTCTCTAATTCTGTGGGGAAGATTTGGAATAGGCTTCCCAGCAAACTTGCATCATTGTCATCATTACCACTCTTCAAAATCCAACTAAAAATTCTACTAAAGACACAATGGCTATGCCCATGTACTAACCCTGACTAACACTCATCCAGTACATTGTTACTGTTTACCTCTCTCCCATTACCCTTAAAGTAGGATTAGTAATCCTCCCCTTTTTTCCAATTTTAAGTCTAGTTTTTCTCAGGGAACTACCATTTGAGTATGTACTTTGTAACACTCATCCAGCTGTGAGCACAACTGCTCCACCTTGTATATAGAGTAACTGTCTTTTTACTTTGAGAGTATTATTTGTTTAGTGATTATATGCAAAGTTTTTTATTATCTTAAATTTATACTTTATTAATCAACTGTAATACTTTTATTTCAATCCTTACTTCTTTTCTAACCTACTTTATGATGAATGTCTAACCCTTTACCATGTAAATAGTACTGTATTGTTTTGTTAAACCCTGTAGTCAATTGCTTTAAAGTTAGCCTTTTGATGTAAATCTCCATCAACAATGTATTTCAAATAATTTTTAGTTTTGCTGTATTGTTTTATTAGCTTAATTTTGGAGCTTATCTCCCTGGGCCTCTACTGAAAATGGACATGTATCCAGTTGGACTAGCCCGGTCAACAAATGTAAAATAAATAAATAAAATAAAATGGGCTGATTCATAACCCTTTTCAAGCCACAAACCAGGCCTAAAGCAAGATGGTAGGTATATATATATAAAGCCGTAGAAGGGGTAGTGTGACAATCACATAGTCATTAGTAAAATATTACATTTGTCTCATCTAATGCTTTTTAGAGACCACAAGTACCATTACTACAAAACTAGAATAATAGCATTCATTAAAAAGTGTTTCACTTGCCCTATGTAGTGTTAGATACAAGGTCTTTGTATACAGGTAAGGGGAATTGTTCTACACAGAAAAACAGGTCATTTAAAAAGTGCAAAAAGTGTCTTGTTTATTGAATTTTAAATAAACTAGTAAAGACACATGCGGTCTCTGGAGGGGGGTATGTGCTTTGAAATAATTTTAAACAATTAACATTAAATAATCTGATGACAAAGCAACCAGTATTAAAACATAATATAAAGTCACAGGTTAATGATCTTAACAGTCAATGTGTTCTTCTAGTGCTTCTTAATCTCCCAGATCTTCCTAACTATGGTAGTACCCCACTAACTGATGCAAGCCATGACTCAGGTTATCACTGTTGTCTAAAACCTTTCTCCAGAGTAGCAAACTGCCCAATAGAACTGTCTAGAAAGGAACTTGTTATCCTTCCCCCTTATAACCTGTACCCCATTTAAAACAACATCAGTGTATTCATTACTTACACCCATGTGATGACTTTCTTCCAGATTTCTTAGACAAAACAGTTTGTCCACTATACATTCTCAAGGTGAAAGAGAAGAAGTTGTGATGATACAGGCAAGTAAAAAGAGGTAAAGTAGGAGTTATAAAGTCTTCAAAAATGAAGATAGAAGTTTTTGATATATTAATGGGAGGGAGTTAGAAAGAAAGAAAGAAAGAAAGACCCTTTTGAAGAAAGAAGTATGTGGCTTGATTTTACCAGTAGGATTGTAGACTCATAGGTGCTTATGGGCTATTGATCTGTTAGAACCTTGAAAAGGCCAGTCTTATATTCCCACAATAAATTTTTCAGCTCTTACATTCTGTGCATGAATAACCCATAAGCAGACAAGGACATTTTAGGGCAGTTAATTGTTGCCCCTTTCCATAAAGGATACAGGTGCACAGGTGAAGTTATGGCTTCAAACTGAATCACCCAAATTTCATTTGACTTGAGTAAGTGAATTACTTTGCATTATGTGAAGTAGAAAATGGCTCCATAGGAGACCTATTCTCTGAGATGCATATTGGTCCCACCAACGTGTCTTGTTTATGTTACAAAAAGATTGAGAGCCCTTGATCATGTGTTTATGCTACCATTGGACTTTTGAATGTATAATAGGCCTGACAGGGTATGGTCTCCTATTGAGGCTCTATACTTGAGGCAGAAATCACTTCTTGGTAGCCTGTGTTACACCAAGAAGTCAGAAAAAGCTTTGAAATGTGGTGCATAGTTTTTATAATTTAAGTCCTTGATTTTTTTTTTTTTTAGTGAGATAGTGTTGTGGTCATTCCAGATGTGCCACGTGTTTGGGCAAGAGCATACACAAAGGGCATTATATTCAGTGCTCATCCAAGTACCATGTAACAATTACATCCATGGACCTGGATGCCATACCTTAAGATATAAGCTGTATGATGGAAAAGGACTCCCTTAAAATAGTGGATCTGTAGTGATCAAAGGCACTTCATTGTTGACATAGGTTCCCAGTCACCAGACTACAGGATCAACTTTCAGGGGTGTATTGTCAATGTGATAACTATAAGGGTGGTCATGCTTTCTGAAAGATACTACTATACATTTCTTGGCATTTCATTGCAGTTTATGATTTTGACACCAACTGTTTGAGAAAGGCCTTTTTGTAGGATCTTGGTGTCCTCTGGGGAGTTTATGATCGCGCCAAGTTCACAGTTGCAAAAGTATTCAGCCATAAATCCTTAATAGTTGATTGACCTCCAAGAAGTCAATGCCAAAGTTGAGTGGCCCAAGGACTAAACCCCAGGCAACACTGATAATGACAGGGCTTTTGGAATAGGTAGAGCTGCCCACACTAATTTTGTAGGCTCCATTTGTAAACTAGTGTTTATATTTAACTGGGAGAGATTATCTATCATGCCTGAATGTGCAATAGTGTTGAATACCTTTGCAAGGCCAAGGTAGGCACATTGTACTGATATGCCTTCCATTGGTTTAGTGACCTTCTTGAAGAAGTTGACCAGGCTGAGTGCACAAGAATTCCCCTAAATGAATTTAAGCTGGCTTGGGTCAAGAGTTTGTAGGTTGCCTATGCCCGTATTTATTAATTCCATAATGATCCTCTACATAGTCTTATAGATGACTCTGGTCAGCCTTATGGGATTATAATTACCCAGGTCACTTGACACCCACCACGCCTTGTTCAAGGGATCGATTAATGCTGTCATCCATTCTTCTGGAATGATGCTTGTCTGGAGGATGATATTGAATATTCTCTATAGGGGTTATGATAAGTCCTGTTTCAGGATGACCAGTAAGTTCTAGCCCTATGGAACTAGTGTTTTTGTCTTTCAGTAGTAGCACTAGTGTTTTTGTCTTTCAGCAGTAGCACTTGAGGACTTGGCTCTTGCAGGATTTGAGGCAGGAATTGTAGAAGCAGATATGTGATCTGGGAATATAGGAGTGGAGGAGGATGAAGTTTGAGCTAAATTTGTCCACTAGTAGATTGGCTTTGTTCTCTGGGTCTGACATAATTTACTTTCAGCTCTATGCAGGACTATACATTGTTCATGAAGTTTCTAGCATAGTTAAAGAAGGTGTTGTGGTTATCCTTTGCCTAGGTGTCTAGTTTTACTTCATATTTAGGATCGGTTGATTTGAACAGAATTTGGAGTTCACTGAAAAGTTTAGCAAGAGCATTTTTGCTATTGTGTGAGTTAAATTTATTTTTGTATGCAATGAATATTTATTGTTTATATTTGTGTTTCACCATAGTTAAATTTGGAGTTGTAATTATTTTGGAGAGGGGAATAGATTCATCTGTGCAGCTCTTTACTTGTGCATAGAATTTGGTTGTAAAGGAGTTTGCATACACAGTGGAGTCATCAGGCTGGAAGTTGCTTTTGAATTTTACTTAGTTTTATCAGCTTAGTCTTTGCACAGTTACTGAATATAGAGGTATTGGAGAATGCTTCTGGCTTCAGTCTTATGGCGAATGTGACTGATTTGGGGTCTGATTTAACCAGGGAGGAAGTGACAACTGGTGGGGAGCAAAAGTGTCCCATTAGGTAAGGACCAAGTAAAGGATTTTATTGCTCTTGTTTGAGTGAGGACTAGCTGATCCAGAGAATTTGTATTGATGGAATCCAGAAATTTATGAACATACATGTTTGAATTGTATAACTCCACCAGCTATTGCAGGGGTAGTTAAAGCCTCCTAGGAGAATGGTGTTTGACTTAATGCATAGGGATTCCATACTATTTGGCTAGGAGGAATGGGCTGAGGGAGACATAGAGGGGTCATATATGTAGCTATGACATGATAAGACATTTTGATAAGGATAAGCTGGATGTGGAAAGTTCCATGTCATTTTCTTGTCTAATGAGGCTGGAGGTGAAATGTTTTTTTAAGAATATGGAGTTATCACTGCCTTTACTACTTAATGTAGTGTGAAGGGCTTATATGTGTTGAAGGCTTTGACACCTTCCAATGATGGAGTGCTCTCATTGGTCATAATCAAGGTCTCTGTGACGATGCATTTATCATTGTTTTCTAAGGTAAGGATTGCTTGCAGGGACTGAAGTATTTTGTTAAGAATCCTATCATTGAACAGTAATACTTTTACATTATTTGCATTTTGTTTTTTTTTTTTATGTTTGAAGCTTTAGAAGACTGTCATTGCCTAAAACAGGCACTATGGGTGATGGCAAGAATTTAGCCGGTATATGAAAACCGTGGGGGTATAGGTGCAGGCTATCCCTAGCAAAGCAGATAGGACTATTTACCATCTCCTCCCAGGCAGATATGTATTGTATCCCCTTAGAATGACACTAGAAACTAAACCAATTCCTGAAGTCAGTTTTTTTTTTGAATTGTAGCATCATCCTTGGTGATAGTAGAATCCTGTTCAAGTCTAGCTTTGTACCATCTTAGGACAAATATTCCAAGAGTTCCATCTTGTCACTCTTTATGTAGTCCAGGGACGTATGTCTCAAGTCATTTACATTCATGTACACTATGAGTGTGTCATATGTACATCTGTGTTTCAGGGACTTAACTGCATATATTTTGACATATGCTGGCACCTAATGGGCAACTCACCATGACCATCTCCTTGCACAGCCTGCTTAGTGAGGCATTAGCGTTTCTCATAATGGAGTCGCCCATGACAAGGAAATTGGACTCAGTAGAGGTATGCCTTATGATCTTCTGATATGAAACAATGTGACACATTGATATGTGTTTCATGGTGGGTCTTGCCTGTGTTGTATTTGAAGTTTTTAAGAATACTTTTTCTATAGGTTACATTTAAGAGATATTTGTGGTTTACATAGATTACTTTTGACTGACTTAATGTATGTTGCTCTATGTGTTTGGTCTGAGCTGTGTGTGAGTAGCTTAGCATAGTTTTGTGTGATACTGACAAACTGCTTCATCTGTAGTGGCTTCATGTGAGAGTATTTGCCTTCAGTAACATTGTACAACTACAAAATTAATGAGGGCAGCTCTACCTTCTCGTCACTTTGTCAGTATGTTTACGTTGTAGGTGGTTGTCAGCAAACATGATGCAATTGCAACATTTTTTCACAATGTCTGATTCGACCAAGTTGGCTACAGTGAAAGCTGGAAAGTACAAGTCCATGATTAGAATATCTTGTCTGAAGAGATGGGTGTAAGATAAACCCCCTAGTTTTGCTGTAAGGAAATTCTGTAAGAATGGTCCAGTTTCTGAGAAGCCCAATTCAGAAGGCATATTGTCAAACTCAGAAAGCACTACATTTCCAGCTGACCTGGTCTTCTTTCCAGAAATCAAAACTATACACAATAAGGGTAAAACTAGTAAGAAAAGACAAAAACCAAAAACGGACAAAGAATTCCACTTCATTAATACAAATACTCTTAAAAACTAACCGCTTTCGCCATTAACAAATGGCTTCTTTAGAGTTAATAAGAGATAAATACATCACTTAATTTATATTTAAAATAACATATTGTCCATCCAATCACTTGACCCAATTCATAAATATTTAATTAATTCAAAAAACAGACTCCCCTTCCTAAAAGTAACATACACATATATTTTACTATCTAAGCAAGTTTGCAAAATCTAAAAAATAATTAAATAAATCAACAAGACATATATAATTAATAACTTTGTTTGTGTCTTTCGGCTTTTCCCGGTTAGGTGTCGCCACAGCAGAACTCCGGTCCGCTAATGATTGGCAGTAGAGTTTTTACGTGCTGGCTTGCCGGGCCTAACGCACAACCTTCAAAGAAGGAACGCCCATTCCTGCATGTCGCCACACAGAAGACACTCTAACTGAGAATCGAACGGGCAACGTCTAACTGTGAGGTGACAACGCTACCGCAGCACCACCACCGCAGTCTACACATATATATAATTAATAACTAAATATTAAAAAAATAAAAAAATACACATACACGGATATATATATATATATATATATATATATATATATATATATATATATATATATATATATATCAGTCATGTTTTGTGCGTGCAAGAATGCAAATACAATATTTCACAAACACTGCATTCACAATTATAAAAACTTTATCCAGGAATATATATACATATATATATATATATATATATATATATATATATATATATATATAGATATATATATATATATATATAGATATATATATTTATTTATATTTTTATATATATATATATATATATATATATATATATATATATATATATTTATATATATATATATATATATATATATATATATATATATATATATATAAATATATATACATCAATATATATATATGTGTCTGTGTGTTACCATCATAATAATAACTATATACTAAATTTTATTGGCCCTTTGTTTTAATACTGGCATAATGGATATATTTTCATTCAGTCCAGGTGGAAATGTTGTATTTAATTTAATTTGCCATTTATATTCCAGTTTTTCTACTCATACCCCGAGATTCATGAAGCCTGTGCCAGGTGCAGGCGTAGCATCGGCATTCCATAGGTTCATAGGTTCATAGGTTGATACTAGGCAATCAGCCCTAGGGCCTATACAAGCCTAGCCATAACAATTCCCTGGCTATTTTTTCCCACACTATTTCTTCCCTGGACCCCTGTCTAACAAGGCGACTGATGTGATCCCTGGTGTGAATTTCCTTTCTCCCATCCAGTCATCAAGGTTCCTTTTGAAGAGGGCCAAAGAGGCGCTCTGCTTGACATGTATGGTCAGTCTATTCCAAAGTCTGGGGAGTCTCTGTGTCAGGAACCTATCCCTCCAGCATGTTTTGTTTATTGTGATGACAAGGTTTAGATCCCTGGAGGGTGTGGCTCTGAGGAATTGGGATTTCTTTAAGTGTAGCATGTCCAGCAGCTCTGGGTATGACATGGCCTTGTATGTTAAGCAGAGATCGCCTCTGAGTAGATGATATGCGGCAGAGTATAGATGGAGTTTTTTAAGGCGGTCAGCATAGGGCATCTGCTTTAGGCCTGTGATTCTTTTAGTGAGATATTTCTGTGGCCTTTCCAGATCTTGCAGATATCTTGAGAGGTACATACCAAATGGGGTATTGTATTCTATAATGGGTCTAAAGAGGGATGAGTACAGTGGGACAATGACCTCCTTTTTTCTGGATTAAAAGCCCATAGTGATGAGGTGTGCCAAATAGAAGGATTTCCTGACTGTTGTGGCGATGTGGTTACTGAAGTTGAGACCACTGTCCACCTGTGTCCCTAAGTCTCTTATCACACTTTTGGTGTTTAGTGTACTGCCACCTATGTGGTAATTCACGGGTACATGTCTTTTCCCAAAAGAGATAACTATACATTTTTTGGCATTGAGCTTCAGCCCATGGCTCTGGCACCAAGCATCTGTTTCTGTAAGACCCTTTTGTAAAGTATCCACATAATTTGGGGATTCAGTAATGGCTCCCAGTTTGCAGTCATCTGTGAACTTTGTTAGCCAGAGTCCCTTAGTGTTGGCCAGTACTTTAGAGAAGTAGATGCCACACAAGAGAGGTCCCAGGACTGAACCCTGAGGTACTCCACTTGTCACTTGTCTGGAGCTGGATTTGGAGTCAGCTACTTTTACAGTATAGGTTCTGTCAGTAAGCCAGTTGGCAACCCATCAAGTAACATAGGGATGAATGCCCAGCTTAGTAAGTTTATCTGTGATTCCAGAGTGGGGGATGGTGTCAAAGGCCTTGGCGAGGTCCAGATATGCTGTGTGAAAGGCCTTACCCTTGTCCATGGCTCTGGAGACTGATTCAAAGAAGTCAATCAGGTTCATGAGACAAGATCGGCCCTTCACAAACCCAAAGTGGGTGGGGTCCAGTGTTTCAACACCAAACTAGGTGGGGCCACGAACACAAACTGGGTGGGGTCCAATGTTCCAACACCAAATATGGCCGCCGAGCGATTCAGGTACGAGCTGTTCCCATGTGCACTACCTGCATACGCTACACCGGCACAGCTCCCAGGCCCTGTATGCTAATTAACCCATGTGCAGCAGTGTAGCATGCAAATGAAGGTATGTAGCGATCCAGGAAGTGGTGCAAGTGTAGTGTAAGCATGCAAAAATGTAAGTCATAAAAAATGGCTTACATTTTTGCAAACATAAAATCGGAGCCATGACAGCCGACCAAACACATGTATTATATTGTTAATATATGCCAATGGCTAAATATATAGCCATTGGCATAAAAAAATCATGTACAAAATATAAAATTACCATTTAATATTTATATTCACACTATCGCAAAGTGGAAGTGCAGGGCAGTGGCGCGGAAATGGGATCGCAAGGAAAATAGAAAAATATAGAATAAAACTGCAATGTAACACATATCATGATATCTCCATAATAGTGAATGGCAGGCATGCTAGACCACACTATGGCGCAAGGGTTGCTAAGGGGCTATGACAGTGTTATGCATGGTAGCTAGGAATTATTAGGCAATGCCACGCAAATGAGAGGAGTAATAGTGAATCACAGATTCCCCACTGGTGTAAGAATGCACCTCACAGCGTAGTGTTATAACACCGAGGTGTGCCCTTGAGATAAAGATGACATCAAGAGAGGGGTGTATCACCTTTGCTGAAAGCACATTGGAGCATTGCTAATCCAGTTTGCCCATAGCAAAGCAAAGCTTCAGGATAGGGGTGTGTTGAAGTGGCTATAGCTTTGCTTAGCTGAGAGTACACAAGGTAAGCGAGTATGCATGCGAACGGAGATGAAAACGTGCTTAAACCTAGAAAATGGGTTTGCGCTGCATGCACTGGAGCTGAAACAGGAAGGATATAGGAAAGAAATAAGGAAATGCTGCAGCAGGGAAATTGGAGTACAAATGACTTATTAACACCTAGGAACCTACAGTGGGCCATTGACAACATCTAACAAGGCTGCAATGAGCTACCTGCAGAACAGGAAATGGGAGAGGCTGTACTGCAAATAAAACAGTAAAGTGTCACAGCAGAACAAAGTGGATTTGCAGTATATCATTTACAAGACACATTTTGCAACACATGTCTGGGTAGGGAAAGTACAAAACAAGAAAGACGGCAGGTGGATGCATGCCTGATAATGGGAGGGGATCCAGGTTTAAAAGTGAATTAAAGGGCAACAGATTCATCAAGGCAGGCAAGCATAACTCCACACTAAAGGCCCCACACTTGCAGTACTCACTGTAAAACCCAAAATTAAGATACCCTGCAGCTGGAGTTGCTGATACACATCCAGTGCATCAACAGCATCCATAGCAAAATAGTATAACGTGTGAAAGCACCTCACACACACACTTGTGTATTCCCATACACTCTGCACCATTGGTTTATACAGATGGGGAACTTTTAGTATGTACATGTTAGGGGCTGCCATAGCTTTGATCCACCAGCATGTGTTGGAGATGGAAGGTGGTGTGGAGGATGATGCACACAACCACCTCAGGCACCAGAGGAGGAGAAGAGTATTCAGACCCAGGGTAACCTACAAGGGGCTACATGATCTGGAGATAGTAGAGTGTTACAGGGTGGACAGGGACACCCTACAGTAACTTATGGAGCTGTGCCGGCCACGCCTCAGAGCCAGAACAAACAGAGGGGAACCCATCCCAGTGGATATGAAGGTATGTGTAAGCCTGAGAATATTAGCTACAGGTACCTTTCAAAGGCCAACTGGGGATATAATGGGGATCTCACAGGCATCAGCATCAAGGGTACTTCACCAGTTCCTGGATGCCATGCTACCACATGCCAATGAGCACATATACTTCCCCCAAATGCAGGAGGAGTTGGCCAGCAATATGCGTCTCTTCCACCATTTGGCAGAATACTCGAAGGTACTGGGTGCAATAGACTGCATGCATATACACATCAAGTCATCACCCGGTGAGCAGGGTAGGTGCTACATAAACAGCAAGGGATACCCCTCCGTCAACTGCCAGGTCATGTGCAATGCCCAGGGCATTATCAAGGATGTGTGTGCTGGCAGCCCTGGAAGCTATCATGACTCCCACATCTGGCATGCCTCACAGCTGTATCAGGTATTTGCCAGGGGGGACATCCCATATGGCCACCTGGTGGGAGAGGTTGGCTATGCACTGGAACCATGGATGATGACTCCCATCAGAAATTCACACAAACCCATGCAGGAAACCCATAATGATGCACACGCAGAAACCAGAATCATCATAGAGCGTGTGTTTGGGATACTTAAATCACAGTTCCCTTGCTTGGACATATCTGGTGGAGCCTTGCAGTACTCTCCAGGCATGTGTGCCTACATCTTCATAGTATGTGCGCTGCTACACAATATGACCCTGAGGAAACAGCTGCAGCAGGGACAGAATGGTTAAGGCCCTCACAGCCCACCACCATTGTCAAGGGCCCCACAGGCAGAGGTACTCAGACTATGAACACCCTGAGCCAGCCCCATTAGGCAGATGGAGGCATGCCCAGCATGCCCATGCCTTGGCAAGGAGGGAATGTATAGCTCACATACTGACAGTGTAGGCACCAAGGGACTGACACCTTTCTCCACCTGCACACACAGTAAAAATGGATGGCACACACACAAGACTACCAGTAAATTGTCATGTAGAGGCAGTCTACTGTGTGCATCCAACATAGGCAGCCCTCAACTATTGCACACACAACTGCTATTGGCACAAGTTAAGTCAACACCTGAACAGTAAATTAAGCTATCAGCATGTGCAGATACTGTATGTATTGGATTATAGGTTCATAGGTAGGTACTTGGCTAACTACCTGTGGGCATTCATAAGCCTAGCCAAAATGTGTCAGCTTTTGCCACCCCATTGATTCATTAACTGTCCCTCTGTAGAGCAGAGCCAATGGTGGGATCCCTGGGGTGTATCTACTGTTCCCCATCCACTCTTCAAGGTTTCTCTTGAAGAGTGTTAGTGAGGGGCTCTGTATAATGTAATTAGGGATGTTGTTCCAAAGAATGGGGAGTGTCTGTGACAGGAATCCATCCCTCCAGCATCTTCCAGTTATTGTTGTGGCAAGGTTCAGCTCACTACAGCATGTGGTTCACTGTGACATGGATTCCCATAGATGGAGCATATCCATTAAGCCTGAGTTTGACAAGGCTTTGTTGGCCAGCAGAGATCATCCCTGAGTAAATGAGATGCCACTGAGTAAAGTGGGAGTTTATTCAATCTGGCTGCATAGGACATATGTTTGAGGCCAGTAATCCTCTTGGAGAGGTACATTCATGGACCTTCCAGCTGTTGGATGTGTCTTCTGAGGTACATCCCAGATGGGCTATTATACTCTATGATGGGACTTATGAGTGATGAGTAAAGGGGCACTATAACCTCAGTATGTCTAGATGCAAACCCTTTAGTAATCAGTTGGCCTACATAGAAGGATGTCCTAACTACTTTGGAGATATGATTGCCAAAGGAGAGATCACTATCTACCTTAGTCCCCAGATACCCTATTACCTCGGCTGTATTAAAATGGCTTCCACTTATGTGTTAAAATGTGGGTGCTTACTATTCCACAATGGAATGACCATGCAGTTTGTGGGACTTAGCTGGAGGCCATGACTTTGATACCCTGTGTTGGTCTCTGTGAGACCCCTTGAAGGATGTCTGTGTCAGCTGGACTGTCAAGTATGGCTCCCAGTTTGCAGTCATTGCCAAACATGGTCTGCTGTAGTCCACCTGTGTTTGCCTGTACCTCTGAGAAGTATATGACAAACAGTAGGGGTCCCAGGACTGAGTCCTGTGGTACACCAGTCATGACTGGTTAAGCGTTGGACTTGGAGACCACTAGTCGTATCATGTGGGTTCTGTGTGTAAGCCAGTTGGCAACCCATCCTGTGATGTATGGGTGTATGTACAGACTGGTAAGTTTATCAATAATACCTGAGTGGGGAATGGTGTCAAAAGCCTTGGCGAGGTCCACGTAGTATGTGTGAACCACCTCTTCCCTCATCTAACGTTTTGGTGACTGTCTGTAAGATGTCAAACAGGTTCAGTAGGCATGAACTGCACTCAACCAAGCTGACCTGGGTTGGGTCAAGTGTTTGGAGGTTACCAATGTCTTTGTTAATGAGTGCCATGAGGATGCGCTCCATAGCTTTCCATACCAGGCTAGTCAGGTTTATGGGGTGGTAGTTACTATGGTCAGTTGTGTTTCCACCTTGGTGGAGTGGAATAACCATTGCCACACTCCATTGTATGGGCATGTAGCCTGTGGAGAGGATGAGGTTGAAAAACTTAACTAGGTAGGGAGGTCAGTTTGTCTTTTAATGTTTGCAAGATGCAGTCTGGGACACCATCTGCCTCCATTGATGCTGTGTATTGCTGTTAGAGAGGGCCATTTCCACCTGTGTGTCTCTGATGTCTGGGATACTGTACTTTTCGGGCATTGTTGTGGGCTCTTTAGGGGGTAAAGTTTGCATTGAATGTATCTGCAAGGATGTTGGTGATATCAGTAGGGTCAGTATATTATGTGCTATATTGCACCAGCACAGTGCAAATCTGTGTGTTACCACTTAAATCCTTGACATAGCCAAAGAAGGCTTTGTGGTTATCTTTCAAATCCTTGCCTATTTTCCTGTTGATGTTAGCCTTGGATAATTTCATGAGGGATCTACGTTTCTTACTAATACTGGTCACGGATGTCTGGCCTTCTTGGGATTTGCTGTTTTTCTGGACTACTGTCCTACCTCTGTTGTATAGCCTGTTTATTGCAGGGGTCCACCAGACTGGTTTCCTTGTCTAGGAGGAGTGAGTCTTGGTTTTTTAGTGATGGCACAATCCGTACATCCTTGTAGGTGCTTATAGAGTGCATTTGTAAATCTGTCTGTGTCTTGAGCAGTGTTTTCCCTTAACTTGGGGGCTGTGCAACCATCTCTAGTGTTGAGAATTTAGCTGTAGGAAAGGAATACACTGTGATTTATGTGGGTGGGGGAGATGGTTGGGTCCGGAAACAGTGAATAGTTCATGGCCTGATCTAACCAGTAACCGGTTTACCTCTGCTGTGGTGCACCTGTCGCCCATGTTGGTGATTACCACTTCTAGTATGTTTCCACCCCTCATTAGGGAGTTTACCATCTGATACAGGGTATA
Organism: Protopterus annectens; assembly: GCF_019279795.1. NCBI lineage: Eukaryota > Metazoa > Chordata > Ceratodontiformes > Protopteridae > Protopterus > Protopterus annectens. Next base: position 794,121,618 of record NC_056730.1, read on the forward strand.
TGAAGTGATAAATTCCAGGAAGTGCTGGGCCTGGAAGTGAGTACTTGAGTAAATTTCCCAGTTAATGGTAGGGTAGTTGACATCGACAAATACCAGGGTGTGCGGTAGGACTGTCATGTTTTCCACTGTCTCCAGGTAGGTGGAGTGGTGGTCCTGGGTCATGGAGGGTGATCTGTAGCAGGCCACAGTTTGCATTGCAGTTGTGGCTGATGTTAGCTGCACATGGATGATCTCAGAGGAATCATGCTGCACCACTAACCTGGAGGTGTAGGTATCCCAGATAAATATGGATACAACCCCTCCATGTCTGTGTCAGTCCATGTTCTGTGACCAAAATGGGTGGTATGAGTTGTAGTCTGGTAGTGCTGGTGTGCTCTCAGGAGCCTTAAAACAGGTCTCAGTTACTGCACAGATGTTGACGTTGTTCATACTGAGGAGTGCTGTGAGTGCGTGCATGTTGTGATCATAACCCCTGGTGTTGAGTAGCATAACCCTCATTGATTCTGCTATTGTGCTATTTACAGAGGTGGGATTCACCTTTGAGACTTCCCTAAAAAGGCACCATGGGGGTGCCAGTAGTCTTGGCCAGTATTCCAAAGCCTAAGGCTGACACATAAGCCAGTATGGTAGTGTTGCATGCATGTTTCCCATCTGCGCTTGTTTCTCATCTTTCCTGTAGGTAACCTACTGGTAAGCAATAGAAAGCCTTAAACTTATACAAGTCTTCTAGTTTCCTAGATAGGCTTTTGGAGTGATTAAGTATCAGTGTTCTGTATGTTCTTGCTGTACGTAACTGTTTTCTGACTACATGGTGATATTTCACTGTATATTGTGATCTGAAAGCTCTGGTTATTCACATATTATGGCTGTGATGGCCTGCACTTTAGAGGTTCACAGATAGGTAGTAGGCTATCTGCCCAAGGGCAATTAGAAGCATAGCTACAGTGTGTTGGCTTTCTTCGCACCATTGATGAAGTAAATGAGCCTCTGTCAAGCATAGCCAACAAAGTGATTCCAGGCAGAATTACAAGAAGGTGTTGATGACTGGGGTGATGGAGGGTGATATGGGCACTTAGTGATCTAAAGAGGGCATGTTAACATGAAAAATCAACACCATTCAATTTCCCAAACAGGTCTTGCAACTATAAAACTGGAGGGGCTCCCCCAACCCCTGGCTGTATGGTTCTGAGACACATGATCCCAAGGTTACCCATTCACACATCAAGGTTTCCCTTGAAGTGTGTCAGTGAGGGGCTATGCCTAATGTAGTTAGGAATGTAATTTATAGTCTCTCATTTCATTTGTTATATGTTTTTATTTCAAGAGTTAGTGAAGCTCAGTGGGTTTGAGCGCCTCCGCCCTTTGCTTAACCTAGCTTATACATAGAAATCATCTAAATAGGAAATAGGCGGAAGTGACGTTAATGACAATAGTGTAATGGTTACAGCATTTGCATAGTATCTGTGTGTTCGCGGTTCAAATCCCAATAAAGTCAGGGATGTTTATCATGTTAAAAAGTACACCTTAACCACAGCTTGCATATATAGATAGTATCCGTCAGTATAATAGACATCTGAAATACCCATATAAACCCATGTGTGCTGGGGAGTAAAGTCAACAGAGCATGTAATGTTATGTAAACGCATAATGAGATGTTACTTCACTGAAATGTATATATCCTGAGTAGTTAGCAGATGTGGCTGTGTTTGCGTGCACAGGTTATAAATTTTAAAGTTTGTTTAACTGTTTATCTGCTGCTTTAATGTCACACAAACACTTTTAAACATGCTTACAACTGCTTAAATACGCCTTATTCTGGAGTAAAAAACATTTTTAAAGCATCGCAAGTGTTGAACCCTGGACCATACACACTACAGTCATGGGACTTACCACTAAGCCATCTGAGCTGTATATATGTTTCATAGTCTTTAGACTACACCTTATACTATAGGCATTCCACAGTACTGACCACAAATGGGGCAGTCACTTTGTGTACATATGTACAGTACATTGTAATGTACTGTAGTTTGTGATTGAACATATACAAGTCTACATATATATAACTGTTAGAAATGAATACTAAAAAAAAAAAAATATATATATATATATATATATATATATATATATATATATATATAATATATATATATATATATGTCAGTGATGTATTTTGCTTAATTTTATTTAAGTTTCTCTGCATTGCCGCCTACTTTTGAGCATTTTCTGGCTTGTTAAACTTGATTTTTGTGTTGGTAACTGTATTTAGAACACAACCTAGAGCTGATTACTGAATTTCCTGCCTGCACTTATTTTTAAAATCGTTTTTTTTCTTAAAACTTGCATTTTATCTGTCTCTGGCCTAGCACTCAAGTGTAGGGTCATTTACTGCACTGTTCTAACTTGTTGATACTTGTGAACCTCTGCTTTCCTTAAAAAAAAAAAACAAAAAAATCTTGCTTTTTTCCCACTTTTCTGAGATTTAAAAAAGTTCAGTTTCAGATTTGCTGATCTGAACTGTTTGTAAGTTTCTTGGAGGCCATTGTTTGCTTGGGCTAAAGGGAAGTCTCTGTGTTCATCAGTGGCAGTGATTAACATTGAGCAGCCTGCCTGCCCCTGTGGGAGTGGTTACTGCCTTGAAACTGTAGTTTTATTGGCCATTTTGGGTCAGTTCCTAACTCCTTGATCTCCCTCTCTTAAAACCCTCTTTTGCATGGTTTTGCGAGTTTTTGCGCATAGCGCAACATCGGGCAGTGCCGCCTAATTGGGTTAAAACTATTCCTGGCTCCACGAAGTCTGCTCTTCACTTTTTCCCTTAGAACTGCTCTATCTCTCAAAGTAAACATCATATTCTCATTCTAAGGCCCCTCACTGGTCCAAATAAGTAATTTTACAAGTTAGCACTAATTAAACCATAAGCACTAATTACTCTTATACTCTCAACGATTACCTTGTCCCCTATTGGTCCGTTTTAATTCAGCTCCCTATATTACTCTAGCATGTCCAAAGGTCAGTCAATGGTTTCCTCTCCAGTCTGGCTGATGAATCTGGGAATTTGAAGGCAATGTTACAACTGTCTCATGTACACGGACAACCCTCTTCTCCTCCAAACAGGTTTGAATATATGTGAGAGATGCAACCATATTGCCAAACTGGAGGCTGAGCTCTCTCATCTTAAAACTGGTGTAACCAGTCAAGAGGAGAAGGTAACCTCACACAACACAATTCCAGTATCACATAGTCCCACCACAACAGCGAACCAAACACATAAAAACACAAAAACATACTCGGAGGCTCTAAATAAAAATCTACCTAAGCAACAGAGACCTCCAAAGCAGACATCCAAGCAAACGCTATCCCAAAACAAAACAGGTACAACACATAGCACACAAAGTCAGTGTGCCAAGCAGTCACAGCCCTTAAGGCTGAATAACACACTTGATACTCTTGTAATAGGTGACTCCATTGTCAGACACACTGACGTCCCGCTCACCAGGCTGAATAAAGAGAAGGTCACAGTGAGCTGTCTGTCGGGCGCTAGGATCCGCCACATAACGCAAGCACTCAGGTCACTCCAAAGCAAATACAAATATGACTCAGTCATTGTACATGCTGGCGTGAATGACCTGAGACGCATTACCTCGACTACATGAAAAGAGACATAGAGGAGCTCTCTGATCATGTAGCCCAGGCTGGTATGACCCTGACCTTGAGCAGCATCTTACCCTCACCTAGAATGATGCCACAGTATAAAGACAAAATGATTGATTTTAACAATTGGCTAAAATTTTGGTGTCATTCAAAGGGGATCCAGTGTCTGTTAGCCTGGGATGACATGCTCGACAAGCCACGTTGCTTCGCTAGGGACGGCTTGCACCTGTCACCCCTGGGCTTTCGGATATTGGCAAAGGCTCTTGCCACCCCCATAGTGCTTTTTTAGGCAAGGCTCAAAAGTCAAACCCACCTCCATAGACAGCACAAGGAACAAGAAACTAAGGGTAATGCTGCTAAACGCCAGAAGTCTTAACCTCAAGATGCATGTACTCAAGCTCTCCTCAGTATGGAGGACATCGATATCTGTGCAGTGACAGAAACCTGGTTCAAGGCTCCAGAGAGCACCCCAGCACTAACAGGTTATACCTCATATCATGCTTTTGGCCCCAAAACCCGGACCGAACCACAAAAGGAGGAGTTTCCATATTTATCAAGGATATCCACACCTACAGGTTAGTGGCATTGCACGGCATCGGAGACCATCCATGTGCAACTGACAGTGAGCAAGACTGCTTTTCAGTTTATAGCATCCTACAGACCACCCTCTCAAAGTCAGGAATCCCACTGCTTTCCTGAAAACATTGGAGAACATGAAGATCTCTCCGAACACCATTATATTGGGTGACTTCAACTACCCAAACATAGACTGGGAGCATTACTCAAGCCCCAGCACCTTAGCCCAAAGGTTCCTGGAATTTATAAACTCAAATGCTATGGAACAACTAGTCACCACTCCCACAAGAGGGGAAAACATACTAGACCTGATCATTACCAACATGGGGACTCTATGCTCCATACCAGAAGTGTATGCCTCATTGGTAAGATCAGACCATAAATTAATTTTACTGGATATCCACATCCCGACCCCACCCCCAGCCCAGAAAACCACAGTGAAAAACTTGTCAAAAGTGAACTTCACATTTCTCAAAACCGAAGTGGAATCCTTCAAGGCCCCAGAACCAGTGGAAACTACGGCCCAAACTGCAGAATCCTATATAAACGCATTCTACAGACATCTCCAGGAATGCATGGATCATGCTATCCCAAACAAAATCAAGACCCAATCATCCAAAGGCAGGCGTCCAGTCTGGTGGACCCCAGCCATAAATAAACTGTACAACAAAAGGAGGAAGCTACTACATGATAGAGCAAAATCCCTAAAAGGGAAGGCATCTCTGATCAGTACTAGCAAAAATTACGATCCCTCATAAAATCCTCCAAGGCCAGCTTCGAGAGAAAAATTGCACAGGACACTAAAGACAATCATAAGGCTTTTTTCAGTTATGTTAGGAACCTGAGATGCAACTCCCAGACTTGTTCTGAGTTGACTCTAAACGACAAAAAATACACTGAACCCACAGACATCGCCAATATCCTGGCAGACAGGTTCAGTGAAAACTTCTCCACCCCCTCCACCCCAAAAGAGCAAGTATCTATCCCGGCAGAGTGCAGCCTCCCAAACATCTCTGATGCTCAGGAGAAGGCCGCCCTCTCCAAAGCAAAAAACACTGCTTCTATGGGACCAGATTGCGTCCCGGGTTGCGTCCTACATGAACTCCAAGAAGAACTAATCCCTCAAGTAAAACTGCTGTACAATCTCAGCCTCACTACAGGATATGTGCCCAAAGAATGGCGTACAGCAACAGTGGTCCCACTCCACAAAGGTGGCACCTCTGCGGACCCTGGAAACTATCGCCCCATAAGCCTGACTAGCCTAGTCTGCAAGGCTATGGAGAGGATCATCATGGAACTCATAAACAAAGACAGTGGGGACCTACAGACACTAGATCCTGCCCAATTTGGCTTTGTCAAGGGCAGATCCTGCCTTTTGAACCTGGTTGACTTCTTTAAAACAGTCACCAAGGCCATAGATGAGGGGAAGGTAGTCCACACAGCCTATCTGGACCTCGCAAAGGCATTTGACACAATACCCCACTCGGGCATCATAGATAAGCTATCCAGCCTAAATATAAACCCCTATGTCACAAGATGGGTTGCAAACTGGCTCAAAGACAGAACCCACAGAGTCAGAGTTGCTGGGGCCATGTCAGACTCGAAACCGGTCACAAGTGGCATCCCACAAGGTTCTGTCCTGGGACCTCTCTTGTTTGGTATTTACTTTTCTGAGGTACAGGCCAACGTGGGAGGACTATGGCTCACCAAGTTCACAGATGACTGCAAACTGGGCGCCAGAATCGACTCTCCAGCTGACACAAACATCCTTCAAAAAGGTCTCGCAGAGACGGATAACTGGTGCCAGAGCCATGGTCTAAAGCTAAATGCCAAAAAGTGTATAGTCATACCCTTTGGCAAAAACAATGTGCCCACAAATTACCAAATAGGTGGTAACCCATTAAGTACAGTGAAAGTAATTAGGGATCTGGGGACCCAAGTTGATAGCAATCTCTCCTTTGACAACCACATTGCCAAAGTGGTTAGAAAGACCTTCTACATAGCCCACCTCATCATGAAAGGATTCACATCTAGATCAAGAGAGGTAATCGTGCCCCTTTATTCATCCCTCATCAGGCCCATCATAGAATACAATGCCCCCATTGGGATGTACCTTACCCGACACCTGCAACAATTAGAAAGACCCCAAAAGTACCTCACCAGGAGGATCAAGGGACTCAAACAGATGCCATAAGCTGCTCGGTTAAAAAAACTCCAGCTCTACTCAGTTGCATACCACCTACTTCGAGGCGATCTGTGCCTGACATATAAAGCTATGTCCAACCCAGAATTAATGGACATGCTCCAACTCAGTAAATCTAAATCCCTTAGAGCCACCCGCTCGAGGGACTTGAACCTCAGCACAGAAATAAATAGAACATGCTGGAGGGACAGATTCATAACCCAGAGGCTCCCTTCGCTCTGGAATGGAATTGCAATTCATGTTAGGCAGAGCACCTCACTGACTCTCTTCAAGAGGAATCTTGATGAGTGGATGGGAGATCGTAGGTTTGTCCCGGGGATTACTTCCGTGTCACTATTAGACAGAGGCACAGTAAACTAAACTTTAAAAAGGGCACAGTATACTCAAATCAAGGGGTGGCGTAAGCCAAACACAATCGGGCTAGGCTTATAAATGCCTCAGGGCAGATAGCCTAGTATGGACCTATGAACCTATGTCTGCACATAGATATAAATATATATATATATATATATATATATATATATATATATATATATATATATATATATATATATATATAGATATATATATATATATATATATATATATATATATATATATATATATATATATAGGCCTACTTCTCTTAATTGACAACACAGTTTGTCGAGTAACAGAAGATCGAACCCACTTCAGTGAAAGTGCACATCATTGAAAGTGAACTTTCGCTGAAGCCGATTGTCAAAAAAAACCAAAAAATTAAATTGAAACTGTTTATGCAGGGGGACAAGCCCCCTTGCACCCCCCATGTGGGGGGCTGTGCCCTCCACACCCCCCTACTTAAATATACCAACTCTGAGATCGCAGTACAGTGGGGAAAAGGATATATTTCCTTATCCCCACTGTAACCGGCTTCATTGAAAGTGCACTTTCGATATTGTGCACTTTCGCTGAAGTGGGTATGATCTTCTGTTACTCGACAAACTGTGTTGTCGATTAAGAGAATGGGATATATATATATATATATATATATATATATATATATATATATATATATATATATACAGTTACATCTATAGCCATATATATAAACATCTATGAACACACTTCATGACACAGAAGCAATCCAAAGGAATTGAAGTGTACACAAAACACCTCTGGTATTATAACTATTAATATTAACCTAATTCACCATAGAAGGGATGGTTGTTGTGTATGTGGAGATTATGGTGGGGGAGTAATGATGGGTAATGAAATCATGCATCAAGGAGAGCCTGGGTTGGATGTTCAATAAGTGAACTGGAGGGGTATACATGGAATATGGGGACAATTTAAAAAGGACATAAAACAAGAACCATTCTCATCCATAATACACCCTGTCATGTCACATTGCAGCACCTAATTCCACAAACATATGAACATTAACATGTATCGTACATATGTACATCAACTGACTGTCACATTTGTTTTCAGTAGTGAGGAATGCCTGTAGTAAAATGTATATTCTAAACACCATACCATTTGTACATATCTCAAATGCTTTAGTGGTAAAGTCAGTGACTGTGGTGTTCATGGTCCTGGGTGCAAGAGCTGTTAATTTATTTTGAGGGCCAGAATAAGGGCTGTTGGATGCAGGTGGATTAAAGCAGTTGTAAGCGGGTTTGCACAGGTGGTGCATAAACACGGCTAAACAGATAAGCGCTTTGCAGGTTTAACCTTTGCTTAATGTCACGCAGTCCATGGGCAAACCTGTTAAAACTGCTTAAATGTGCATTATTCACACTTTCCCTACCAGTGCCTACTCTGAGAGGTAAAATAATAACCCATTCCAAGATTAGAGCCCGCAACCATGTACACCATCTTCAGAGTAACCTACCACTAAGCCACCTGAGATGTACCTATGCCAGTTGTGTATTCAGACAGGTTAAAACAAAAAGGGAGGATTGTGTGGAAATAGGACAAACCGCCATGTACCCAATGAAAGGTGTATGCTCTATATATATATATATATATATATATATATATATATATATATATATATATATATATATATATTATATATATATATATATATATATACATACATACACATACACAGAGAGAGAGAGAGATACATAGATACATGTCAATATGTAGAGATATACATATATATGTAGATATATAGATAGGTTAAAAACATCTACACATCTATGGAGATACAGATAAACTTATGCAATAATATATATTATATATCTATATCTATAAATATATATATATATATATATATATATATATATATATATATATATATATATATATATATATGTATACATACATACACACGTGTGTATACAGCATCTGAAGTGTTCATATCTGAGTATAACATGGACCATAGCAATCACACATTCTACCCCCCAAACAATATAAACATAACATATGAAGAGGATATGCCAATACACTATTACAAATATGTTCTATGGACACAGTCGCCAACACAACTACAGTGATTGCAAATATCCCTGACAGAAATACACAGACAGCTTTTATTTAGCAAAACTTTATTACATTCTAATGTATTGCCAAAAGGATTCGAGGACTAACAGTACCTGCATGCTATACAGGAAGCATTTAACAGTGCTTTAATGAATCAGCCTGCAATTACCATAGTATTAATCCATAAGGGATAGGTGTTCGCATAGGGAAAGAACCCCTACACACATATAGAAGATGTATAAAAGCGGTTCCTACACACCTGCATCTGCTATGTACACCCACCATCTCCCCCACACCCAAACTAATTACAACAATACATACTGTCATACCATAACCAATTATTCACCCACTGTACGACATCTGCTGAAACCTTAACATACCTGGACACAGACACACTAACATGGCCCTATGTGAAATAGTTGCTGTTATACAATGGAACAGCTGCTGATGTTACAGGGTTTGTTTGAACTATTCCCGTTTCAGAGGGTTGAAAAGTAATTACACCAGGACGTGTTACTGATTATCAGCACAGTATGATACACATTAACACCAAACTAAAGATGTCTGGCAAGCACACTTTAAATCCCCTAACATTAGCTGCATAGCCATGCAGCCTTGAGCTGGTCAAACATCCTGGCCGGACTGAAACATATGCAGACGTATTAGGTACAGACAAACCCTGCACAAGTAGCAATGTTCAGAAATATAACATCAGTACTCACATTTAGACCAAATCCTCTAGGCATTACACACAATATATCAGTATTTGTCTCCATACAGCTGTTGCAATAGATTTCAAACAACACTTCCAGGCTGTCTTCCTCACAAGTAAGGCAAAGGGACAACGCCCAAGTGGAGTACTCAGTTATACTCCGCTGTTGCCATGGTATTGGCTAAGGCAGTAGCTGCACAGCTGATGTGCATGTAATTAACTACTTAGGAACACCATTTGGTTATCAGGATAGCACGTTACTGATCTCTAACTATAAAAGGATGCCTTATCACACATTCAAACCATATGTATCTACCTGTAGAACAGTACAAAATACTGAAACACAAACCGGAAATGAGTGATATACCAGTCAATAACACCTCCAATTACTAAGAAGGTATGTATAACATTTAGTATGTCTGTGTATGTAGTACATGTTCTGTAAGAATTACAGTGTAATCAATGCATATAGTGGAAATAGCTATCTTGTAGTGATGAATTGTTGAGCAGTAGTAATGCTTGTAGTATTCTATGTGTGTACTGCTGTAGGTCACAAGGCAAACTCATCATACACCACAAGGGATGATATATATGGGCTTGGAACTCACAAATTCTCTTCCAGCCACTGTCAGTGTCAGGGTTGGTCCAACAAGTATGTGCTATAACAGGGGATAGTATATGTTGATATATTGTAACAAAAGAAATATGTATGGGTGTATAAGTAAGATGAACATGTCAAAGGTGGGCTTACTGTGCAAATATGGTTTGCATTGTGGGATATTGTGCCAATAACTGTGTAATGTACAGTATGTTAGGCAGATCTGTATTCCATTGTACATAGCATTTCTGTTATGTTATGCAAATATTAGTTATGTCTATTGGCAATTACAATACTCAATAACAGGATACATATGACTTGTATTCATCTGATAGTTTAGCAGCATGATAGCAAATATAACTGGAAGAGCTAGGTAACTATCCATGCACATAACACATGTAATATCCACCTCTCTAGTATTGTTTGCAAGCAATAACAGTTGTGCATGTGTACATGTTATGCAAATGTTTAGTGACCCTTGTTACAGGGATGGGCCAAATGGCTATGTGCACACCTACATAGAGTGGATATTGAGAGTAGAGACACACTGGTTGAACTTTCAGGTTTGTGTAGCCTAACCTGTCATTGCCAACCTAACAGCCGCTTGCACATACTGTATGTAAGGTAGTGCACAATACTGGTAATGAAATAGGTTGCATATCATCTTTAACTCTGGTGTAACATCTGCAGTAGGAGTATAAGATGTAGGAGACTGCTTCCATGTGTAATAGCTGCTTCATAGGTGATGGCTTACACTATCTGATTATATCCTGATCATGTTGATGGTGGCAGCAGAGTCTATTGATACATGACTCTGTTTGGGGAGTTGGTGTCTGTGCCCAGCAGAGCTCATGGTTCTGGCGGATATGTGAGTATATACCCAGGAAAGGAAATAGACCTGTAGACACTTGCTTCATTTGTAATCAACTATCAGGTTGTGATGTGCTCCTCAGAAGAGGATTGCTGCTAAAGGTAGCTACTATGTTTCTGTAACAGCCAGTGTTGTCACGTCCATAACACAAATAATTACTTGTGAGCATCACTGTCTAAAACATCTTCATAAGCAATAAGTACACTAAATACAGTACCTGGTACTTATAGTACTGAATGCTCATACAGGCATTTCCACTAGTCAGCTACTGGTGTTTACTAATGTCAGCTTTGTGCATGTGGCCATCCTGGGGGAATGTAATCTCTATGCCATGTACACTGCCAAACCCACCTAACACCACACCCCTCACATTGTCTGGGATGCAGCTACAGGGTTAAGCTGGAAGGCAGTCCAGTCTACAGCCATGACTGAACTGGACAGTCATGAGATGTAGGTTAACACATGCATCCCATCATCACAACCAACACATACCCTTACCAGAACACAGTAAGGACACCCACACATACTACCAGAAATTACACACATTCACAGAGGCTAAGTATCTGGCCAAGCAAGTGACCTCCCAAGCTGGAATAGACAGACAACAAAGTAAAGAAACGGTATGACATAGTTTGCATAATTATGCCACACCTCAGAACACGTGGCCGGAAACATGCCCAACAGTACTCATTTGTGAATGCAAACTCTAGCACTATGTTACACACCAAGCTATACGAGGACAAACATACTGTCAGCTGCCTATCTGCCATGAGTAGCCACATACCCATACACTCAGACCACCTTTTGAACTATACATATGGCCCTGGCATATTCCATGTCGTTGTGCAGGACCTGTGATGCAGTAGCCTGGACTGCATGGAAACGCACATGTAGGAACTGTCATGTCTTCTACCTCATGCAGGTATGTCCCAAGGCCTGGGTAGCATTCTGCCATTGGCCAGAATGATACTGCAGTACAGGGACAAAAAGATTGTATTCCACAATTGTCTTATGTACTGGTGCAATTCAAAGGGTATCCAGTATCTCTCTGCCTGGGATAACATGGTTGACATACCGTGATGCTTTGCCAAACAGGGCCTGCACCTGTCACCCCTGGGAATCTGGATACTGGCTAGGGCTCATGCTTCCCCTGTAGTGTTTTCATCATGTAAAGTTAAGTGAAAGTCCACTGCTGTAACAGGGACAGCCAAGCAATAAACTGCGGGTCCCGCTACTCAATGATACATTTCAGAAACTCAATATGGACTCATATGTCAATCCTTAACATGGAGAACATATCTGTTCAGTGACTGAGATATGGTTCAATGCTCCAGAGAGCACACCTGCATGACCATGTTATAACACATACCTCACCGCTTGCCGGTTACCCTTTATTGGAACACATGGGCCACAGGTGTGTCCATATTCCTGAAGGATATGTACACCCCCACGCTAGTTGCACTTGCATAACTTCAGATGCATTATGCTGAGCAACTACCTTTGTGCCAAAGTGGAATCCAAACTGCACCTTGTGACAGATCACCCACCATGCCTCAGAATTCCCAACTGTCATATTGTGTTGTAATGGGGAATATTAGGATTGAGACAGAAAACCATTATAATGGGTACTCTCAACTATTCCATTATGAACTGGGAAGACTCCTCATGTACCAACACCTGCACTCAATGCATGTTGGATTTCATCAACCCCAATGACCTGGATAACCATAGTCTCTTAAACAGGGCTAGCAGTATGCTACACATAGTCAGTCTTCAAAGCCAAAGTTTTGCTTCTTAAGAGCAAAGTGGTGACTGTCATGGCAACCATGCAGATGGATAATGCATGTGCAAATGCTGAATCCTATACAAATGAACTTTAAGCACTCTCATAAGTGCAGTGATTGTGCCATTGAAACAGAACCAGGATTCAACCAAACACAAACTAGAAGGCAAACTGGTGGTACCCTGCCTTAAAGTGTACCACAGAAGGTAGTAACTGTTGCTAGAGTAAACACACATGAGTGGAGGTGATCCTTGGTCAGTCTCAGTAAGATGCAGATACATGATATAAAACCACACAAAGCTACTGTGAAACTAATCAGCCACATATTATGAGGCCAACCACAGAGCATTCTGTAGCTGTGTCATGAATCATAATGGCAACAACAAGACCTGCCGTGCTTCAGAGCACTATGGCATGGGAAGTACTGCACCTACAGAAATAGCACCTGTTCATCCAGATAGGGTCTTGGAGAACCTAAACCCACTCCCACCACCCCCCAAAAGATACACATATTTATATATCCATGTACACTACAGAGCCCCTGTAATAACAACTATGAAGGTACAAGCTGCACTCTCTAAAGCCATACATACAGCTTTCATGGGACCTGTCAACATCCCAGGGTGTATACTACAGAATTGTCAGAACAATGTGCTCTCCACATACACATCATGTTCAATCATAGCTTCATGTCAGGCTGTGTACACACTGAATGGTGCACAGCAACAGTTATCACACTCCACAATGGGGGAGACACCACTGGTAATGGGAAATAGTGCACTACTTCCCTGCTGAGTCTGGTCTGTAAGGCCATGAACCATGATCAACTTATTTGATGTAGTCAGTACAGATGTAGATGACAGTAAGGTTGAGTCACACAGCATATCATGACGTTGCCAGGTCTTAGGACACCATCACCCATACTGTGTTCCAGCTACACTCAGTAAACTAGGTGTATATCCCTATGTAAAAAACACAAAAAAGGCAATGGATACTAGAATGAGCACGACCAGCTCTTCAAACTAAAAAAGACACACTGATTTATTTAGTAAGCGCTTTCGAAGTTTGGTATATCCCTATGTCACAAGAGTGGTTGGCAACTGGACTGCTGGCAGAACCAACACTACAGAAGATGTCTGACTAATACATGCACATCAAACCAGTGCCAGCTACAGTAATACAGGGATCCTGGTACTCCTCCTCTTTGTTATCTTTACCACACAGACTAACACATAAGGCATCTGCCTATTGATGTTTGCAAATGACTATGAACTAGGAGCAATAGCTGACTCAATGAGTGCTGCGGGCAACATACAGAAGGGCCTTTGTGGGTCAGATGTGTGGTATGTGATGTATGGCTACAATCTGACAGCTAAGTATTGCATTGTCATCCCCTATGTTAAAAACCTTGTACCCATGAACTACCATCTAGGCAGCAGTCAACATAATGGAAACTGTGTGTGTATGGGATGCAGCTGGACAGTAGTCTTTCCTTTGATAGTTACTTCACCACACCAGTCAGGTAGTCATATGTGGCACCCCTAATCATGACAGGGTGCCACCCATGAATATATAGATCATTGTTCAGCCATACTCAATACTCAAGTGACCCATAATAGATTACATATCTCCTTTAAGGGTTATTAGCCATGTTCAGATGGCATACATTGGCCTTTCCAATTCCTAGCTCCACTATGTAGCATGATGCCTACCCTGAATAAAGCCATGTCCAACCCAGAGATGTTGGACATGCTACACTTACACATCCTGATTTCAAATAAACACATACTTCATGGACATCCACCTTTCTAGTACAAGGATCACAACATGCCTGACAGATCTCTGTCCCATACACTTTACATACTCCTGCCATACTATGCATCCCTGTCCAGCAAAGCTGCACATTGCCCCTCTTTGTGACATGCTGTGATGACCGCATGGCAAATATATCAGTAACCCTGTGGATCAGTTCTGTGGCACTGCTTGAACTGGCCACTGAAACTTATCTGTCTGTTGGCTACAGCTAGGTAACCTTTCAGCCTAGGCTCATAAATGGCCCAGGGCATATAGCCTACTAGCTCACTATGACCATACATGCTATAGTTGATATCCAACCCTGCAAATATCATCAGGCTAGCCATTGTCCAATGTGTTTCACATGTGCAACACAAGTAATACATGGCGGGATGCTAAACAGCTGTACAGTGTCATGTAGATGTATGTGGCAAAACACATACATGAAAACTTTCTGTGAGCAAGTTTGCAGGGTCACAGGTCATGTCTCTTAAGGCTGTGTATGACTATATATGTGACATATACACAGCATTAAGGTAAATTGCATTAATGTGAACACATCCAAGCATGTGCTGATATGTAAAGACACCAGTACAGTCAAACAGACATGCCCGCATCAAGACATCCACATGGAGTATGAGCAATGTCATCACTTGACACACACATATATGGTGATAACATCAAATCACCAGTAATTGTGAAATGTGTGTGAGTTAAACATGTCAGTGGTGTTAGTGTCATGTAGATTTGCAAAGCCATATTTGTAATCTTAATAAATGTGATACACGTGTATGTTCAGCTGTACTTCTGTACTTCTCTGTGAGTTACTGTGACCTGTCTCCATCATTATGTCTTCCAGGTATGCCACATGCCAGGCTGCCACCATACACCCGCTTGGAGGATGAGGCCCTCATTCCATATCTCCTCGACAACCATGTAACACTCTTCAGCCATGTGCCACAGGATGCACAGCACTGGGATGCCCACTGGGAGGAACTCTGCAGGAGGGTAAATGATGTTGGCAGCCACAATTGCACCTATCAACAGGTGTGCCGACACTGCATGGACTTCATAAGATGGGCGAAACAGCATGCTAATGTAATCGACAGGGAACAAGGTGCAACAGGTGGGGTGGGCCACTCACCCAGCCCCCACTCACACGTACCAAGGAGCTACTGGCCAACTTGGAGACACCTGCAGACCTCCATCCACAGGCTTTAGCTGGTATTGTGGAGGTGGGTGTCTCTCAACCACCGTGCCTGGGGTTGCCTGGTAAGTCACTACTGCACATATAACCAGAGGTGGCTGGTGACTTCAAATCAAAGGGAGGCTGCAGGAGACAGCTAAATGGGTGTGGCCATCTGGGAGGGGTGTGGACAACCAGAAAAGGGTGGGTTTATGCTAAAAATTGCAAAAACTGGGCTGTTAATTAAATACACTGGCCTGGGTGCCAAACCCTCATTATGAGAGTCCAATCAAGATAAAAATGAATTGTAGAAAAAATATTTCACTGCATTGGCTACATGACAGCTTACTTAATATCTAGATGGAAACAAAATGGTTTTGTGGCATGAAAAAAATCTTTTTTAAATGCCTGTCAAAATCAGGTATAAAAAAAGCAGCACTCAACTCAAACCACTTCTCCTTGCACTGCAGTTCTAATTATAATTTATATTCAGCTTCATAAAAGTACCAAGTAACATGCTGAAAGTAACAATTTGTGTCATACCCCCAGTTGTAAAAATGTTTCTTATCCAAAAAGGACCTGCTGCCTGATAACTATCTACTTGTTTCATGAGGAAAACATGATCAAAATAAAAAAAAATGAACAGCAAACAAGGAACAAGCTCAAGATAAAATGCTTAAAGTATTACTGCACAGGTTATGGACAACACAAGATAGATTGGCATTCTGTTTAGTTTACGGGTAAAGCCTGCAAAGATGACTACAAGTCTCCAGTAAATGTAATGAGCTTCTGAAAATACTGTAACCCTATCCTTTATTACAAATACTGTTATATGAATTTCAATACCTAAAGCTTATATGCTATCTAGATTTGTAAATATTCTCTGCCTGGCAACAAAAAGGATTTCAGTATTGGTAATTCTTTAACAGTATGCTCATTAAAGCTTACTTGCATCTTACAGTCTCAGACAAGCTTACCTGATGGTCATTAAAGCAACAGGCACTGCAACAAACATGCATTTTCTGAATAAGAAGAAGCATAACAGTATAAAAATATGACAGAAAACCAGAACATTCTGCAAAAATCAAGGACAGATGAAAAGCCACTGTAGTACTTGTGTCTAGCTTGGATGGGGGGATACTCTGCACACTTACACTGCATAACTGATCCTTGCCTTGACTGGACACATCCAGAGTCTCTACATGGGGGAGTGAGGTGCAACAAGTATGTCAGAATTTGAAATGTCTCTGGCTGACGGTGATGGCCCTGACACATTTGTCATACCTCTCAGCTTCAGAGCAAGAAATATGGACAAAAACACAGAAGTGGGACAAAGGCCCAAAAATAAGGACAATTTTTAAATATTGCTCTTAAGTAGGTCTTGCATCAGTATGAATTTTCTGAAGGGTATGAAATCTGAAACTCAAATGTCTGTCATTATTTTCTAACTTCAGTCTTTAATGATTGCCACTAATTTGCCAGAAAACCACACTTTTATGAAAAACTGACCAAAAATGTGATGAAAAAACATAAAATAGCCACACAATACAGCCTGGATCCTGTCAAAGAAGGGATACTTTTTTTAAATATTAGTACTGTTAACTTGAGCAGCTGACAAAATAAGAGAATCTATCTACATGCATTTCTGAAATTAAAAGTAATCTATAACTCTGATCATTACAATTATTTATTAATTGTAAACCCTCCACATCTTCTTCCAAATTTGCCATTTTGTGGAGGGATTATTAGGGGGAGAGCAACATTTTGAGCAAAATTGGGGACAGTTGAAAGATTTGGATATACCAAATTCTATAAAGTGATCTATTTGCATGTACCTTTCAACCTCTTAACACAGGAAATCTGGACAAGGCCAAATATATTGGGGGAACATATAAACAGTACTAAAATTGCTCTTGTATAAACTTAGACAGTTGACAGAATAACAGGTATTGCTTTAGCATGTATTTTTCTGAAGGGTATAAAGTCTGAAACAATGTCATTATTTAGTGACTTAATTCCTAAATGATTTGCCAGAAAACTACAAATTTTATGAAGAACAAACCAAAAGTAAGAAGCAAAATCTATTCATTCTGCAAAAATCTGGAGAGTTGAGAGGTATAGTTCAGCTGGGGATGTCAGAGTTTGCCGCCCTTCCCCCTCACAAAATCATGGTCAAATGCGGCCTCCCCCCTCTGCAGCTATTCCAATGTCCCATTACTTGGTTATTTCACCTCATTTACCATAAACACTGTAATGTGCATATTGCTTTACTTCTACGATGATTTGGATTTCATTTAAAAGTTTTATTTTACATTTTACAGCACAAACACTAACACTAATAGACATCTACTAAACAAAGTATTTCAGTCCCACAATGAAAATAGATTTAGCATTAAAACTTTTCTGCCTTTGAAACTCACATTCAATGAAACATCATTGAAACCCACATTCAAAGAAAATACATCTGGCCAGTGGCAGATAACAATGAACTCTGGGTTGTTTTCAAATCATAGGCTCCATGCACAGGAAACATATATGTGTTCTCTGATACACCTTCCTGATTGCATTAAATTATATTCCTTGTATAATACAGTGCAGTTCTTAGAGGGCATTTTAAATTTATTGTTTTAAACATTTTTCCAGTAAACAATGAAACAAAATAAATGCACTAATAATGATAAAACTGCCCAATTCAGAACATTTCCATCATAAAAGTCTATTCAAACTTCTACAATCCACCAGTATCAGTAAATATGCACAATCTCTGCATAAGTAAAAGTCATCTAAATAATTCCACATTAAAGAGATCTGTAACTAAATGAAGAGGTTGCTGCTAGCAAACAACTTTATAATTCATTGTTTCATCTACAAATAAAATGCCTGTTGCCCTTGAGGAATAAATTGCCTATGTCAAAATGGAAAAGATGATAAGCTAGTAATATTGCAATAGGGAATGGATGGCAAACAGATAACAGGTTAATCGTTACTAGGTATCTCTGCCAAAGAGGACATTCTCAGGACTGCAGCATCTACCCCCTTTAAAAGTGCAACACAATACAGTATCAGCAATGCATCTATATACTGTGAAAGTAGAACCCACAGCCTTCTGCATCAAACACAAGTACACTACCTGTTATGCTATTAACAAGGCAAGCAGATTCAGCATAAGTAGCACTAAACATCTCTTCAAGCTCTCAGCTCCCTGTAAAATCCACTCAACACAACTGTATCTGTCAACTTTGAAGTACAAGAAATCTGGAAAAAGACAACATTTATTGGGGGGGGGGGCAAAAGCCCAAAAACTAGGGACACATTTTAAACATTGCTTGTATAATCTTGGAAAGTTGCTAGAATAAAATGCTGCATTACCACAATGCATTTCACTGCTAAGCTTTAAACCCAGGACCCTGTGCACTGCAATCAGAGCACTATACCACTATACCAAATTAGCTGCTTCTTAAAAGACAGACTGAAACTTAAATGGCTATCATTTAGTGAATTCACTTCTCACCACAGCTCTCAACCTCTTAGCACAAAACAGCTAGACAAAGACAACAACAGGGGAATACAGCCCCCAAACATATTCAGTGATTCAGTTCTCACCATAGCTGTCAACATCTTAGCACAAAAAAACCTGGACAAAGCCACTATACAGCCCCAAAAATAGGGGCAGTTTTCAAATATTGATCATATAAACATAAAATTGCTATAATAAAAGGTTTTGTTACCATGCACTTTCTGAAGAATATGAAGTCTGAAATTCAAATGCCTGTCATTATTTAGTGAATTCAAAGTTCTGAAAACCACAGATATTATGAGGAACAGAACAAATATGAGGCAAACATTTCACAAGTGGCTGTGGGTAGGACAGCTAAGCTTTAGCTACCTGATTCCCAAAACACACGCACACACACACACACACACACACACACACACACACACACACACACACACACACACACACACACACACACACACACACACACACACGACACCTATATTTCCACAGACATCATTACTTTGTGGTAGTGCTGATACAGCAGCATTTTTCTACACTTTAGGTACTAATTGAAATAATTAGAGATAAATAACAAACAAAAAACTTTTCACCAGAATTACATTCACCCGCTCTGTTTTAAAGGTTCACAACAGAAAAGCAGCTAATAATCTCTTTCTGAAGTTTGCTATCATACCTATGTTTATTAAGCTAAACAATGCTTAATCCGGCTTTATCCTGATAAGTAATCGTCATTTAGTGTTGCAAAAATACGGGAACGGGCAGTAATACATGCGATAATGATGCTAATTGCTACCTGTTCATCCAGTAAACAATGTCAGAGAATTCTTATTCATTAAGCACACTCATACCAGCAAGTTTGTTAAAAGTATGGTCATTCATTTTTGTCTTGTTTAGTAAGGGAAACTTAAGCTTCACATGCTGGTTCTAGACTGTTTAAAATCAATAAAAATAAAATGTATTCTGATTTGGTTGACTCTCTGCAGTAGCAGGCAAGCTATACATCACATGTAAAAAAAAAAAAAAAAAAAAAAAAAAAAATTCCGGGTCTCATTTTTGGGGTTGTGGTGGGAAGAGCTTCCCTCTCCGCCACTGGTATAGAAAAAAATATAATAGCAGAGGAGCATATTCTTATGTTGCAGCGTCCCTAAATGAACATTTGTATATATATATATATATATATATATATATATATATATATATATATATATATATATATATATATATATATATATATATTCACACACACACACACACACACACACACACACACACACACACACACACACACACACACACACACACACACACACACACACACACACACACACACACACGCATCTATGTTAAATTTCAATGGAAGAAATGACTATGTGCACACACTCCATTAAAGAACCTACATAGTTGCTGCTTGCCCCAAAGCTACCACACTCCGTAATGGAAGAACTGACTATATGTACATGCCCCGAAGACTACACTCCATTTGTTAACTTCTGCTTTTAACTAAATTATAAATGTATACCTCAAATGTTCAGTTCTTCCATAGTACTTGCTGCTTGCCCACACTCCGTTTGTTGGAAACCACTGTTCAATTATGCTTCTGCCATAATAATCACTGCTTGCCCAGAAAACGTCTGTTCTGCCAGAAGGAGTTTTCTTCCAACTGAATCATAAATATTCAGTTGAACCTACATGCTTGTTGCCACTGTTCAGTTCTGCGTAAGGAAACCCAACTAAAAGTAAAAACGGAAGAACCTACATGCTTGCTGCTTGTCCCGCGAGAGCAAGCTAGCCAGCCATATATTGCATTCTGCAAGAGCAAGTTAATAGGTCCCAGCCTGCAGACATTGCAGTCCGATCCCCTTTACATCTATGCAGTTGTAGCTGCATAGACTTCTGGGATCTCTGTTTCGAATGGTATTCCCTAATTCGGACTGGTTTACTAGCAGTCCAGATTGATTCCTATGCGATGGGAATAACATGTATGCATGGGTGGAGTTTTGGAATGCGAAGTTGTACAGTTTCGGGATCACTTTCGTTTTTATTTCTTTTTTAATGGGTTAACTTGTGCAGATCGCTTTTTTTTTAATTTCATTTTATTTTACAGCTGGGGGTGGGGCTGCAGTCCTGCAGTCCAATAGCACGAGCCGCCCTGCATATAACACAACTATATTTCATATAGTTACACGTGTTACTGTACAATATGTAATGTAACATCATATGAAAGGCATGTATGCGCACATGCCACATACTATAGTCTCCTACTCTATGTATGCACAGATGTGCATACTCCATAGTATAGTCTATTGTACTGGCTTATGTGCTAACATGGACATCGCACCCTGTAGCTATCACACAGGTGTGGATAATGATCTTACTGCTGTGACACTCCTATTTAGGTACCTCTGGCATTTTGCAGTGACACCAGCATGTTGCAGGTGAGATTGTTATTTGCCAGGCTTGATAATGCACAGATCATATTAATTGCATGCCATCTGCCATGTGGCCATTTAACACACGTACACATAACATAATGTATGATGGTCCTGTTAATATACACTGGTCAGACCTGCAATGCATCACAGTGGTTACCCATGTGGAATGACTGAAGACTATATGAAACACCTAAACTAAACCTTACAAACTGTCATTGCCAGATGTGTGGACAGCTGTGAATACAATGGTGGAGGTGTGGTTCACTGTAGGGACAGGTACTACAGATCAGCATTACACATGTGGGAAATACAAACAGTACTATACAGAGACCATATGTGTGCACACAGTCTATATGTTTTGGAGCTGGAGTATGACCAGCCCACAGGATTCACCCTTGTGGATTATACCCATGCTATGAATATCACACAATGTCATGTGCTATCTGACATGTCCATGACATATAGTCAGCTGACTGCAACACAGCTCAACTATCCTGCAAAACATGGTATCTCACATACCAAACATAACACCCTTTGTCTGCATAACCCTGTCCTCAGTGGAGCATATGACATCTATGGGTGTATGTCATATGGGATAACACTGACATGTGACATAGATGCCCATCACAACCATTGGACAAAACATGTGTACACATGGCCATGGAGGATGGCCAGAGACATGAAGCAACACACACAGTAGAAGTGATGCACATGTGTGTACACCCTGTTGTACATTGGCTCGACCAATACAGCTATGGCCTTTGTGTAATGGTGATATTGCAGATGTGAAACACAAACATAATACAGGCCTGTGCACAGCTTGTGTAGGCATGACATCAAAACCACCACATAACATGTCTTGAATATCTTGACTGCGTCACGACATGAAAGCATTCACCTATACAGTATCCAAATACATACATGTGTTGCACAACATACACATACAGCCACAGCAGGCCACAGATACAGTACATTCACCTTGCTTGTGTCAGACATCATTGTCATGCTTGCTCCTCATGTGTGTGAGGTACACAGATGGCATGTGGGACATGGAGTACTGCTAAGTTAGCCATGTCTAGGCATAGTTGCCAGGCATCAGGAATATGGTTGCAGATGTGCAGGGGTGTCATCTGTGTACCCCACAGTGACCTGTGTCACACATTCCACATTAGGGTTTAGTGTGTATACACCTCAGTGACGTGGGTCACATTCCACATAAGATATGTATTGTATCTGAACACAGTCACGGCTAAGAACTGTGTCTGTAACTCACACTGTATAGCAATAGTGAAGCCACGTGGTGCCCTGCAATGGCTATGCCCATCAGCTCAATGTGCAGTATGTCACTGCATATTTGTAGGGTGGACTGACAACATTGCGTCAGCTGAAGGTCCATGTTGGTATAACACGTCCCTGCATTGGGACACCATTACCTTACTGTATATTTGAAAGGACACCATTGTGTTACACATGTATGCATGTCATTCAACACACCAGTAGAAGACATGTCATACTACATGTGATTGGCAAGGTCATATGCCACGCATCAGGCTGGTGTACTGTTAACCTGTGCTGGTCTGTGGCACCATTGCAAAGTTGGGGCAGCCATGTCAAACATGTGTGTACAGCCACATGCACATAGACTCAGCTCAGGGGTAGGCAGAATAATGTTGAACAGACATGCACTGCTTTGGGGGAGATATGCAAGCTAGGGCTCAGGCAAACATAGTATTCACTCCACATACCCTTCTGCACATGTCCTCCTTACACATAGGGGCAGTGGCCAACACAAAGCATCAGTGGCAGATGTACAAAGGTCAACGATGGTCTGTTAACATGTGGGGTATGTTGCACAAAACATGGTAGTGTGGTGCAATGGTGCATAGTGCATGCATTGTGTTGCAGGTATGGGGCATAAGCAACTAACACAAATGGTGAAACACAGGGATGTATGCTAACTACTACTATAAATGTGTAAGGTGCATGCCTTCTGCTATAACACATGCATGCTGTTGTGTGCAACTCAGAGATGTATGATAACTATAACACTATAATTGTCTAAGCTGAATGCCATCTGCCATATCACTTGCATGTTGCATGTTGTTGGGTGCCATAGCATGTGTCTGTCTGTGTGTCTGTCTGTGTGTGTCTATCTGTGTGTGTGTGTGTGTGTGCTGTGCTGTATAACCTGTAATGTATGTTTCTTGTCTGCCCCTCACAGGTGTTGATGTAGGTGCATTGCCCACCTGTGGTCCACCTGATGTTAGTGTCCCCACAGACTCTAGCAGTGATGATGATGAAAGTATGATTGAGGCACAGGCAGGGTTGCCAGGGGCTGAATCTGTGCCATTGGTTGCCATTCCACCTATATTCCCCTCATCCCCACACATAGTTCTCCTGCCTACACATACCCCATCACCAGTGGCCATAGAGGAAGGACAGTTGGTGGATGGTAGCATGGAACATGGAAGTGTGGAGACTATGGAAGGTGTTCCTGCACACCATGATCCCAGCCAACTGACTGGTGATGTCCCACACAGGCATGTGCCCAGTGCTGCTCATAGGAGGACCACTGGTCAACATGCCCCTGCAAGACAAAGCACATCAGCTGGTGTCACCAGATGCATGTTTCAGGCTGTAATGGAGGCACAGGCATGTGCTGAATGGCACAACAGAGAAGATCTGAGGCTTCAGATGGCTGCTGTCTGTTATTTAACTAACAACATCTAGAGAATTGCAAATGCTCACCATCATCTTGCAGATGTCTTGGATAGATGATTGGGTGACATGGTGGGAGTCCTTTACAGTGGCATGTCAATCCTCGAGTGTGGAATGTCTGTGCTTGAACATCTGGTGGGAGTGAGGCGTCAGGCACGTGGACGTAGGCCAGCTACATCACCTGTTGAACATCTATGTGAACATGCTACTTCACAGGACCGCTCCCATAGTAGCAGTAGCAGCAGCAGTGCAGCTGGTGCTGGGCTGTCCACACCAGGACACAGCGGTCCATGTGCACGTGGTCCTGGACGGTCCCAACAGGGACATGGTTCCAGTGGACATGTGTCATCAGACAGTACCCAATCTGGACCTCTGCCTGGTAGTGTCCATGCAACCCCAGGCAGGCGCAGGTCACATGGCCATGGCTGGATACCATGAACTATGGAACTTGCCCTGTACAGTCTGCAGCTGTCAATAATACCCCAGTGTAGGCCAGCCACATGCCAGATCTGTGTGCATACATACACACACACACCAGAAACTAATGTAGGGCACCTCAACACACACACGCATAACATCCACACACACCCAATGATATCAAAGGCCCTAAGCCACACACATGATGCCATTCAATGGTGCAGCCTAGGCCTCTGGCAAACTTTATCACCCTGTGCATATGATGATGCCTGTGCTGCATCCCTGTCATCCACATCATCGGTGCAGGGAAATGCTCATATGGTCTGATGCACAGGGTGAACACACTAGGAAAACAATTGTAGATTAATATTGTTGAGTAGTGTTTGACAGGCAATGGACATACCATGCATTCCAGTTTTAGAATGCATTTGGTATGTTTGACAGTATGTATCTTGTGTAACAGTAACTGCATGTTGATCTTGATGTTCTGCCTTCCTCTTTCAGGTGTAATTGCATGTGCTGGGGGATGTCAGTGTTTGCTGTAAGTGTCCCATATGTAAATGTTGACTACTCACAGGTCTGTATGACAATACCTGCATGCACTTTGTAGCTTCCACATCACAGTTTTAATCTCCCAAGTTTCAATTATGGTTACTGATCTAATGATCCAAGAGCATGATAGCTGTGTAGTAAGCTACTGTGTTCACAGCTGTCACATCCATAGTGGGTGACATCACAGGTATAGTTACCTAGAGTGGGGAGGAGGTAAAAGAGTGGTATAGCAGATGACAAGGGTAAAGGCCAGTGGAAAAAGTGGCTTCTCATTGGAAAGCAGTAATAGCCACTCTCATGACAGGATGCAAACACAGACACACCTAGGGATTCACAGACACAGTAACACACCCACACACTCAGGGATTCACAGACACAGTAACACACTCACACACTCAGGGATTCACAGACAGTAACACACACTCTGGCACATGCACACACACACACACACACACACACACACACACACACACACACACACACACACACACACACACACACACACACACACACACACAGTTGCCAGTATTGAGATGAGAACCCCTGCCTATGTGCAAATCATTATTACAGTGCTACGCAATTACAAGACACGCCACAGAGATTACACATGTACAGGTAGTCAGAATGGCCTAAGATCGAGGAAATCAAAAGCGATACTAGATTGCAGTAAGTGAATGTGGGGTGGGGGGTTCATCAGTTGGCTATGCAAGAACAAGCCTCACCCTAGGGTGTACATGTTTACAGGCAGTTAAAATGTCCTTCTAAGACTGATGACATCAACAGGGATACTAGCTTGCATTGAGTGGATGGGGAGAGGGGGCCTTAACATTTCACTATGGTAAAATACAGCCTCACACCAGGGACTGGACAGCCATACACACACGCACACACACACACACACACACACACACACACACACACACACACACACACACTGTGGCATTCACAAAGATATACACCTATGTCACACACATACAGACACTTGACATGTGTGAGATTCAACCACCTGCCTATGCCTTTCTTTCTACACTTCACTCTGTACTGATGTCTACCACAGTGTTCAGGAGACTGAAAAACATTTGGGATGTATTCCCCACCATACGTGACATATATGGACACACACACACCCACACATGCCAGTACTGTGAATCAAACACCTGTCTATCTCATGATAGGTATTACAGAGTTACAGTGCTATTGCAAGCACTACAAAACATACTGACTCTTTCCTTTGATACCTGTGCTGATATATGCACAATATATGCACAGGGGTGGTGTTACTTTTACAGGTGTCAAGAGCTTTGCCTTCAGTGTCATGCTTACTGCATTCTACATTGTGTGTCTTCCATTTCAATTAACAGAACCATAGCGTAGCAGTTAAACAGGTTATTGTAGGAATGGTTGTAACACACTTGTGAGCTGTCCTCAGTAATCATTCATCTGCAAAGTAGCCACCACTTAGTAATCATGTCCAAACATCTGTCCATACCTAAAGTACAGCTTACTGAACTTTGAGCATATCACCATATACAGTTGGCAATGTTGAGGCTGCATTGCAACAGCATGATGTACTAAGAGAACAGTCACCTTCAAACATCAGACACTGCAGATGCATGGAAGCTAAACACACATCAATGCATGTACACATATGCAGTCTCCATCAGTAAGTGGACTAGCATGTCAAGAGGATACATTCCACACCTTCCCCACACCATGTGTGAAACCTAGCCAAGAATTACACCATAATGGATGTTGTATTCATGTACTGGTAGGGCACACATCTACCTTCGCTGAGTAGCCAAGTGTACATTCATGCCAATAGCACATATCAGCAAGACACACACAGAGCAATATTCCATGTCATGATCCCACAAACTGTTACTTGAAAGTTCCACGGTGAAACCAGGGCATTGTAATGGTCAACAGTGAGCACATCATATATGCCACACACACCACATGATTACTGGAAGATTGCCAGCAATGTGCTCTGTTTGAGCTAGGCATTGCACTCATTCAAGCATGTGTGAGGTCTGTGGCTTGTAAACATCTCACCCCAGCACGTTCTGGCTATTGTGGTAATAAGGTTAATGTCCAGACAGCACACAGCATGCATGGCTTGCAATTGTAGACATGGGCTATATGTAGGAGCTGTGGGCACACATGGCTGTACATGTCATGGACATATCACCTGTAACTACTCAGGAACATACAGAGCATAGCTGTATTTCACTGAGTCAGTCAATACAGGCCATGTGTGTAGGTCCTATGATCCTGTTATTTGGGTATGTTTGTAGCCATTGCATTAGGTGGACATGTCTAATGACATACATGCCACATGGGTTGTTGTATGATATGATAGGTGTTATGGGTGACCAGTAGAGAGCGAATATTACCTCTGTCAACATAGATATCAAACCTTATGTACTGTTATCATTCAGCAGCCATGGACCTATCTGCCATGTACATGTGTGTAATGAATGTAGCCACCTGTATGTAGAAAGGACAACAACAGCTAAGGTATTTTCATTTATGTGGTTTGAGTGTGGGATGTACATATCCAGGGCAGGTACATTTAGGTCATATCCAACCATGAGGATGTTGTTTACTGGTGTACAGCAACAATCGACTGTGTTAATGCTGACAACATCCGAGGGACCCTGGTATGTGAACAACTGACCTGGTTACAAACAGTGGTATAATTGCATTGCATAACACATTATGCAACTGTAGCAGTACATGGGTACTTTGCACAATTGATGTAAGGCTAGGTACAGTCTGCCAATCAAAGGTTATTTGGTGTTCTACCTTACAATGTCATACCACATGTATGGATGTGTGTTGGTAGTCTGAGGACATGGTGGTGGATGTATGAGGATACACCCTAGAATGCAGCTTTTGCCATGGTCACCTGTACCTGACTCATCTGTGATGACTTATGTCGGAGTTGTGGTCTTTACTTGTGAGTAGCCTTTATGAATATGTGGACACCACCACCTGGAATGGTCTATACCAGTGTTATGGCCCACATGTCTGGATCTGAGTTATATGGTTGTAGTGCAATTGTGCACTACGGAGCCTTCAGCCAGGTGTTCCTCACTGCACAGATGTCAGTATTCCCCATTGTAGGTTCTACATTGAGCAACTGGATTACGAAAGCCACACATCTAGCACTGGTTAGCATAAGCATCCAATGCAATTGTCTTGTAGGTGTCAGGGTGTTACTTCTGTATTTAGGACTTTGCCTTGGAATGCCACTATATGGGTAAATGTGACCTAGGTATTATCCACAGTCCTTTAAATCATGGATACATGTGCTGTGTGACAAAGGCTTGTCTTTCAGTCATGACATCCCAGGATGACAGACACTGGACAACCTCATAATTACAGCAGGACATGGGCTCATTGTTTTGGTCAAGCAGTTGCCACTCATACCATGACATCACTGCGAGTGACAGTAATGTGGTTTTTATTAAATGCTACATCTATGGTGGCGGACACCAGCAGATGTGTATATGACCAACATCAGATATACTTAGTGTAGCAGTCCTGCTAATAATGACAACTACTAACACAGCCGAGAGAGGTCATCTTGACACCTGCACCTCAGTACCATTAGACATTGGGGCTCACATATTATGCTTGCACATGCCACTGTTCCAAGTATAATGCCACTGTCCACAACCTGCTATTAATGTACGCCTTTCAGGGCAGCAATGTGTGTGACACATGGTGTAGATAGCATCCACCTGTGTGTCCCAGTTAACCTATTGTCTGTCACTTCCACACATGCATGATTGTGTATACTTCACATATATATGTCAGTACTTCATGTACATGTATGCATGTGTATCACACAACACAGACACATATATATAATTTACGGGCCACATACAGGTATCTGGTAGTAAACCTGTATGATGTGCATATATACTGACGGTTAAGATGTACATAGCTGTAAACCTGTGTGTTTACAATAGGGGTCCATTACAACATGTTCTGTACATGTACGTGTATGACCATGCACACTGTGGCCTTCCATGGTTAGAATCGGAGTGCATCTCACACAGCCCTGAGTGTATGAGAGTACCCACTGCCACCTTGTGTAATTTGAGTCAGTGCATCCAAACAAGCCCTTTGTTTCTAAATGTATGAGCATGCCCAGTATAACCTTCTGTAGTTGTAGTTATAGTGCATCCCAAATGGCCCTGTGCTACTAACTGTATGAGCATGCCTACTATCACCTTGTGTAATTGGGTCAATGCATCCAAACAAGTCCTGTGATTCTATGTGTATGAGCATGACCACTGTAACCCTGTATAGTGATAGTAGTCATCCATTCCACAGTTGGGCATACTCCAGTTCAGGGCTTGTTGTGCTACAACTATACCTCTCAGGCCTACCTATGTCTTACCTGCAGATGATGTGTCATGTTTGTGCATACAGGTTGTAATGTACTCCTACTTTAAACACACAGGTTTACAGCTATATACATCTTAACTGTCAGTATCCCTGTTGTTGTCCTCACTCTTAGAAGGGCATTCTGACTGCCTTGAAATGTGTAATCTCTCTGGCGCGTCTCGTAACTGCATAGTTCTGTAATATATGTACATCTTAACTGCCAGTATCCCTGTTGTTGTCCTCATTCTTAGAAGGGCATTCTAACTACCTTGAAATGTGTAATCTCTGCGGCGCGTCTCGTAACTGTGTAGTACTGTAATAGTGATCTGTAGATAGGCAGGAGTTTTGATCCCACCACTGGCAAGTGTGTATGTCAGCAAATGGCTGAGTGTGGTCGTGTGTGTGTGTATTTGTGTCTGCAACCTGTCATGACAGTGGGTTTTGCTGCTTTCACATGAGAAACTACCTTTTGCACTGGCCTTTATCCTTGTCATCTGCTAAACCACCCTTTTCCCCTCACCCAACTGCAAGTAATCAGTCTTGTGATGTCACCCAGCTCAGAAGCAGAATCAGAGTAAGTGTAATGGTATGTATCTGTGGCACATACCCCAACTGCATACCACTCTAGTATTTACCTTTACATAGGCAAGATGTGTATGTACAATACTGGCAAGTGTGTGTGTGTTTGTGTGTGTGTGTGACTACCCTGTAGCCAGGCATACACATATGTTATGTCTTTTAATATGCTGCACACCATGGTAGTCATCTGTGGTGAGTGGAGTCAACAAATTATTACATAGTTAGGAATAGAAAAGAATAGACAGTCAAGAACGACTACAGTTGGGTATGTTGTTTTCCTGTGCCACTGTCGAGCAGTGACACAGAAGTGGTCGCAGGGCTGTATGTCCATACCCATCATTCCCGCATGCAAATTCCACAATCCCGAGGTATATTTCCTTAGCCATCATACCCCACCCCAAACTCCACATACACAACAACCATCCTTTTTCTGGTGAACTGATTAAGATTTAAATGTTATAAAACAAGAGATGCCCCTGTTTTGTGTACACGTCAGTTCCTTTTGATCCCTTCTGTGCCACAAAGGGTGTTCAGACATGTGTGTATTTTCAGTACTGTGGAATACCTGTAGTAAGATGTGTATTATAAAAACCATAAAATGTATATACAACCTAGATGGCTTAGTGGTAAGTCCAGTGACTTTGGTGTGCATGGTCCAGGGTTCAAGACGTGTAAGGCTTGTTTATAATGTCATTAAGGACTGAATAAGCTACTTTTATGCAGGTGTAAATGTGTTTTCGTGAAAGTAAGCAGCGAGTCCACACAGGTACAAGACATGTACAACTCGCAGTACACTTGAAATGCCCTTCTTTGGCAATCCTGCTGATGTCGCCCACCTAGAAATACAACTCTGTGACTGCTGTAACCCAGAAATCTCTGCAGTGTGTTCTATTACTGTGTAATTCTGTAGTGTGATAAATTAGTTTGCTATGTGTTCTAATCCCAGACATGCTAACTGTGTGTCTGTCTACCTGAGAAGGGAGCAATGCTTTTTAGAGTACGCACACTCCTTACGATTCACATACTCACCTTTGGCAATCCTGCTGATGTCACCCACCTAGAAATACACCTCTGGGACTAGTGTAACCCAGTAATCTCTGTAGCACGTCCTGTAACTGTGTAATGTTGTAGTGCGATAATCTAATTTGTTAGGTGTTCTAATCCCAGACATGCCAACTGTGTGCGTGTGTCTGCCTAAGAAGGGAACAATGCTTTTTAGAGTATGCACACTCCTTATGATTCATATATTCACCTTTGCCAACCCTGCTGATGTCACCTACCTACAAATACACCTCCGGGACTGCTGTAACCCAGTAATCTCTGTAGCACATCCTGTAACTGCGTACTGCTGGAGTGTGATTTAGAACTGTGGTAGGAATCCACCCCCAATCATGGCAGCTATGTGTTTTCTGTCTGTTTCAATGTCTGTGTAGGGAGCAATGCATTATACCCTACTCACTTGCAGGACATTTACAATACCCTACTTTGGTACTCCTGCTGATGTCATGCCTTGTAAAATACACCAATGGGGAACAAGTTTGCTAGTAATCCTCATGGTGCATCCTATAACATCTCCATGCAGTAGTGTAATATAAATCTTGGTCATGGGTTCTATAACCACACATGTCAGTTGTGGACATGTTGTGTGTCTCACTGTCTGTTTTGTGAGCAATGCATTTTGGGCTACTCACTTGCAGGAAATCTGAAATGCCCTACTTTGGTAAACCTGCTGATGTCATTCCTTGTGAAATACACCATTGGGGATGGAGTCACCCAGTAATCTCCGTAGTGCATGCTACAACTGTGTTATCCTCTAGTATGATAAACTAGTTAAGTAGGAGTTCTATTCCAAGACATGGCAGGTATGTTTGTCTGTGTTTGACAGTCATAGCCTGTGTGAAGCTGGCTATGAATGTCTACCCACTGGACATGTTGTGAAGCCGGTTCTGTAGTTTTCCTATATGGTGGCCATATTATATGTCACAATGTCACCTCACTAGGTTTACAGATTTCAATCAGCCAAGAGACTGGGTTGGCAAGCCATACCCCTACATCTGGCAAAATGCCTGGTGAACACATTAAGCAACCCTACTATTACCCAGAATACGGTCTGAACCCATGTGTCATACACAAACACACTTGCCTAAAATATCCCGCTATGTTGCTAGTACCCTGCACATTGTTGACAGATAGTAGGCATGGTGTGATTGCAGTGGGCCACAGAGGGCATGGCACCCTGTCCAACAGCACAATAGGCACATAATTGCAGACAATGCACCTTCACTGTGTTCCCCACTGGACGCCTGCAACATATGTGGTGCCATCAAATGTGATCCACAAAGGATATACAATGCCTTACACACATGCCCTGCATGGACAGATGCCACTGACACCAGGGAATACCTGTATCATGCTATCATTGCAGGTGCATGGTCAGCCTGCTGTCTATTATCAGGTCCTGCCACACCAGGCCAGTATTGGCACATCTGATGATAACAGTCAGTGTACACATGTGCCAGGAAAACCAGATACACTTAAACATGTCACTGTACATTATTGTGGGATGTGCACATCCCAGGCATGTTCCATGTCAAGGACTATCAAACACAGACATGGCATGCATTGCAAAGAAATAGCCACAGACAATGGCAACCAGGATTACAGAGCAGGTCATACAATACCCATCTGTGTGGAACATTGCAGACACTAGACCCCTGAACCACACTGCAGACCATTGTCAGGTGGCCTGATGCCAAGGATTACCCCTCACCCAGCCTAGTACAAGCCATCTTGCCCAGCCAACCACTACGCACTCATGAAGCAATGCACACATGCATGTCAGTACTGGCATCTTGTGTCTGCGTGTGGGGTATGATGTTCCCAACCACAGTCACACCCAGTATAACTCCCATTGGCATACTGACTGATGTCAGAAACGTTCACATGCCCTAGCCCATAGAATCTCAGGATATCCCCTGTGGTGCATGTAATACCTGTGCATTACTGCAGTGTGGCAAACTTAGTAGTTAGGAAGTGTATTTGTGAGCTTGCCAAAGTGTGCCAATGTGTCTGAGTCCCTTAGAGAGTGTGGTCATGTTGACAATGACATCTGTTCATGTGGACAGCCATGTGTGCTACACCATATGTCGCTCACCAGCACACATATATGTTCTTACAGAACACCACCATGTAAGCTATGTGGCACATGGAGTTACTGCATGCACTTGTAATAGTAATGGCTAGTGAGTCAGGGGTTTGAACCCCTGCACTGGTAGGTGTGTAACAGGCAATGCTTAGGTTTTAGTCTTCCAGCCCTTCTCTGATGTACCTTGCCTCTGTCTGTCCCTCCCACACACTCTCTGGTGGATGTGGAGTTGTACACCTGCTCAGAAGCAGCTTATGTTTTGTAAGTGATGGTCATTATCAGGTGATGGCCTCTGCACCTATTGCAGTCCTCCTCTAGCTGATTGCATGTTGAACAGCTGTGGTGACATTCCCATAGCCAATTGCATGGAAAAACAGTACAATATCTAGGACATCATGTCAGTGTTTGCCCATGACAGTAGCTGTGAGTAGAAACTGGATCTGGTGTTTGGTAAACAGCATCACAGATGATATCTGGATATTCCTCAAACAACATACACAGTAGAAAATAGCCTAAAGACAGGAAGGTGATGTGCTAGACATGACTACAGCATGTAAGTGTAACTATGCTTCATTGAGACTACTGCCAATTTAACAGGTTGTGTGTGGTAATGGCTAGTCTGCATGTTTTAATAATTGACAAGACAGTGCACTGTTTGTGAGGTAACCCCCATCTGTAGGATCATCTGTGGACTGGTCAGTGTGTGGAACCATTTGTTTCTTGAGTTACTGACAGAACACCCATCTGTGAACTGCAGAAGCATAGTGTGAGGATTGCAGTCAGTACATGGTGATAGTGATGAGAGTTACTGCCATCACATCCCTGATTGGACATATGTCACATGAAACAGTGGTATGACAGTCACTGTCTGAGGCTACCACAGTGACATGCCAATAATGGGCCACTGTTCATAGCTACCATCACAAGTCATCTACGCTTAGTACAGATGTCATGCAGTATATATGCATGTGTTGTGCTCCCTCTGCAAATGTATGACATCTGTTGTGTTGAGTTGATGGTCATATCTATGCATGCTGTTATAAGTAATCCTGAATGCTGTTGACGATTACTAAGCCATATCTGTGTTAAAACTGCAACACCATAGGCTGTATGGGATTGGAGGTCCTGGCATTACCACCTGTCCCACTTCAGCTGGCCATGGCACTGGGCACCAGCACATCTGGGGCCCAGCCTTGGAGCTCCACCTCTGCTGGCTCTGCACCACCTTCTGGTGGAACCACCACTGAGGATGGGGCTTGTCCCCCCTGGGAGCAGGTCCGGACAGGAACTTGTCAGCCATCGTACAGTCCAGGATGTGGTGCATAGGGGGCTCAATAAGGGGTTTTGAGGCCAGATACACCAGCTCGAGGGCAGTGTCACATTTAGAGGGTGAGTCTGCCCCTCATAGACAGCCCCCAGCACAGCCACCTTTGCAGCTGTGAAGGTGCAGTGGTGGCTGGCCATGATTGGGGACCTCCATCCCCACTGTTTCCATTTGGGGGCTCATGGGCTTGTGTCTGCCGAACACCCCCCCGTCCAAGGTGTATTCCCCCCCACATGCGTCATATACTGCTCCTGTATGCTGTCTTGTCTGTCATCCTAACCAACCTATCCTCCACAAGCATACCTACTCTACTTCTCCAACATCCCACTCTCACCTTTTGAAAATGGAAACAAAAGGCCAATCTGTTCTCAGAACAACATTTGCCCCATACATAGCTGTCCATTTCACACATGTGTCCACTGGACACATGTAACCTTTTTAATTTGCATCACAACATACTACTGTTGTCCTCACCCCTCTCTGAGGGACAAGATCCTGGTATGCATATGACTCCTAAAGGTTCCAGGTGCACGTGATGCAGATGACCCCATTGTACACATGACACTACCAGTCCCTCTATGGTTACCCCATTTAACTTTTTAATGATGATGATGTCTCACACAGCACCTTGCAAGAGTACTGTTCTCACATCATGAATGGACAGGAACTGTTTTGTTAATATAAATAAAATGCACAAAGAAATGTATTTGGCCAATGTACAAATGTTTGTGTGTATTAATGACACATGTCTGTCTGAGGGAGTCTTGATATTACATAGAACAACACCACTACATAATACAGGAGTTGCAGGTGTTTCCCTTTTCATTATTTTTTAATGCTTTGTTGTCACATGGTATGTTCTTGATATATCTATATCTATATCTATATCTATATCTATATCTATATCTATATATATGTATGTATCTATATGTGGACATAAACACACACACACATACATCTACATGATGGAATACATTTCCTATACTGTTGAATGACTGTGCTGGATGATATGTTTGTGATAACATCCAATGTCTGTATATCTGCCACGGCTTAGTGGTAAATCTCATTGGCTGTGGTGTGCAGGGTCCTGGTTTCGAGCCTTGCAGAGGCCGTTTATTTTGTTGATGGGCAGAACACGAGCCGTTGGATACAGAGTGATTAAGGCACTTTTAAGCAGTTGTGAGAGGGTTTGCGTGGGTTTGCATGATGGTAAGCAGTGGTTCCGTTTGGTTCCAGTTCCTTACACTCAGTTACCTCCTTGATTGCTTAACCTGTGTAGACAGTGCTTACCCTACACAAACAAGCTGAAACCTGCTCACTGCTGCTTAAAAGTGCTTACTCCTGCTTACCCCTGCACTAATTTCTTTAAAAGAAAAGAAAGAAGGGGTGATAGGAAAGTGGTGAAAAAGGGGCACAAAGAGGGAAAGACAGTAGGCAAGGTAGCTAGGTATGTGCAGGAAGGATGTAGGGAAGGTCCTTAGCTGTCCATTTCTTCTACAGCAATGGCTGTGCATATGCAATAAATTCGGTGGTACATTTGGACACTCACAACCCTGAAAGAGGGGTGAGGACAATAATAGTTTACATGTGTCCAGTGGACACATGTGTGAAATGGACAGCTATGTATGGGAGATGCTTTTTTTGTGGGAACAGATTGCCCTTTTAGTCTTTTAATTTAGGTGAGAGTGGGATGTTGGGGAAGGAGACTAAGTATGATCAGGGAGGATAGGTTGGGTAGGATGACAGACAAGACAAACAAGACGTGTACAGGGGTGGTATATGACACATGTGGGGGGTAAACACCTTGGACAGGGAGGGGTGTTTGGAAGTCGCAAGCCCATGAGCCAACAAATGGATACAGTGGGACTGAGGTCCCCACCCATGGGCAGTCACCACTGCACCTTCACAGCCCAGAAGGTGGCTGTGCTGGGGGCTGTGTAGGAGGGGCAGGCTCACCCTCTAGTTGTTCCACTTGGCCCTCAAGCTGGCATAGGCAGTCTCAAATCTCCCTGTCGAGCTCCCTATGCACCACTGCCTGGACCGTACCACGGGTGACAGGTTCCTGTCCGCTCTTGCTCCCGGGGGGGCGAGCCCTATCCTCTGCAGCAGTTCCACCTGAAGGTGGTGCAAGGCCAACGGACGAGGAGGTTTCAGGCTGGGCCCCAGATATGCTGGTGCCCGGTGCCATGGCCAGCTGAGGTGGGACAGGTGGGTCCGCTGGGACCGGCCTTCCCATACGAGCTATGTTGTAGCATGTTTAAGGCAGATATGGGTTAGTAATAGTCAACAGCATGCATAGCTATTCCCATTACCCAGGGCACCAGATATAACATAGTTGCAGAGCAGGCAGAACACATGCATATATGGGTAAACAGTGGCCATTACAACATGCAGGTTTCATTGATGGCAACAGGACACCAATATGGGAGTATTTTAACAAGGCACATGCATAGAAACAGATGTGAATATTTATAAACCAATAGGACTTATGTCCCAACAAATGTTAGGAGTGTAGACATACCAAATGAGTTGAGTAAATCGGTTATTTTTAAACATATGGTAGGGGTGAGAGAGAGAGAGTTCAATTAACAACTAATAAATCCTTGTAGTTTTCACAGCATTCATAGTCACTGCAGTGGTCTGTCCCTTACATGTATTATTACACTACTCAATGGCATTATATTGTACAGTGGTATGTTTGTAGATTAGTATGTACAGGACCTGTGTCTTACATACAGGCTTGACAAGATGCAGGTGTTAATGCAACATGTTTTGAGACTGATGATTGCTGTCATACACTTTGGGTGAGATGCTGGGATGACAGGTATGTTTGCATGTACATTCTCTGACTATGTACAAGTCTGACTATCAGTTATATGTCATTTACAGCTGCCTACATTTCTTGGATCATCACACTAATTTGTCTGGGGAACAG
This sequence comes from Protopterus annectens, assembly GCF_019279795.1. NCBI lineage: Eukaryota > Metazoa > Chordata > Ceratodontiformes > Protopteridae > Protopterus > Protopterus annectens. The sequence continues at coordinate 794,159,460 of NC_056730.1, forward strand.
GGCAAAAGGCAGGTGATGTGGGCCACTTATCATGACATTCTGGGCAGATTGGAACAGTTGAAGGGTATGAATATGCATACCACTTTCTATTTGAGCATTCTAGCATAATCTGAACAGTTGTTAAGTGTATATATGCATATGGCTTTCTCATTGAAGATTCCAACAAACTGTGTGCAGTTGTGTGGAATGATTATGCATACAACTCACTGGCGCTCCTGGGATCCAAAGCCCTGCTGTGGGCGGCAAAAGCATTACAGTTAAGATCACTGTACAATATGCTATCAGGCAATTGCTGTGAGGCTTTGCAATGTATTTAGTCTAATATGACTGACCTGTTCGCACTTCCGACATTATTATACAGCACTTCATACACATTTTATCTGAATACCACAGTGTGGGTAACACTGCTTACTAAATCAGTACTATTTAATAACTGCAACAGTACAACAACATATGGCTGCAGAGTAAACAGAAGCAATGCAGGGGTTACACCTTTATTCGCAGCATATTACACAATTCTGTATACTGGTACAACACTTTCTGAGGCTCTTACATTTATTTGTTATGACAGTACATGCAGGCTATTAACTAACCTGCCTTGCAATGCATCCTTTGCAGCCTAGCATCATAGGCTTGCTGGTTTGCAGCACGCTCATCTGCAGCTGTCAGAGAAGTACAGTGATATTTAGCCATACCTATCCATAGTATACACAAGCTAGGCAATTATTAACTAAGTAGTGGAAAGAGTACTTACAAAGTTCTGGGGCATTCTGAATCTGCCTTGCTTCCTGGATCCACTGTTCCAGGACATCCCCCCTCTGCCGCTTCAGGTCTGCATGATGGTGCCTGACCTGCTCACCAGTCTGGGAGATACCTGTGATGCTAGGGAGGTCACGGGCGAGACTGTCCCAGGTCCATTTTGTACTGCGAGCCCTGGTACTGGCCCTGCAGTAGTCTCCTGTCATGGTGCTTTACCAGGAGCCATACCATGAATTTGGACTCCTGGATGTCCCTGCACTGCGCTCTAAAGCGAGTGCCTTCTCCCACTCCAGCCATTCTACCTGCAGGGGGATGCTACAACCAGTTATGAGCCATATTACCACCTCTTCAGTTTAAGTAGGGCCGGATTCCCGCACTTTTCTATAATTGGCTGATTTTGAAAAGGCTAAGCTATGGGCACACCTGCTTACTTCAGGTTAGCACTGCTTAAAGAGGTGTACCCGTGGGCATATTGTATTGGCTTCCCTACACATTGCTTACAATTACTTAATTGGGCAGTGCTGCGGTTAGCATTGCTTATTGGTTATCTAGCATTATATTTTCCTTTTGTCAATGATGTCTTACTCATTACAGGTGATATATGTGTCTGGTATCCGTCATTCATGTGTACATACACTGTATGGGGTCCTCGGGACTTCATATCTTTATTACAGTGACACCTCAACTCTATGTTTACTGCAGTACTCCAATTCACATATTTATGGTCTGTGGCATATTTTAGCACATTACACTGTACATAGATTCAGTTCACATATTTGATTTGATTTCCCTGTTGTGAGGATTAGTTTGCTGATACCTCCTTTATATGTATTGCTATCATGGCATAGTAGTGTACTACTGTGACTGTGATGTAGAGGGTCCAGAGTTCTAGCCTTGCAGAAGCTGTTTATTTTGTTGCTGGCCAGAACACCAGCTATTGGGTACAGAGTAATTAAGACACTTTAAAGCAGTTGTGAGCGGGAGTGCACAGGTTT
>NC_056730.1:794166213-794198713 GCF_019279795.1 Protopterus annectens
ACATTAATTCCGCATGTTTTTCTCTATTTAGTTGATTTTGATGTGTAAGCTACACTAAGCAGGGGGCAGCGATGCGCAAACATGCTGCACTTCACTTATACTTTCAATATTGAAGCAATACAAATGTAAAATAGGGACACGGGGAATCTAATTGTGAAAGTTCTAGGGATGGCTCTCAACATTCCACTATGTGCTTGTGTGTTTACTACTTTTATTTTATTTCAGTGTTCGTGGACACTCTTGTATGCTTAGCATACATTTCAGTATCCACGGACACTGAATTAATGGCTTATGATTAGAGGTGGGCTCTAATAGTAAGCATAGTAGGTTGTGCAACTGTGGGCGCATGTTTCCGCCTCCGTAGAACACTTAAACATGCCTCCTGCACTCGCACACGTTTCCTGTGCAAATCAAGGGTGCGGCATCCCGCCCTCATAAATATTCATATGGTTCTGCCGCAACATATGTAATGAGGACGCTTGGCGCAAGGCAAAAACTGTCTTTGCACCGAGCTTCATGAATCCCTGGGTAAGTTTGTCATCTCCCCCTCTTTCACTTGGAATCACTCGATCAAGTACAAAGAAACTAAACTTCTTGTAGTTAGAACATATAGTACTGTAAATAAACAGGGCATTATATACATCTTTGTTCTTAATTGCTTTAAGATGTTCTGCTATCCTGTCTTTTAGTCTCCTTATAGTTTTTCCCACGTAAAAACCTGGCCAGGTGCTGCAATTCGCCAAATACACTAGCATGTTTGAATTGCGACTATATCTGCCCGGACATGGTGATGACCTATTGTATCCAACTACTGTCACATATGGGCCATCATGAATGTACTTGCAATACCTGCAAGCCCCACAATTGTACATAACTGAATGTATATGTCTAGAAACTGGCCTCTCTAAGATGTTTATAATATTTTTTCCCCTACAGAATAGTACTCTTGGTGTCTGTCCCAATCTCTGCTTCATGTTGGTATCAAAACTTGTATCCCATATTCTCCTAATAATTTCTAAAATTGTGGATGTTTGGTGATTATATCTCAGTATAAGGGCATCTGATTTGTAAGATTCAACTTTCTTCTGTGGACATTGATTTCCTCCCCATATAATTGAGGGAAAGGAGTATTTCTCTTCCTTTTTACTTTATTTCTCACCTCCAAAAGTAATTTCAATATTTTTCCCCTACAAAATACTAATCTTGGTGTTTGTCCCACTCTCTGTTTCATGTTGGTATCAAAACTTGTATCCCATATTCTCCTAATAATTTTTAAATTTGTGGATGTTTGGTGATTATATCTCAATATAAGGGCATCTGATTTGTAAGGTTCAATTTTCTTTGGTGGACATTGATTTCCTCCCCACAAAATTGGGGGAAAGGAAGTATTTCTCTTCCTTTTTACTTCATTTCTCACCTCCAAAAGTAATTTCAATGGGTATTCTCTGTCCAAAAACATACCAATTTGAATGTATATTTCTCTTTGGTATATAATGTTGTCACTAATTAAAAGTGACAACCTTAGCATTTGACCCTTAATAATACTTTTGCACTTGTGGAAAGGATGACAACTTTGATGATGTAATAGAAAATTGCTATATATTTCTTTCCCAAATATATTGCTTTGTATGCCTTCCAGCATTATTGTGAAGTGGATGTCAAGAAAGTCTATCATCTCACCATTCCAATTACTAGTAAATGTAAAAAAGAGGTAGTAGTATTTAAATAATCTACAAATTGTTTAGCCTCTTTCTCATCACCTCTCCACAATATTAGTATGTCATCCAGAAAATGATTATATAAGACTATATGATCCCTAAAAGGAGACTGGAACACAAAACGTTCTTCCCAATATAAAAAAAAAGACAAGTTGGCAAAGCCAGGGGCACACTTTGCTCCCATGGCTACTCCTGATGTCTGATGAAATAATTCCCCCTCAAAACTCAGGTAGTTGTTCTTTAATACTATTTCCATTAAGGCAACTAATGGTCTGTCTTCACTCCATTAAGTTTTCTACTTTTTTGCAAGGCTTTCTCTAAATTAATTCAAGCCTTCATTGCGTGGAATAACTGAAAAAAGATTTACCACATCTATAGAAAGGAAAGAGAAATTATCATTATACAGGTCGCTTATAACACTCACGCGCTTGAGGGAATGCCAAGAATCCTTTAGTATGTGTTCAATCCCAGCTACTACCTGTTGCATTCCCATGTCCACAAATTTTTATTTAACATTTTTATTTAACATTTGTTGACCGGGAAAGTTCGACTAGGTTCCACAGAGCCTGTTTTCAGTGGAGGCCCGGGGAGAAATGCTCCAGATGCATGTCTTTGGAATGTGGGAGGAAACCGGAGTACCCAGAGGAAACCCACGCAAACACAGGGAGAACATGCAAACTCCACACAGAAGGCACCCCAGCCGAGAATCGAACCGGAGAACCTCTTGCTGTGAGGCGACAATGTTAACCGCTGCACCACTGCGCCGCCCATAAAAATGTAGCCACCGGCTCAGTTTTTTGAGCCCTTTGCTGCCACTGTTGGTCTAAATGGGGGGTTTTAAATATTTTTGTGGATTCTGGGAATCCCAAACATAACAGGTGTAACTGGATGTTAACATTAAAGTAATTAAATTCACTTTCATGTATTGCCCCTTGGAAAAGCGCATAAAGCAAAAACAAGTCTATTCTATGATAAGCAATATTCATCTCATTGTTAGAGACCCTCTGATATGTGGAATAGTCATTCAAAATTTCTTGCATCTTTGCACATAATCGAAGTGAGACATTATGACAACCCCGTCCCCCTTATCAGGCTTTACAATCCTCACTTCACTGTTATTGGCCAATTCAAATAAAACATTTCTTTCTTCAGTACTAAGATTGTCACATTTACTAAAGTTACCAGTTTTTACTCTATTTCTCCTAATTTCATTGTTACACAATTTTTCAAATATCATAATGTCCTTATGAACAGGAGGTATAAATGTACTTTTCCTTTTAGGAATAGAAGGTAACAAACTATTTTCATTATTTTGGTCATTGAAAAACAGTGACAAATTCAATTGCCTTGCAAACAGTTTAAAGCTAGTATAGACATCCACAAAATCTAAATAAAATACAGACACAAAAGTAAAACCTTTACACAACAAATTATGATGTACACTTTTCATTTTCAGGGCACTATAGTTGTAAATTGATGTCCCATATGTGACAGTAGTTGGATACAATAGGTCTATACTATGTCCGGGTAGATGTAGTTGCAATTCAGACATGCTAGTGTTTGAACAAAGATGTACATAATGCCCTGTTTATTCATAGTACTATATGTTCTAACTACAAGAAGTTTAGTTTCTTTTTACTTGATCGAGTGATTCCAAGTGAAAGAGGGGGAGATGACAAACTTAGAGTAGAAAAACTGGAATATAAATGGCAAATTAAATTAAATGCAACATGTCCCTCTGGATTTAATGAAAATATATCCATTACGCCAGTATTAAAACAGAGGGGCAATTAAATTTGGTATTTAGTTATTATTATGATGGTAACATATATATATATATATATATATATATATATATATATATATATATATATATATATATATATATATATATACATTCCTGGATAAGGTTTTTATAATTATGAACGCAGTGTTTGTGAAATATTGTATTTGTATTTTTGCACACACAAAATATGATATATATATATATATATATATATATATATATATATATATATATATATTTTTTTTTTTTTTTTTTTTTTAATATTTAGTTATTAATTGTATATGTCTTGTTGATTTATTTAATTTTTTTTTAGATTTTGCAAACTTGGTTAGATAGAAAAATATATGTATGTTACTTTTAGAAAGGGGAGTCTGGTTTTTGAATTAATTCAATATTTATGAGTTGGATCAAGTGATTGGATGGACAATATGTCATTTTAAATACAAATGAAGTGATGTATTTATCTATTTTTAACTCTGATGAAGCCATTTGTTAATGGTGAAAGCACTTAGTTTTTAAGAGTATTTGTATTAAAGAAGTGGAATTCTTTGTCCGTTTTTGGTTTTGTCTTTTCTTACTTCTTTCCAGAAATCATTTTCATAAAACATCCTGGTGATACAGCATGATTTTGCTCTTAGATTTCCCATAGATTTTGATGATGCTTTCTTGAAGCAATTTGTTGTATCTCCATGGAATCAATGTCTGCTGGCTTGGAGACTTGGTGGGAGGCACTGATGGAAGGCATTCTGAAACATATTCTTAGCCCACAGACATTACCTTCTCCAGTGTTTATAAATTATAACTTACAGGATTTTTCCCTCTTTTATTTTCTCATTTCATAGGTTCATAGGTTCATAGGTGTTTAGTAGGCTAATGGCCCTGGAGCCTTTACAAGCCTAGCCCATAAAAGTGCCCTTGCATCGTGCCGCCTGGCGTTAGTTCCCAGTGCCTCTATCAAGTAGAGCCACTGCAGTGATCCCCTGGGTGAACTTTCTATTTCCCATCCACTCATCAAGATTTCTCTTGAAGAGGGCCAGTGAGGTGCTCTGCTTGACATGTATGGGCAGTTTCTGTGTTACGAACCTGTGCCTCCAGATTGTTCGGTTGATTGTGGTAATAAGGCTGAGGTCTCTGGGGTGTGTGGTGTGGAGAAATTTGGATTTCTTTAGATGTAGCATTTCTAACAGAGCTGGGTCAGACGTGACTTTGTAAGTCAAGCAGGGATTGCTTCTTAGTAGACGATATGAGACATAGAATAACTGGAGTTTTTTGAGAGTGCCCATGTAGGACATGTGTTTAAGGCTTAGGATCCTCTTTGTGAGGTACTTTTGTGGCCTTTCCAGCTGTTGCATGTGTCTAGTGAGGTACATGTCAAATGGGGGCATTATACTCGATGATTGGCCTAATGAGGGAAGAGTAGAGAGAGATGATGACCTCTTTCTTCCTGGATGCAAAACCCTTGGTAATGAGATGTGCCACATAGAAGGACTTTCTGACCACAGTGGCAATGTGGTGGTCGAAGGAGAGGTTGCTGTCAACCTGTGTCCCCATATCTCTTATAACACCTTCAGTGTTCAGTGGGCTCCCATCGATGTGGTAATTAGTGGGAACTGAGTTTTCCCCAAAGGGGATGATGGCACATTTTTGGCATTAAGCTTAAGGCCATGGTTTCAGCACCAGTCATTGGTCTCAGTGAGGCATTTCTGTAGGATGTGTACATCATTTGGGGAGTTAATAATGGCTCCCAGCTTGCAGTCATCTGCAAACTTGGTAAGCCATAGTCTCTCCATGTTGACCTGGACTTCTGAGAAGTAGATGCCAAACAGGAGAGGATCCAGGACCAATTTCTGTAAAACAGGATCTGCTGCAGATCCCTTGTCATCAAACATCTCAACCTCCAAGCATAAAAATCATAGCTCTTGCCTTTAAAAATAATAGCAGGGCATCATAAAGAGGAACACTTTTTTGTTTTTCACAATAGAGCGTCTTTATATACTAGACCCTGTAACATTAGTGATAGTGAAACTTTGTATAGGCTCAGCTTATGTCTTTAATAAATTATGTAGCCATAACTGGGTCTGCCTTTATAAAGAACATCATACATCTAGGTAGAGCAAGGCTAAATCTGAGGGCCAAAATCAGAGCGCTGTGCCTAAATCATAGCAGCTGAAAGGCATGCCTCTTCTCATGTTTTGAAAAATGTTTAAGAAATAGACACAAAATCTGTTCACACTGCAAAACTAATTTTCTGATTCCACTGGTCTATGGCTTACAAAAATCAATATTTGACCCTGTTCTCTTGTTTCTGTCTGTAAATAACCTCCCAATATGATCTTCTTGCTTGGTAACCCACTTTGAAAAAAATATTCTTAATATTCATTATTGCCACAGTAACTTGTTATATGGATTATATCTTGCAAAGGATATTAACAGCAGGATGCAGCAGCTGGACAGCTTCCAAAGCTACAGGGCCTCTTCTACATGTCCAAATCATTAATCAGGTTGAGTTGCACTGACCATAAGTCAGGTTTGAGTACAAAGTCCTTCAGAGCTTTTCTGCCATTGAAGAGAGCACTCCTTTATAGTTTTTTGAGGATCTCTTGTTCTCTTGATGGGCAGATAAGTTCCCTTTGGGGGGAAAAACCCCACTTTATTTTTTGTGACAGAATACTTATCTTTTCTGAAAAATATATACATTTAAGCTAGGAAAATGTGTTTTGTTGACTATCATGACTTTATTTCACTTTTAAACATGATTTTTTTTGTTTACTTTTGTGGTAAAAATGTTTGTTGTAAAAAGTTGTTAAAACGTGTATTATTTTACATTTGGTGCTAAAATGAGTGTTTAAAGTGCTTTTTACTATGTTTTAGCGGGGGAAAAAAAGTTACTTTATTACAATTTACCTGATTTACCAACTGTTGCTGTAAAGTTTCTCTAAGAATCAGGTAGATTTTCAGCTTAACCATATAACGGCCTAATGGCTCCTTGACTGAATCTTCTTCATGACAGAAGAAGTAAAAGAAAAATATTTTTAAGCAGCCTTTGCCACCACAGCAGGTTGATAAAATGCCTCAGCTGCAGGTGGGTGAATCTGTTCTGGCTTAAGCTGGATCCTTGGACCACTTATCTTTTTCCTTGGGTTCTGGTGGTGTTGTCCCTTCAAACAAAATGGAATGTGTGTTAAACATGTCCCCTGTGGCTGTTGATGCACCCTTAGTGTGCCTTTGGTGGGCAAGCGAGACCTACTCTTATTGGTCCTGGGAGAAGGGGTAAGGAATACCTCTCTCCCAAGACAGAAATATATCCATCCCTAGGAAGGTTTCTGGTAACAGTTCTGTGTCTGTTCCTGCCAAAAAAACAAACAAAAAAATAAATAAACAGATATCTTCTTTTGTCTTAGTTACACCGGACATGAGTAATTTATTGGGCTTATCTCAGGGTTTAGTGCAGGCTCTTGACTCTTCTTGTATGCCTGTTTATAATAAAAAAGAAAGGAATTCCTCATTTTCTGAATAGAAGATACTGAATTTCAAAATGAATGTGAAGTGGCAGATAATGTTATGTTTTCACAGACTTTTGACTCTGATTTTGAGGAGAGTGTGGCTGTGGACAATCTCTTTGAAGGATTATATTTCTCTGAGACTATTTCCATAATGAATCAGTCATTTCAGTGGGAAAATTGTGATGCTTGTCTGGCCATAAAAAAATATTATTATCATTTACGAATCTATGTCAGTCCTACTTGCTTTGGAGGATGTTTTTCTCACAGCTTAGAATTTCCCTGACAGCCAGTTTGCTGCCCCTAAAAAGCAGATCGATTTTATAAAGTTCCTCGTTTGTTTACATGTTTATACATTTATTTCAGATCTGACCCAGCAGCTATTGTTTTAGTAAACCCAGCTGCTAAACATTTGGCTAATACAGATTCTGCTTCTTCTGAAAAACGACAAGACAACTTTTTATTGTATAAGTCTTGGGGAAAAGTGCACTCTTCTGCAAACACTTGTTCTTACAATTCCCTCAATCATCTCTAGTCCACTCATATGTGGAAATTGATGTTTGCTGTTTTTGAGAATATGAGGAGTATTTAACATCTGTTGCCTCTTTTGAGGAGAAATCTGCTTTACATAACTAACTCTCTTCTCTTTTTTAAATGACTATCCATTGTTTGAATTTACATATGATTCTTCTGCTGCCAGTAGAACTGTTATGAGGTTTGCCTGGCTGCATTCTCAGAACCTCCTATAGGATGCCAAAAATGAAATTTTGATTTCTTCCTTGTTAAATAGTTTTATAATCTTCTGCTGCAGAAGTCATTAAAAAGTGTGAAGACAGGGAAACTGATTCAAGAGACCAATCAGATTTTTAGACCCCCCCCTCATTTCCATGTTTTCCATGGGATTCCATATTCCCACTCCAACTTTCAATAAAAAAATCAAAATAAACTGTCTCAACAATCAGCTGGTAAGCAGATATTTAAAAAGCAAGAAAGCTAGAACCCTCAGAACAAAGGACATTCTAATAAATTTGAATGAATACATGAGGGACTTCCCTCTCTACTCCCACCCTGGCAGTCCCATAATTCTTCCACAATTTCTTAACCTACATTTCTCTCTTTGGCAGCAGCTTGTTTCAGACAGATGGGTTCTGACAGTTATCCATCAAGAGCAGAGATGGCAGGTGGAGTCTTTTCCAGGGGGTTCCTCCTCATCCACCAGACCAAACTCTTTTCTTCTTTTCCCTCCTATCACCCAGCATATTCTACCTCAGGGGGTGATAAAAGTTCTTTCACCTCTTCAGTTAAGAGAAGGTTTTTATTCAAAAATGCCAAAGAATGAAGCACCTTGGAAACATGTTCTGGATTTTTCCTTCTTGAACCAGTTTATGATAATGCCCAAGTAATAGATGGTGTCACTTCAAAACTTGTTAGCCCTTATCCCCCATCTGAGTTCCGTAGTGACATTAGATTTAAAAAATGCATATCATCATGTTCTTATAGATCCAGATTTCAGGTATTTCTTAAGGTTTTCTGTGTCTGGATCACACTATCAGGTCTCTGTCTTACCCTTTGGACTATTAACTGCTCCATTGGTGTTTACAAAGTGCCTAGCTCCTGTGCTGGCATACTGCAGACTGCAAGTTATTCACATTTTACCTTGTTTAGATGACTTGTTTTTCTCTGCAGAGTCTTTTTCAAAGAGTCAAGAATCTCTCATTTAGTTAAGGGATTCCCTACACAGGCTGGGATTCCAAGGAAACATTCACAAGTATTTTCTGATACCTTCTCAGAGGCTTATTTTCCTGAGATGTCTGCTTCATATCTCAGCTTAAAGAGTTATTCTTCCGCAGGAAAAAAAAGAATAGATCTGTAGTTAAATCTATTCATGAGGTTTTACACTCAGATGTCTGCCTCAGCAAGGGATTTTCTTAAGATTTTGTGTCTACTGGCATCTATTATACTCATGACACCTCTCACAAGACTCCATAAATGAAAAAGATACAATGGTACCAAAAATGTATTTGGTGCCATCATCAACATCCCTTGACTCTTCTGATTTCTGTTTTGGGATTTGTCAAAAGGAAGATTATTTGGTGAAAAAACAAATTTCTCAGCATCCAGGTCTTCAGTTCTCCCCTCCTACTCCAGCACTGTCAGTCAGTATAAAATGCTTCAGTCTTTGATTGGGGAGCAGCTTCAATTGGAATAGAAGTGCAGAGTCTTTAGAACAAAAAAAGTCAGACCAAAACACATTAATTTAAAAGATACGTTAGCTCTTATAAATTTTCTGAGTATTCTCAATCATCTCTAGTCCATAAGTCCTCTTCATGTATTCACAGACAATACAACAGTGATATTGTACATAAACAAGCAAGGGGTGACCATGTATCACCCTCTGTGCAGTCTAGCCATGGAGCCAGGGATATAGCTTTTCAGCACAATTGCATGCTAGAGGCAGACAAGCTGAGAAGGACCAGACCAGACCTTTACAAATTGAAACAGAACCAAGAAATGGTTCCAATATTTGATCCATCTGTAGGGAACAAATGAAATAATTATTTTTATGTGAACTCTAAACAATCTATTGGCAAATTTCTGCCTCAGGACTCTGTGCAAAAAGATGCAGAAGATAGATACCTTTTCTTTTTCTTGGGAAGGAATGTTTCTCTATACTTTTATATCATTTCCACTGATATCAAGGGTACTTCTGAAGATTTAGAAGAACTCCCCAAAGATAATTTTAGTGACACTTTTCTAGCCTAGGTAACAGTGTTTCTCTCTTCTTCTGGAAATGGCTAGGGGCAATTACCACAAGCTTTCTTACAGACTAGATTTACCCACATAAAACCAGGAATGTTGGATACATCCACACCTCAATAAACTGCAACTGACTGGATGATAGAGTTTTAATACCTTTTAGGTACCTTGTTTCTTAGGATGTACAGCAGATATTCATGGAGGCAAGAAAACCTGCTTCTAAAAAATCATATATTAGCAAATAGAAAAGGTTTTCTATTTGGTGCCAAGAAAAGACCCAGCACCCATTCAGGGTTAGTGTTTCTGTAGATCTACAGTATTTGTGTGAGTAATAACTATCCAATATCCTATCTTATTCCTCAATCAAGGTTCATTGCTGGCTATTTCAGCATGTTTGCTCATGGATCCCCCTCTTTCAAAGCACTTTTCACTTGAAAATGTTTTTAAAAGGGGTGTTACATACAAAGCCTTGTAGAAAACTGTCAGCTCCTCCTTGGGATTTTAATTTGTGTGATAAAATGTAACTCTTGCTCCATTTGAACTGCTTCCTCTGGCTGACTTGACACTTGTGACATGGAAAACAGTCTTACTGGTCTCGTCTGCAAGAAAAGTATTTGTGTTGCAAGTTCTTGTGTCGGATTAACCTTACCTCATTTTCCACAAAAATATGGATTCTTTGAGAACTAATTCTTCTTTCATGCCAAAAAGGGTATCTGAGCTGAGTTTACTTTAAGCCAAGCTATCCATCTTACTGTCTTCTTTCCAGAACATAAAAATGAGGGAGAAAGGATACTTCTTACAGTGTTTGTCCACAGACAAGTCAGGTACTGTCTTGTCAAAACAAAAGCTTTCAGAATGTTTGATCAGTTGTTCATGTCTTGTGAAGTTAAGATAGAACAACCAGTGTCATAACAGAATATTTCCAAATGGTTGTCGCATGCTATTACATTTGTTGCTCACATGACAATAAAACTGCTCCAGGCAGAGCCAAGGCTCATTCCACCAGGATTTAGCTTCATCTGCTGTTTTTTTTTTTTTTTTTTGAAAAGGTTGGATTCTAGAAGCAGCAACTTGATCCTCTGTGCATACTTTTACAAGGCACTATAAACTAAATTCTTTCTCTATGTCTAGGACAGGCATGGTAGGACTATTCTCCAGTGACTCTGGGACCTTCATCCTTCCTCCTCCTTGTCTTCCTTACTCATGGTAATGAACCCGTATAGCTTAGGCTACTGCAGCAGCAATCTATATGTAGAACATAATAAAACTGTGTAAGGAACCTTACCAAAAAAAAGTACATGTTCAAATTATCACAGCTGCAGTAGTCATCCCTCCAGCTCCCTTATATTAGAAGTTTTTTTAAAGCTAGGGTGTGGACATTTGTTTTTCTTGCAATAGCATTGTGCTTCTAAGGGCTTTAACATCTCTCTTTCTGTAGCTTTGAAAACCCTCAAAGGTTTGGGGCCTAAAGCTGACTAGCAGTTCTGGCACAGTGGAATGTGTCCTGGAGGTATGGAAGCTAGCTTGCTGTTATATCCTTTGTAGGGTATAACCCATATACTTTGGGTTACTGCAGCAGCAATCATTCGAACATCTACTATTATAATAAGTTATTTACACAACTCTGCTTTCCTAAAGCACTGAATTTCAGAAACGTACACAGAAACAGTTCAGTTATCACTATCTTTGGTTTAATAGGCATAAACTAATTATCAAGCTGCTTTGAAATCAAAATAATGATATTTGGCACTTCACAAATGCTTATGACCAATTTCTTTATTCATATCAAAGGCCTGCTTGTATATTTCCGCTATCTAAACACAGTGGTGTTAAATGCCATAATATTTATCTAGAATATACCTTCTCCTTTCCTAATCATGCAGAACCATATGGCAATAAACTATGTAGCTTAAGTTATTTTTCAGTCTGTCAGGTGAGCTTACGCTGCTGAACTGCAAGTCTGTTGCCAAGAATGTTGACACCAAAACTAGAATATGCACTTCTCCTCCTTGTCCTTTGCAATTCACAAAATGCAACCATATTGAAAAAATAAATAAATAAAATAAAATAAAATCTGTACTTAAGTCAGACTGTGTAGAACAGAGAGATAAAGCTTAACTATGACCCAGATGACTCATGTTTAATTGGTGTTATTAAATGCCGGATGAGTTGGGCAAAGGATGTGAGAATAAGTGGCACTTGTTGGTCCACCTGTTCATTGGGAATACCTGTATATGAGGTGCAGTAGCTCACCCAGGCAGTGATATATAGTAGAAGTAATGGTTGCTGTAAGGAAGGGTTAGGACAGATAATGGAATTGGTCTGTATGACTTGGCCAATTAAACTTTTCCCCTAACTCCTGGCTGTTAACCCAAGGGAATGAGCAAACTGATAAGGCTCTAATTTCAGGTCGGTACCATATCAGTGGGGTTCTCATCATGGCAGGGGAATGAATGGTCTGGCTCTCACCCCATATGAATAAAGTAGCAGGCTCCTCTGAGAACAGGAATGGGATCCATTATGCAGGGTCATTCACCAAAGACAAAAATCTGCTGCTCCATAAATCATTCTGATTCAGAGTTACTTCGTTGTCAGTTTTTTCGCCTACCAGTTTTGCTATAACTCTTTCTATAACACAGAGCTGTGTTTACCAGTTAGTGCACTGATCACAATACATCTCAGGGTCCAGCATTCAGATTAAACACTTGCAAAGTAGTTCTCTATTAACTTGTCCAGCCGTTTAGAATTCTATCCCAACTAAAATAAAAAATTTGCCTACCTTATCACCCTTTAGTCAATTTCTGTTCAAGCACTTCACTGTTATCATCTGATGTAACTGTTTCATATCTAAACCAGCCAAACCACTTCCTTAGGTTGTATCAATGTTGTTCTTTCTCACTATCCTTAATGTCTCTGTCCAGCTCTGGAAAACTAATCTCATCTTTCTAATTAAATATTGGTAAATTTGCGTTACATTTATGTGCTAGGTTTCCTGTAGGTATGCATTTGTATAAATACTTGCTATGCATCTTCCTAACTTATTAGACTACATTTCACATATAACTTGCAATCTCTTGTACAAGTAAATTATTTATTTTAAACTACAAGCCTACTACAAACTGATCATGGCATGTGCTGAGACTATTTGACATTGCATACACCGTTTTAAAATCTTCTTTCTTATGCGTATACTGTTGTAACCACAGCAATTACTCCTTGACATCTGGATCATGGCCATAAAGAGTCTCTGGAATAGAACACTTACCCATGTAACAAAATTAAACAGACAAGTAAACAACCAGCTAAATAAAGAGATAATTATAGTATTGGAAGTTTTACTTTGAATTTCTTGTTTGTATTTACTTTAGTTGCTCTTACCCATGTAACAAAATTAAACAAAGAAATAAACAGACAGACAGATAAATAAATAAATAAATAATAGTGGTCTTGGAAGTTTTAATTTGAATGTCTTGTTTGTATTTAGACTGGCTACTCTTTATTTTGTGTTTTTGAGTAAGCCATAAATTCAAGATGTGCTAATCATACAGGCTGTACAGCTATCATTAGACACAGTCATTCATAGTCCCTGAAATGTGAGTACTGTCATAAGTATGTGCTTTAACAGTGGCATAAAAAGGAGGAGCTTAGTGTTTAGACTCAGGCTGCTCCCAAACAGACATGTTAATGGCTATACTGTAAACTGAGCACTGTGATTATGTTCCAGTAACAGCTAAATAACATGCCAGTTCAGCTCTACTCTAGGGTGAGACCTGACCTTAACAAAGTTTAAACGGGTGCTTATAAGCTCCTTGTACCTGCTGTTAAGATCATATCTGGGACTAAAAGCTGACAGCTGTGACCAATAAAGTGCATCAGCAGAACAGGAAATGGCTTTGTTTCCACTCCCATTTCTGTCTGCTTACTGCAACATTACGCCCAATATTTTGAATCAAACTGCTTCATTTAGACACAGAATACCTAAGGATGTCAAACCCTTTCCCACTGTTTTCCCGGCTTTCAAACCTGGCACAGCACATTGTATTTTTTCTTTATTTCAAATTTGTGTAACTAGTTTTTTGTTAACATGGAACAGCTAAATCTCCATGCACTACAAAGAATTACATAGTATATGTAGCATTTTGTGCTCTCAACATAGTTGCCGAGAGACAAGATCATAATCCACTTTAATAACAGAATAGTCTCCATGATGATTCATGCAAATTTCTGATTATGGTCTGTGTAAGTCTTGGGCAGCACAGTGTTGCAGAGTGTGTAACATGTTCAGCTTACAGTAACAGTGTCCTATGTTCATTTCTCAGCTGGGCTGTATTCTTTGCAGAGTCTGGATGTCCTCCTTGGATGTGAGTGGGTTTTCTCTAGTCACTCTGTTTTCCTCCAACATCCCAAAGACATGTTATCTGGGGAATTAAGATATACTACTGTCATATCCTGGGTATCATTGGCTAGGATTGTAATGGCTCTTGTGTCATTAGCCTAGTAATCTCCTATGAAACTATGTGGTAGGCAGATTGGTGACTTACAATTGTCCCTAAGTATTAATATGCATGTGCTTGTGATACAGCAATCTACTTATGTACTCTCCTTGCCTAGTAAACTCAAGGGATGGGAGTAGCTGTTCATAGGGGTCACTCTAAAAGTCACATGTAATTCATAAGCACGGATGAATGGAATTCCTCAACTGAACTTTCAAACAAAATCAAAAACTATAATGTGAAAAAACAACCCTAAATTTTAATGGGGGCATGCCTTGAATTCCAGTGGCTTTACCCCTGCATCTCATAACTAAATATAATCATGTTTAAGTTTGTACCACTTATTGGGAAAATTGCAAGATTTCAATAAATGAAATTGGACTTAATGACATAATCGTATTGTGACACCCTATCTAGAACTGATGGAGTATAAATCTTCTAACTGACACCAAAATGTAACAATCAAGCTGGCACTTTAGGAGTTTGAATCCCACTAGTGCCAACTAAAGGTCACACTGGAGATTTGATGTACAGAGGCTATACACCATATATCTTCTTCTCTTATGGCCACCAGATGAATAGTGCTCAACAGGTTAAAGTAAAAAAAACAAATCACACAAATCTGCTTCAATAACAAACTTAGCAAATGAGACTTAGCACTAAGAACATTAAGGGAATATACATTTCTGTTCTGACATGGCCTTCCAACATCCACGCCCAGACTATACACCAGTCAAATGCAAAGCTGAGTCTTTGGTTTAGAACCCATTCATACACTCACAAATGCACACACACACACACACACACACACACACACACACACACACACACTCTCTTGATTTATAGCCACATAAAACAATAATAAATATAAAGTAGTACATTTGTAAATTTCTAACTGATCTGATGGATTAGAGGTAGATAGCACAGCTTAATAGCCTACAGTTTTAAATGATACCCACTCTTTAGATAGTAACTAATACATACAAATTTAACACCAGCCGCAAGATCTTAAAGTGAATGAATAAAACCTTTTTTGCACAATAGCAAAAACAGTGCAGACACAAATTAAATATGCAGAGATCATGACAATTACACATAGAATAGTAAAAATAATGATTTTTTCCAACACAATGTTTAAAGAAAAATCTTCCTTAATTATAGACAAATACATCTAACTGACTCGGACATTAAGACTACTCAACTTTTAGCTATGAAAAATATTAAAATAATATATAGGCAGATATCAAAACAGCAAGTTACAGAGATGTGGAAACCAAAGTCTGGCAAAAAGGACAGGCAGAGAAACACACATTTTTTTTCAAAATTCTCAGAACTTAAATATAGCTTTATAAATATGTTAAAAGTCTAAAATAGGAAAGGAAAACAAATACTTTTTAAATCTAAATATTTTTCCATACCGTTATCACAATCCTCCCTTATAATAGGTTCATAGGTTCATAGGTTCATACTAGGCTATCTGCCCGAGGGCATTTACAAGCCTAGCCCATCGTTTTGTGGCTTACGCCACCCCTTTAGTATGGGGAACTATACCCATTATTTTGCTGTGCCTCTGTCGATCAGTGACACTGAGGTAATCCCTGGGGTATATCTGCGATCTCCCATCCATTGGTCAAGATTTCTCTTGAACAAGGCCAGCGAGGTGCTCTGCCTCACATGTACCGGGATTTTGTTCCACAGCATAGGGAGTCTTTGGGTGATGAATCTATCCCTCCAGCACATCCTATTAATAGCCGTGTCGAGGTTTAAGTCTCCCGCCCTTGTGGCTCTGATGGATCTAGACTAGATTTTTTGAGGTGAAGCATATTCATCAAATCTGGGTTTGACATGGCCTTGTATGTTAGGCAAAGGTCACCTCTGAGCAAGCGTGCGACTGAATAGAGCTGGAGTTCTTTCAGTCGGGCAGCATAGGACAGATTTTTGAGACCCTTTATCCTTTTGGTGAGGAACTTTTGTGGCTTCTCCAGCTGCTGCAAGTGTCGGGTCAGATACATCCCGAATGGGGCATTGTACTCAATCATTGGTCTGATGAGTGATGAGTAAAGGGAGACTATGACCTCCCTTGATCTAGATGAGAATCCCTTCATGATAAGGTGGGCAATGTAGAAGGTCTTCCTAACTACTTTAGCTACATGGGTGTCGAATGACAGACTACTATCAACCTGGGTCTCCAGGTCCCTGATAACTTCTTCTGTGCTCAGTGGATTGCCACCTATTTGGTAGCTAGGGGTAACCTTGTTTTTCCCAAAGGGTATGACTATGCATTTTTTGGCATTTAACTTCAGGCCGTGGCTCTGGCACCAGTTATCCGTTTCTGTGAGACCCTTCTGAAGGATATCTGTGTCAGATGTGTTTTCTACTATGGCGCCCAGTTTGCAGTCATCTGCAAACTTTGTCAGCCATAACCCTCCTGTGTTTGTTTGTACTTCAGAAAAGTAGATGCCAAACAAGAGTGGGCCCAGGACTGAGCCCTGTGGGACACCACTTGTGACAGGCTTTGAGTCTGACATGGCGCCAGCAACTCTGACCCTGTGGGTTCTGTCACTCAGCCAGTTTGCAACCCATCTTGTGATGTATGGGTTAACATTTAAGCTGATGAGTTTTTCAATGATACCCGAGTGGGGTATTGTATCGAAGGCCTTAGCCAGATCGAGGTAGGCTGTATGGACTGCCTTTCCCTCGTCAATGGCTTTGGTGACTGTTTCGAAGAAGTCAACCAAGTTTAAAAGGCATGATCTGCCTTTGACAAAGCCAAACTGGGTTGGATCCAAAGTCTGCAAATTCCCTATGTCTTTATTTATGAGGTCCATTATGATCCTCTCCATGGCTTTGCAGATAAGGCTTGTCAAGCTAATGGGCCGGTAATTTCCAGGGTCGGTGGAGGCACTGCCTTTGTGAAGTGGGACCACAGTTGCAGTGCGCCACTCCCTGGGTACGTATCCAGAGGTAAGACTTTGATTAAACAGCTGTCCTAGCTGTGGGTTTAATTCCTCATTGAGTTCGTGGAGCACACAGCCGGGGACACCATCAGGTCCCATGGATGCTGTGTTTTTTGCTTTGGAGAGAGCAGTTCTCACTTGGGCGCTGGAGATGTTTGGGGGGCTGCAAGTCATCTGTCAATAAAATGAGCTTGAGATGAGAGTCAGCTCTTAAATCACACTATCCCATTCCCTTTATAGATAGGCCATCTGTATGGACATCAGCAGTACCATTCCTATGATGGATAGTAATGTTATAGTATGGCAAAGCTAAACTCAGTCTAAAAAGTGTTCCATCTTTCCTACTTCCTTATGTAACCTCTTTAAAGAGCTATAATCAGTGACTATGGTGAATTTTTTACCATAAAAGCAGGATTGGCTTTTCCAGAGCCAAGACTATGCTCTAATATTTTTTCTTTATAGCAGTATAAAGTTCCTCATAGGTATGAATTCTGTAGTACAATAATTCATTAAGGTCCTCTTTTGCCTCAAACGAAGTCTGGTTAGGTACAGCTTCCATCCCTCTGTTGAAAACGCCCACCTGCTAAATTAATTCTTGATTGTATTCTGGGCTAGCCTAGTATATGAGGTCTATGCAACACCTCCTTAAGAATTAGAACACAATCATTATCCAAAAAAAAAAAAAATTGGTAAACTTGTATAACAAAAATGGGTTTGTAAATGCTGACCACTCCCTGGCTGCAATCATCATCAGTGCAAGACAGTATACACAAGTTGCAGTCATGATGTTTCTCTGTGCAGATGCACCATGATGGACTTGTAAAGATGTTCAAAAATTCTTGACTAATTCTCAGATTTCCTATGTTTGAGAAGGAGACAGCTGCTGGGAAGGGCAATCTCATCTTGTCTATTCATTCTTGACAGGACTGTAAATGGATTACCTATCATATTATATTGAGGAGCAACTTCATATAATAGTCTACTGTCCTTATGAATGTCCTCATCTGTTTCTTGGAAGTAGGTGAGGCATGCCTGAATAGCTGCCATCTTGGCTAGCTGTGAACTAATCATTCCACAACTGACTGTATGACCCAGCTAAGATATCTCTGCCAAACCCTCCTGAGACTTATTGGCCTTAAAAGTTAAGTCCACCTTTTTCAGGCTGCCTAACTCCCCCATGACATTTGAACATGTTTGACCATGACTGGTTGTTGATGGGAATGGCATGTAGGTGTGCAAGAGCATAATCTCCCACTTTTGCACTTTGGAATTTGCTGCAACCCTTACAAGAAATGTAGTAAACATGGATAACATCACAATTGCTGACCACTCCATGGCTGCAGGTGTCATTGGTACAACACAGTAAACCTTGAAGTCAAATTGGTCGGATACTTAACCGCGCCCAACTGCTCTACTGCTTCATGCATACTAGACATGGGGTATGCATTTGATTCGGCAACTGTATGTTCTGTAGTCAACACAGAATATGTTTCTGCATCTTTCTTTGACTCTGGGACTTCTGGATTTGTGTATTATCCCCCTTTTTCCAAAATATCCTGTAGTTTTTCTCTTTAGGGTTTGCCTAACTTTTTCAGGCATCCATTAAGTAGCTTGCATGATGAGTTTCAGGATCCTCTATGCACCCATGTTCAAAAATTATATTGTAACAATTCTCAGATTTCCTAAGTCTGAGTAGGAGACAGCTGCTGGGAATTTCAATCTCATCTACTAAGTTGCCCAACAAGCAAGGAGATCTCAAACCAGATTCCACTCTTCTTTTTTCTGTAACCTACTGCAGATATTGAGTACCAGCAACTCTGAGCATAGAGATCTTGCACTATATCCCATTCCTGTTCCTTCTGCAATCTACTGCAGATACTAATTAACAACAACTCATTTTCATGACAGGACTTTGCCATGCTAACAAGATAGAGTTTATATTTTTGCCTCCCACCTGGCATCTCTGCCATGTAGTTAACATACCTCACCTTCTGCACAATAATGAATGGGCCCTAACATCCTGCTTGCAGCTTGCTGTGTCTAAAATGGAATAAGCACTATTACCTGCAGCCCAGCAGAATACTCTCTGGTTCTGGTTATCTGGACATACCACAGATTGTTCGCTGTTGTCGTGTTTGTGCCAGGAGATCATGGGCCATCCCTTTGAGCTCCAAAAATCTAGTCCTGAAATTAAAGCTGTACTCCACACAACAGAATCTTTGTGGCAATTACAGCCACCCTACCACTTATAAAAAAATTATATCCAGGGGCCTCCTCACTGTGTGACCATATAGCAACTCAAAGGGGGAGAAACCATTGCATTTTTATTGCACCTCTTTGTGAGCAAAGAGAATCTGGGGTAGGTACTTGCCCCACTCCCTCATAAATTAGTCTGTAAAATTTTCTATCATGGTCTTCAGTGTATAATGTAACCTCAGTGGTAGCGATACTATTTGGATGCTTTAACACAGAGCCCTAACACAAACAGGCCAATAGGTATGCCATGAAGTTAGCACCTCTGCATGTCAGTATTTCTCTAGCAAAACCTACCCTACTGAAAATGTATAACAAGCATCCATTTCATATCTGTTTCAATGGAAGACAGAACCACTACTTTTGGGTATCTAGTGGCATAATCTACCACCACAAGGATACATTTATTACCAGTCAAACTTGCCAGGTTCAGAGGTTCAATCATATCCGTAACTATGCTCTGAAATGGTTCCTTAATAACAGACAAAGCCATCAAAGCAGATGTGGGATTGTAATCTACTTTGCCAGCCTTTTAGCATTGTCTACAACTATTATTTTAGTATCCTTTTATACCCTTTGCAATACCTGGCCAATAAAAAATCTGCATACACCATCTGTTATTGCTTTTTATGGACAGTGAGCTTTCAAACTGTGGGCCACCTACACAGTTTTTGGACCTCACATAAATACACACAATCTTTTGGAATTCATCTTCCTGATTGTTTTAAGGTATACCTATCTAGCAGATTGTTTTAAATGATATTTATTGTTTAGTAAAATACAATTTGAACATATTTTAAATCTGAGTAGTCTTGAACATTTTTCTAGCAAGAAAGTAAACAGAATTTGATAACCATGTCTTTAACTATAAAATACCACTCAGACTGCTGTAATTAAAAGCAACAGATGTAAGTACCCATCAGTTATAGCCACTTGATGATGTACACCTCAAATGTCCCATTATGATATAAAAAGCAACATTGAAATATTCCATCTTGATTTATAGAAATGCAAACTAGTCCTGCAAAGTCATGTTAAAGACTGTGTAACTTAATCATGACAGCAATTCTACTCATTCTCCTTCATAGATATTTCCCTATGTAGAAAATATTTCCTTACTGTTGACTGTGAACACCTTGGATGTCTGATTTTGATAAAATAAATAATTAATAATTATGGACACAATAAAGCACTTCAATCCTGCTTCATGCAAATTCACAGTAGTCCATGTATTGCCACTTATTTCACACAAATAAACATTAATTCAGCAAAGACATACAACTGAAAATGAAGAAATGACAAAATGTAAATTATTTTCAGCTACAGCCAGCACACACCACAACTCAGTAATTATATCCAAGGTGGTATTATATACCTAATCTGATTATGATAAAGTAAAAATACTTTTCATCCTCTTAGTGCAATACCCTGGGGCAAAGCCAAATCTAGAGGGGGGCAAAGGCCTAACATTAGTGATGGATTTTTAAATATTGTTCTTATGAAGTTCCTAGGATAACAGTTTTGCATTGGTCTGCATTTTTAGAAGAATATGAAGTCTGAAACTCAAACATCCATCCTTGTTTAGTTACTGTTATGCTCAATGATGTGCCAGAAAGCTGCAAATCTGCTGCAGAACAGAAAAAGTATCATACAAAAGTCAGGGATATTCTTCAAAAATCAGAGGCAGTTTCAACTTTGTTTCACAGAATACTAGGCCGAGACAGAAAGACAGAGACAGAGACCGAGACAGAAAGAGTACATATTGTAACTTATTTTAAACCAATGCATACTAGTCTTGTAAAGCCAGCCTGTTTAGACTGAACAAATTACAAGAATGTAAGTTGCTTTTATCTATAGACAGTCTCTACCCCCACACAAAAGTTATAGTCACTATGCTAAATGTGTATATCGCAGACTTATATTTGTGAAAAAATAAAGGTCATGTAATATACTGTAAATTTGTTTCAAAAAAGCAGTATACCCCACAGGAAAGTATATCTATCACAGAAAAGTAAACATTTCAAACTTGCTTCACTCAAATTACATTAGTCCTGAAATGAATGGACAGCAACACTCAGTCATGTTTCACCAACAGACATCCACCTTATCCAAGCCAATAATTATAGATACCTGCTTTTCTGTGTACACATCTCAGATGTCTGTCTGGAGAAAAAGAAAAGATAAAAATCAGATTAACTGAGCTATGGATCTGTTTCACATAAACACATATTACTTGCCATTCACAGGAAAATGCTCCCATCTTTTAACTGCCCATTGAATGTCCACATCTGGCTGCTTGCAAGGATAAAAAAATAAAAAAAAATAAAAACTTAATTCATGCTATAATAGTCTAATGCTTCTTGATTTTTTTTTTCAATATAAGTGGCTGTGACAGTTCCTTATTCCCAAACAATTTGGCATTCCTAGACTTTCTGCTTCTTGCCATTGCAATGAATCCTAGATGGCAATAACAATAAGCCCCAGCTTCTTTAGGTAGGGATGCTGTGTACTTTTTATTTTAAGTAAAGAAACATTTCTTTAGTTAGACTAAACAAATAGATAAAGGAACTATATGCCCTCAGATTCTCCTCCATTGATTATATTCACTGGGCTTTGGCATCCCCTCCCTCTCCTGATTTCATACCTACATATCTAACAGGCTGTAGGTAATAAAAGAGCAGAAAGAACAATTACCATTCTTGTTCTTTTTAGTCAGAGAGCCACAATGCTTAATTTAGGGTCCCATACTCTTTAACAATTTTATTAATGACTTCCAAATTGCTTCTAATGACACAATTTACCCTTTCCTGGTTCCATAACTACCTGTTTAGCAGGACACAGACATTAAATTAGCAGAATGAACAATCACCATTCTTGCCTAAATCAATTGCAGTGCCACAAGGCTTAATTTAGGGCCTCAGACTCTTTAACGTTTTTATTAATAACCTCTAAAATGTTACTACTGACACATCAGTCATTCAGTATTCTGGTGATGCTACATTGATAACCACAGCTAAGACCATCCTAGAACTCCAGGAAAAGGCTCACAAAGTTTTATCTTCTATGGAAACCAAGCTTAAATATTCTCCCCTTGTTGAGTTCTAAGAAAGCCAAGTTATTGCTTTCACACCAAAATCTGCATCCTATGCAAAAAAGGTCTCCATCACCTTGTCAAACACCTGTTCTACTGAGCTTGTGTCCCACATAAAGCTACTTCGTGTCATCATCGATAACCACCTAAAGTTTTATATTTCAATACAATAAGTTATCAAGAAATTCCAAATAATAATTGGTCTCCTATATTGTGGCAAACACTTTTAACTATCAACACCTAAAAAGCAATACACTTTGTATATTTTCTCCTTCACTGTATATATGCTGCCCCCATCAATACCAATCTTCAGCACTCTCTGCTAACAAAAACTGAACAAGGTTATAACAAGACAGCTAACTTCATCTGTAAACAATCTACAAAATCCAGCCACTGCCTACCCTTAAAATTGTTAGGATGGCTAGAACTTCTACACTATCTCTCTGTCACCTATTTAGCAACTGTTCATAATAATGTCTACAAACCGCAAAACCATCCTATACAGCAAGCCTTAATGGAATCTTACACCTCTGAATGATTACCACACTCCATGGACAATTATTCCCTATTAACCCTAAATAAAACCCACACATCTGCTGGTTTGTCTCTAAAATCTGGAATTCTGTCCCCATTAAAATCAAACATCAAACCAACCTATCCAGGTTGAAAAACTTGCTAAAGCAATATTTTGAAAACACTTTTCATGTACCTCCCCTGGCTAGACTACATTAGCCATTACACACCTTTATTATTCCTACATACCTCAACAAAGCAAATTCTCAATATGAACTTCCTACTATATTCTACCCCTTTACCCTTATTGCCGTGTTTTCTGTCTCTACTTTCTCTACCTTCCCTCTAGCAAAATTCCAACTCATACTCATTACCTTCTACATCTACCTCAACTTCTGTACAGCTTCCTTATCTCTGTACAGAATAACAAATATACTACATTCATATTCCTCACATCTTTTCAGCTTCCTGCACGTATCTCTCTCATCTCCTCTCTCATAAATTCCTAACCATAAATGTAAAATTGTAAATTACATTTTAAACCACACTGTGTATGCCAATCTGGCATGTACTAATATGTGATGACTATATTTTACTATTTAGAGATTTTTTTTCTAGTATCGCTTCTTGTCACCTATATTATGTCCATATTTTAACATCAAGCTTTACATTTTCTCTGTTGTATAAAACTGCCTGTTTTCTAAATGAAGACTTTCTCCCTAGACCTCCACTGAAAAAGGACTAACACAGCACAGTCAGACTACCAGTCAGCAAAAGCAATAAATAAGTATACAATAAATGAGCCAATAATGCACCATACGCTGTACGACATTGCTGGCCCAGGCTGTCCATGCACAATTTGTATGTAGCACAAATATACAGATGTAAGAGCTTGCAGTGTTTAACTCTTTTACTTAAGACTAAATGAAAGCGTGCTTTTGTTAGTAGTATTTAGATTTAGCACATGAGCAAACTAAAATGTGTTATCAGTACTGAACATAACAAGCTTCCTATTTTAATACAGATTCTGAGTGGATGTCCTGGCTGACCACTCAAACTGCCCCTGTTATAATCCACAACTGATGCAGGCTCAGAAAGGAACATTGGCAGGTATGGCTTGAAGTGCTTATCAGTAGGACTTAGGTACTACCTTTACTATCATCCCAGTGTGTTTGCCTCAATGCCTGGGTCTATACAACTGCACAAGCACAAGGCAATGCTTTATCAAAGTAAGTTCCTGTAAGAACATCTGCAACGATATCCTTAAAAACTGCTACTTTCTTTCTCCCTTGCTCCCATTTTGAATCCAGATAAATTCTGGCCGAAGTACCCAAAAGATGTTCATCCTGAGAATCTAACTGGAGTGGACAAGCCAAGCAAATATTGCTCCTATTTGATCACTGCAGGTTTAAGAATATTTATGTCTGAAACTTTTCATCTTGTCAACCTCCTTCCCCTCTAACGGGGTAAGGTATAGACTTTTCATGCAGTTTGGTTCAGGTGCTGTCTCCAGAAAACCAATCACTGCATGCTGCTCATCCTGTTTGTTGCTTCATGTGACATTTGTTCCCTGCACTGCCTTTGTGGACAAAGAGTGGTTACACTTAAATCATTTAAACTCCATGGCCTGGGTGTGTACTAGATATTGTGGCTTCTACATTTTACTGTGGAATCTGGTGGGGTGGCTTAGACTTTTTCCATGGGTTCTCATACCCATGTGCAGAGCTGGGTACTTCCCTCTAATGTACTGGCAATGACCTACTAGCTAGGTGCTGGTTCCCTTCCTTACCAGTTCCACAGCACTATTACACTACTAGTTTGCAAACCAAATCTTCACATCCTCAGAAAGAGTACCAAGGGCTTATTCCCTCATCAGATGATCTGGAAAAATTTCAGAAGTGGTTACTTTATATCCAGTCAACCATCTATGAAAATATGCTGATTTATGCAATATACTCACTCACACTGACACCTGGATTTCTCTGTGTTCTCTGAACTTTTATCCCTCAGTTTAAAAATGCAAGCGAACATTATTTTCTTATAGCATAATTTCAGTATCAGTAAGTTTGGAATCTGCATGAACTGCTTTGACCGTGAGCAAAAGAGATAAATATTTCACCCACTGCCCTTGGTTAACTTGGTGCTGATTATACGCCCTTTCAAATGTCAGTATGAAACTATGAAATCACCCTCCCCCTGTTTACTCTGAGGAAAATGTTTTGTACTGACCTGGGCACCAAAGGTTTGACTCATGACTCACATGCCCTCTTGCATCTCTTGTTTGTGCTGGTGCTACTTCTATCTCTCTTTGGCTTTCTTTTGAGCTCATTTTTTTCTCCTTTCTGCTTTTTTGAATTAGAGATACTGAATTTCCCATGTCACTCTATGTAATTACAGATGGGAACTGGCATCATCTGGGAGAGTATAGATTTTTACAGGTTCATAGGTAGGTACTAGGCTATTGGCCCTAGGGCTTATAAAGGTACCCTGGCTTTCGCCACCCAAGAAAATTATTTTTCTGTGCCCCTGTCAAGCAGAACCACAGAAGTGATCCTCGGGGTGAATTTCCTATTACCCATCCAATCATCAAAATTTTTCTTGAAGAGTGCTAATGAGGAGCTCTGTTTGACATAGATAGGTAGTCTGTTCCATTGTATGGGAAGTCTCTGGTACAGGAATCTATCCCTCCAGCATGTTCTGTTTATTGTGGTGACAAGGTTTAGGTCCCTAGAGCGTGTAGCTTGGAGGGATTGGGATTTCTTTAAGTGGAGCATGTCCAACAGCTCAGGGTTTGACATAGCTTTGTATGTTAGGCAGAGATCGCCTCTGAGTAGGCGATATGCGAAGGAGTAAAGCTGGAGATTTTTTGAGTCGGTCTGCATGAGGCATCTGTTTGAGGCCAGTAATCCTCTTTGTGAGGTATTTTTGTGGCCTTTCCAGTTGTAGATGTCTTGTGAGGTACATACAAAAAGGGGTGTTGTACTCTATAATGGGTCTAATGAGTAATGAGTAGAGGGGCACAATGACCTCTTTTTTTCTGGATGGGAAACTTTTTGTGATGAGGTGTGCCACATGGAATGATTTCCTGACCACTGCGGCAATGTGATTATCAAAGGAGAAACTACTGTCCACCTGTGTCCCAAGGTCTCTTATCACACATTCGGTGTTAAGTAGACTACCACCTATGTGGTAGTTCATGGGTGCAGAGTTTTTACCAAAGGGGATGACAATGCACTTTTTGGCATTGAGCTTGAGACCATGGCTTTGACACCAGGCATCTGTCTCAGTGAGGCCCTTTTGTAGGATGTCCACATCATTAGGAATTTCGATTATGGCTCCTAGTTTGCAGTCATCTGCAAATTTAGTTAGCCAAAGACCTTCTGTGTTAGCCTGTACTTCAGAGAAGTAGATACCAAACAGGAGAGGACCCAGGACTGAACCCAGTGATACTCCACTTGTCACTGGTCTGAAGTCTGATTTGGAGTCTGCTACTTTCACAGTATGGGTTCTGTCAGTAAGCCAGTTGGCAACCCATCTTGTGACATAGGGATTTATACCTAGTTTAGTGAGTTTATCTATAATTCCAGAGTGTGGGATGGTGTCGAACACCTTGGCAAGATCTAGATAGGCTGTGTGAACCACCTTACCCTCATCTATGACTTTGGTGACTACTTCAAAGAAGTCTATCAGGTTTAGGAAACATGATCTGCCTTTTACAAACCCGAACTGTGTGGAGTCCAGAATTTGGAGATCTCCAATGTCTTTGTTTATGAGTTCTATGATGATACGTTCCATGGCCTTGCAGACCAGGCTCGTCAGGCTAATGGGGTGGTAGTTCCCGGGGTCTGTTGTGCCCCCCCCTTTGTGGAGTGGGATAACTGTCATGGAGTGCCATTCAATGGGCACAAAGGCTGAGGTGAGGCTATGATTGAATATGTTACTTAGGTGGGGTACTAGTTCATTCTGTAGTTCATGTAGAAGGCAGCCTGGGATGTTGTCAGGTCCCATGGATGCTGTGTTCTTGGCATTGGAGAGTGAGATTTTAACCTGTGCAGCCGTGCTTACAGGAACTTTGCATTCTTCTGGTATAAAGATGGGCCCTTTAGGGGGTGAGAGGGGGGAAAAGTTAGCACTGAACCTATCTGCCAGGATATATTGGCAATATCAGTTGGTTCTGCATATTTACTGTCATTGTGCTGTATCTCAGATCAGATCTGAGTGTTGCCATTGAAATTCTTGACATAGCTATAGAATGCTTTGTGGTTGTCTTTAGAATCAGTGGCGATTTTGTTTTCATAACTAGCTTTGGAGGATTTTATGAGGGATCTCAGCTTCTTACTGAGGCTGACCATGGAGTTCCTCCAATCGTGGGATTTTACTCTTTTTTGCAACAGTTTCTTTCTTCTGTTGTAGAGTTTGTTTATGGCAGAAGACCACCAGATTGGCTTCCTTTTTTTGGAGGATAGCATCTTAGTTCTGTTAGGGATAGCACGATCCATGCACTCGTGTAAGTGCTTATAAAGTGCATTTGTGTAGGATTCAGCAATCGTACCTCTATTGTCCATCTGCATGGGTGTCGTGAAGTTTGCCACTTCTGTCTTAAGAAGTGTAAAGTTGGCTTTGGAGAAATTTTTTACGGTCGTTTTCCTAATGGGGGGTGGAAGCGGGATGTTGATGTCTAGGGTGATTAGCTTGTGGTCGGATCTGACCAACAAGGAGCTGACCTCTGGTGTGGAACACCGGTCGCCCATGTTGGTGATGACCAGGTCTAGGATATTGCTGCCCCTGGTGGGGGTGTGGATAAGTTGATCCAAGGCATTGGAATTGATGATATCCAAAAAACGTTGAGCAAAAGAGTTGGTACACGAGTAGGTTTCCTAGTTAATGGTAGGGTAGTTGAAATCACCCATTATTAGAGTGTTGGGTTGTATCTTAATATTTTCCAGTGTATCAAGAAAAGAGGAGTGGGAATCCTGGGGCATGGTGGGGGGTTTGTAGCAAGCTACAATCTGGATTGCGGTTTTGCCCAGAGTTAGTTAAACTTGGATAATCTCGGATGCATTATGCTGAGCAACTAGCTTGGAGGTGTGGGTATCCTTAATGAATATGGACACACCTCCACCTTTAGTGCTTTGTTCCGGGTTTGGTGGCCTAAAGGTGTGGTATGAATTATAGCCTGGTAATGCAGGGGTGCTCTCTGGAGCTTTGAACCAGGTCTCTGTCACTGCACAGATGTCAGCATTCTCCATTTTAAGGAGTGCCTTGAGTGAGTGCATTTTGAGGGTTAGACTTCTAGCGTTGCATTTTTTTTTTGTCTGTCTCCTTTTTATCCACAGCACCTACTATGATGTCTCCAAGGTTAGAGACTGTCTTTCAGCTGCATAAAAAGCTACCAACATCTTGTCCATGGACATCCTGGCATGTGTAATTCTTTTGATTTACTCTCCTTAGTCAACTGTGATACTGCTAGTTTAGTGTAGCTGTCAGAAGAGCTCATTTCTGCCTATGCTGGAATTAATCTGACTAAAAAATAAAATAACTATTGTGTAACACTAACCATCAGGATATTTCATTTTTTGACTACAGGGGTAAACATATATGTTTGATGACAAAGATATTTTAGACTAAATAAGTTGACTTTCACTGCCCTCACCACTTGCCACCAAATGTGACATCCAGTCTGACACTGATATGGCTAGAATATCATAATTGTTATCGCTATGTGATGACTAAGCTGGCACTGCATAGGTATGAATCTCACCACTGCCAACCAAAAGTCATGTTGGATATATGACGAGCAGGGTCTGGGGCCCTTGGATTTGCTCCATTTCCCAAATATGTTTGATGACTACCAGAGGGATGTTTTCCCAAGTCACATCATTGCTGTCCAGCAGGTTAAAGTAAAAAAAAATACACACAAATCTGATTCATTGCCTAATTTACCACCTACAGACTGTATCCAAGAGTATATATGGAATATTCACTGCTGCCTTGGGAATGGGCTTTCGATATCCATATCCAGGCTAGGACTGAACAATGTATATGTACAGAGCCTAATCTCTGGTCTAGTACCCACATCTCTTTCCCAACACTCACTTTGTGAACTACATTGTCTTCCAGTATCCTTTACTCTTACTGACTATAAAATAACTTATTTACAAATGCACAAACACTTGCACAAACACACACACACAAACACACACACACACACACACACACACACACACACACACACACACACACACACATATACACACATATACACATGTGCATATACAGACACACTCTTTTCAGGGAAGATTTACAGACTTCCTTAAGTCCCCACAGCTTTCATTTTGGCAAGATAGAATGTCTACCACTCTAGAAGGTTGTCTTAGTGACACACCAGCTACTGTGCCACTCCCAATTTAAAGCCAAATAAAAGAACTATAAACACAAAAATGCAATCAGATGAGTGTTAGTGCCAATTAGAGGTACATACCACAGCATTACAACCTACATTGTTAAATAATACACTTTTCTGAGGTATGTAACACTTAAATAAACACCATCCATAAGATCTTGAAGTGAATAATAATAATAAAAAAAAAACATTACTTAGAGAAGACAATAAAGAAGGCAATGCTAATACAATTTAAATATACAGAGGTCAGGATAAGTTTTACACAGAAAAAATATTGCAATCATTTCTGCAGCCACACAAATTAAAGAAAAAAAAACTTCCTAATAATTAAAGAATAAATCTGTCTGAGTCTAAGAGTAATCAGATGTGAAGTGCCAAAATAATATATGGCCAGATGCTAGGACAAGAACCTACACATATGTGGACACCATGATCTCCCAAGCTTGACTGACTTTGTCACTGTTTTTATCTCCAAAATATGTATTTTAGTTTATCATGTCTGTCCCATACAAGCTAGGGCGATTACACCAGATTAGATAAATACTTTTTCATGCACAGAAAAGTAAGTCCTTCCATCTTCACATACTAATGAATTTGAGTACTAATGACTGATTTCCCAATTATTGCCAGCTAACTCCTTGAACATTTTTAATTGAATTTCATGTTTTTTGATATCCTGACTCAGTCACTGTCTAGATCTAGGGTTGTCATTGTCTTCCGTTATTCAGCTTTCATTAGGCCAATCATAGAATATAATGCCCCCTTTGTCATGTATCTGTCCAAACACCTGTAATGGCTGGAACATCCAAAGAGATATCTTACTAAAAGCACACAAGGCTTAAACAACATGTCCTACATGAACTATCTCACAGCCCAGTCACTGTCCTCATTATTCTACAGACTGCTTTAAGGTGACTTGTACCTGGCATGCAAGGCATCTTCCAATCCATTACTGTGGATTTAAAGCACATCAGCAAGTTAAATTGCATCAAAAATACTCAGTCTAGAGATCTAAACCTCTTCTTCAACACCAAAACAGCAGAACAGTCTGGATGGGTAGGTATATCATACAGAGGGTACTACTGCTGTGGAACAAACTTCTCATCCACATAAAACAAAGTTCATCCTTGTCATATTCAAGCACAATTTAGATCTATGGCTGTGAAACAGAAATTTTCCCCCTGGACTGTCCCCTGTACAACTAACTGACAGTGGTAGCTTCTAGCTACTTAATCCCATGCATTGGTCCCCTCAAATTAACTTTGATATGATCCCAGTTATTCTCATTAGGGGGTAATATATAATTATTGACCATAGGTTGGGTAAGGCCAGTCTATATCCAAATGGGACAGGTTATTTTAAGTACATAAAAGGAAACTGGCTAGACTTAAAATGTGCTGCAGGAGCAGCTAACTTAATACTTACTTATGAACCAATGAACCTCTATGTGATTTACTCCCCTTTTTTACAGTGTTGAATTGTGTCCCTCTCATATCCATTGTCAGCATGTCCATTTTTAGTTATATACACAAGTAAAGACTTCAGAACAGAATTAACTATTATTACATCAATATGGATGTCTTTCTATAGTTCGTTCTTGTCATAATCACATTTGTCTGTATTAACTGAATATATTTTCTCCATTTCCAATCCTACCCTACTTATGTTTCTGCTGTTAACATTGCATTCTGTGTAAATTTTATCCATCTAACATCCTCTGCATCTTAAGTCCTGTACTTTGCTTGCCCTTAAATCATACAGGCTGTCCATGCATGCTCACATAATAGGTCTTTCTACAAGCAAGCAGTTTTGTTTACATTCTGTCCTCATGTTCTTCAGCACCATTCCGTGGTCTTCAACACTGCTGCTGACCATGGGACATTGCTTTGAAATGTCTACATATGATGAGAGGCATACAGATTTCATAAGCGCTGCTGTTCATTGTGCTAATGTGCTGTAATGTAGACTTCACACAAAGTCTACATGAATTGTTAATGAATCCCAGGGATTGTTTCTGAGCATGATTCAGTCGGGTTTGCCATTGTGTTCAACTACACTGAAATTTTGTGGTTATGTCAAGCTTTCAGGTTTTACGTTTTTACTCTTATGCAATTTTGTTAGTATTTTTACGTAAGGTGAGGTAGGGCTTTGTATTTTGATGGAAGTATACTCTGTTTGATTATCTGTGGCTCAATGAGTATCCTATTAATGAGATTGAATGACTCCTGAATGATTGCCCCTTTGACTTGCCAGACACTCATAATTAAATAGCTTACTAACTATATATATATATATATATATATATATATATATATATATATATATATATATATATATATATATATATATATATATATATATATATATATATATATATATATATATATATATATATATATATATATATATATATATATATATATATATATATATATATATATATATATATATATATATATATATATATATATATATATATATGTATACATATATGTACACACACATATATGTATATGGGTCCACTTCAAAATACTGACTTTCAAAATCCCTAAACTCAAAATACTAAGACCGAAATCTCTAAAGCTCAAAATACTGAAACTCAAAATACTGAAAACACACAGGATACCAACACTTACTATATTCCAGCGCAAGTACATACTGAAACAAATAAAGCACAAACCATATTACTCTTCTATAAGTATAAGCAGGGGTGTTTGCTCCCCTGCCTATACTTGCAGAAGAGTAATATGTTTCTGTATGTAGTTCTGCTGCAATCTAGTTGTGTTTTTGTACTGTGCTTTTTTTTATATATATTTTGAGTTTCAGTATTTTGAGATTTCAGTATTTTGAGCTTTAGAGATTTTGGTCTCAGTGTAGCCATGGTGGTACAGCGGTAGCGTTGTTACCTCACAGCAAGAGGTTCTCCCGTTCAATTCTCGGCATGGCTTGGGAGTGCCTTCTGTGTGGAGTCTGCATGTACTCTCCATGGTTGGGTAGCATTCGAAAGACATGCGTGCGTAAATGGGCAT